>NW_026068073.1:2727876-2783828 GCF_014885135.2 Alexandromys fortis
TATGCATGTGTCTGTGTGTGGTTCTGTGTCTGTGTGTTGTTCTGTGTATGCATGTGTCTGTGTGTGGTTGTGTGTATGCATGTGTCTGTGTGTGGTTGTGTGTATGCATGTGTCTGTGTGTGGTTCTGTGTCTGTGTGTTGTTCTGTGTATGCATGTGTCTGTGTGTGGTTGTGTGTATGCATGTGTCTGTGTGTGGTTCTGTGTCTGTGTGTGGTTCTGTGTATGCACGTGTCTGTGTGTGGTTTTGTGCGTATGAGTGCAGATGCCCAGTGGAGGCAGAGGCACTGAATCCCTTGGAACTGAAGTTCCTTGGCTTTGAGCCACCATGCTGTGGGTGTTGGGAACTGAACTCAACTTCTGAGCCTACTTTCCAAGGCTCTCTTAACAGAGCTCAGAAAGCAGGCCTGGGAACAGGCTTGGTTGCTCCTGCCTGTAATCCTAGAAGGAAGCTGGAGGATTACTTTCAGTTTTGAGGCTAGCTTGATCTACATATGAGTTTCAGACCAGCTAAGCTCCCGTCTCAAAAAAGAAAAGGAAGAAGTGAGGAAGAAAGGAAGGATAAAAAGAAGGAAGGAGCTCCAAAGCTACAGCTATTGCTTGGCTGATGTTGTTATAAAGCTGCTCTTCCTTTAACTATCATGATACCCCATAAGCTCTCCTGGCCCCCAGTTTTCAGTCTGTGCCCTCTCTGACCCTCTCCTCTACTCCTCTGGTAATGCTGATCTCCTCTGGGTGCCATCATAACCCTCTCTCTAGGAGAGCCCTCCTCTCCTTAAGGATAGTGACCCTGAAGATCTGAGAGAGCAACCAAAATGTCACCTCCAGCCCTAGGTTCCTCATCTGATCCCCAGAGAGCCTCACCTGCTCCCAGCATTCCTCTGTGGCCACTCAACCACATTGCCAGGAAGATCACTGGCATGGACTCAAACTTGTTGCAACTCTGCTGTCTCTCATTTTGTCAGGCCAGCTCCCCTTGCTTCCATTATGCCTTTGACCCCAAGCTCTGTCCCTTCCTACCAGCTTTCCAACCTTCCAGTCTCACTCCCCAGTCACTCTCTCTCACACACTTGGGACAGCTTCTCCACTGTTCACAGTTATTGCACAATTGGCCACCATTCTCAGGAGAAAACTAGCTTTGGCAATAGAGGCCCTGGCTCCCTTCTGCCTCTCTGTCATAATTTCCCACTGCCACCACATTCTACAGTCTAGACACAAATCACCCCCTTTCATATCCTTTCCATGTCTCCATCTTTGGGCACCTCTGCCTGGATCGCATAATTCCTGTGCTCATGAATATTTGTAATCCTAATTCTTCAGAGTCTGTAGCAGGAGAATTGCTGTGAATTCAAGGACTGCCTGGACAGTTAGTAAGACATTGTCTCCAAAGGTACAAGGGAGTTGGCCATGTAGCTTGGTGGTCGAAGGCTTGCCTTAGCTTGAAGGATGCTCTGTGGCCCATCTTCTATGTTAAACCTAAAGAATAGTTGCTAAATATCATCTCTGGTTTAAAAAAAATAAAAGATATGCCTGGGTTTAGTTTTCATCCCACATCCTCAGGCTGTGGCTGTTGTCTGGCCCACGTCAAAAGCTAGTGGTTACAGCCTTTTGTGATGCATATCAGTGGTCTAGAAGTGGCCTCACAGAGAGAAAAGGAAATACCTGGTAAAAATGGGGGCCACTTGGGGAAGAAAAGAGAAAGAGAAAATGGGAGAAAGAGCCGGGCGATGGTGGCGCACGCCTTTAATCCCAGCACTTGGGAGGCAGAGGCAGGCGGATCTCTGTGAGTTCGAGACCAGCCTGGTCTACAGAGCTAGTTCCAGGACAGGCTCCAAAGCCACAGCGAACCCCTGTCTCAAAAAAGAAAAAAAAAAAAAAAAGAAAATGGGAGAAAGAAAAACAATTGAAGACGGGAAAGAAACACAGGAAAATTATGTCCACACAGGGCAGAATCCACTTCTGGTGTGCAGCTGATGGCTCTCCCTCTCCTGAGGGCTCTTCTCTTACCCACCCTAAGCATGGTTGACTTAGGTGCTGGGGAAAGAACTCGGACCTCATTCATGCTCAGCAAATCTCTTCCACTGAGCCACAATCCCTGCCCACGTTTTAGTTTTTGCCTTGAGGCAGGATCTCCGGAAGTCACCCAGGCCAGCCTTGAACTCTCTGTATAGCCCAAACAGGCTTGGAAGTTGTGACACCCTTGCTCCAGCCTCCACAGCAACTGGGAGATAGGCCTGGCTTGGCTTATTTCTTGACTGAATTGATCTTGGAACAATTAGATCTCCGTATGTTTTTATTGAATGTGTGAAGAAAGCAATGAAGGGCAAGACAAGGTGGGAGGGACAGAGCCAGAGTCCTGCATTTTCTCTGTGGCTCCTGTGAGGACCAGGCTCCAGGCATCCTGCTGACCCTGCTGGCTTGCCTTCTGTTCATAAGGTTTCGTACCCAGCCCGGGGGGTTTTGCAGTGAGCACCCAGGCTCAGGCAGCCTGGTATGGAGACAGAGATGGGAGGAGAGATTGAGTATTTGAGTGCCCTGCACTGCCTCTCCCCACACCCCAGCAGGGTCCTCCCGGGGAGATGGGCTACATAGTCACCTGCACAGAGGAACAGGATAGAGGAGGCCCAGCCCAGGTAAAAGGACCATGAGAAGAATGTCTGGACCTGCGGAAATGGAGTCTGGCTCCATCTATTACTGGTGTACACCGCCATGGCCACTATTATGGAGAGAGCTGAAAACAAGAACAAGAGAGAGCTGGCTTGGCCACTGCAGGACTCACCAGCCCTGGTGTCCCAGTGCAGCCCAGATTCCATTCATACCTGCAGCAAAAGCCATGACAGTTGACACCAGAGGGCCACGGCCTGGGAGGGATAGGGCTGGACTGTAAGACAAAATCAGGAAGCCCACGGACACCAGGCTCCACAGGGCAGCCAGGATACAGAAGCTCTGTGTCACATGGATATAACCTAATGCAGGATGAGACTTGTGGGTGTCTGTTCCCCACTGGCCATTCCCACCACCAGGGAGCCCACGGCACTTTACCTGCTACCTGGATCTCATGTGTCCTCGGCCAGAGGCCGCTGTGGGAAGAGGAGCTGGGGCCTGTGGCCACTATCCAGAAGTCAGTGCTCAGAGCAATCAGAGAAGAAGCCAGGCCCAGGAGGCCAGCAAGCAGAGCCAGGGACCGGCAGGGCTCCATGGACACAGCTCTGGCTTTCTACTTCTTACGGGGTAAAGACACAGATAACCCAGACTGTTGGGTCTCAGAGGAAGGAGAAGGTCATGCACCCAGACTCCCAGGTCCTCCGAGCTGAAGAAGCAGCCAGCAGTCAGACACTTTGGCTGTAGCTTCAGGCCTGGCATCTGACTCTTCTCACACCCTCCCTTCCTGCGCGGTTTCCCCTCCCCTCTTCTCCTGCCTGGTGAGGGTGGGCCTGTTGATGTCTTCACTCACTGGCTGCTCTGGGGGTGTCCACCTTCCGTGGTCTAGGTAGTGGTTTAGACTGTTGTCACGGGTTCTGTGTCTCCACAGTTGGAGACAACAGAGAGGGCTTCCTGGAAGACCTTAGGGAGGGCTTTGGGGGCCCAGAGGTGGGAAGTAGACTAGTCATACTAGGGTGTGAATTAACTCAAAGGGGAGATGTGGCTGAGGGGGCAGTTATTTCACATTTTCCTGTGGTTTTTACACTCTGCTTCTAGACTCTAGCACTAGAGTTTCCAATAGTAGAAGAATAGTGGAGTCAAAATACCAGTTCCAAGGGAGGGAGGACTTGGTGGGAAGAGAGATTCCAAGGTCCTAGTTAAAGCCTCTGCCCAGGGCAGACAGGATTCCATACAACTTAAGGACAGGAAGGCCTTCCCACATCCTCATCTCACAATATAGTGAGAATTCACCCTACTTGGCTGGGCCCTCCAGCATGGGTGTCTTAACACCAAGATGAGGCTGTCTGGGGAGTAGCAATTCAGGGCTATTCTGCCTCTGTCTTCCAGTGGTCAACACCTTCTCTCCAGGGAAACAGAATGTGTCTGTCATCCCTTACTGTCTTCCCAGCACTCAAGAGATCTGAGGCAGGAGGATCACATGTTTAAGGCCAGCCTTGGCTACTTGAGACTCTGTCCTTCCAAAAACATAAACTAAAATGGAGAGGGAGCAGAACCTCCCCTTCCTTCCCTGGATGAACGTAGTGGAGAGGACGTCCAGGGAAGGAAGCAGAGGGAAGGCGCTGCCTGGAGCGGGTGGGGAGCAGGGAAGCTTTATTTCCTGAGATCAGTTTGTTCATCCTGTTATCCCACACATCCATTTCTAGACATTAAACCATGGCCGTCTCCAGGGTAGGGACCCATTTATCTTGTTCCCATCCCTGCAGAACTGAGGAAGAGAGGACACCATGTCAGAATACCCCTGTCCCCCAACCACCACCCTAGCCCATTTCTCCAAACCAGCACTGTGAGGACTCACACTTTGATAGTTCCACATCAGCTTTATTAGATCACAAAATGCCTCTCTAAAAGAGTTTCCATTTCTCTACCACCCTTCAGGCCAGGTAGGGGTTCATGTCTTCTCAACTCCTTCCCACCTGACCCACACAGGACAGAGGGATCAGGGACTCCCCTATCTAGAATCCAGGACTGAGCCCCCTCATTCCCTCAGGAGCCCAGACTTCCTCCAGCTCCTAGGTCCTCCCCTTCCTCTTCAGTGCCTTCATCGCAACTTCTATCTGCAAGGTTTGTCCTGGGTCTCAGCGTGAGGTGGACAGACGCCGGCACTCGTGCATCCGGTAGGCACACATGTAGAAAATGCCTGTGTGGACAGAATCCGTTGATACCCAAACCCTTTGGGCCTGCCTTTCCGTTTCAAGAGACTCTTCATTCATTTCCTCCCTCCCTGGGACCCAGAGTCTGCCATCAGATGTGTGTAGGGTGTCTTGTCACCTCACCCTCTGAGGTCGCTTGCCTTGCCCCAGACTTCCACCTTCCCATCATTCTGCCTCAGTACCTGCAAAGAAGGTCATGAGCAGGGCCACCCAGCCCAGGATGTAAGACCATGAAAAGCGCCAGTCCCCAAAGCGGCGGCCGAGGAAGCTGACAGTGACTCCAGTGTAAATGGCCAAGGCCAACAGGACGAAAAGAGCTGGGGAGAGAGCATGGGGTGGCGTGAAGTTGGATAAGAGAATAGGAGATAAGGAAGAGGAGAGGTTGATGATGGTACCAACAGTGGAAGGTGATATGGGGGATTGGATCCGGTGAGGACAGGGCAGGGAAGCACAATAAAGCGTTGGACAGTTCCTTGTCTCTGTGTTCTGGGAGGGGAAACAAACCCTTGCAGTGTCCTGAGTTACGAGTGTCTTAATTACTCTAATGACCTCCTTGGATCACACTAGAGTTTCTGTGAACTAACAAGTGGCTGGGGTGCCTGTCACAAATACCTGCCAGGGATTGGAGCTGTGGAGGTTTGAATAAGAATGCCTCCCAGAGGCTCCTGTTTTTAAACTTTTAGTTACCACGAAGTGGCATTAGTTGAAAGGATTAGAAGGATTGGAAGGTGTGGCCTTGTTGGAGGAAATGTATCACTGGGGGTGGCCTTTGAGGCTTCAGAAGTCCATGCCGAGCCCACACTATCTCTCTCTCTCTCTCTTGACCTGTGGATCAGTATGTAGCTCTCAGGTACTCTCCAGCACTGTGAATTCTCCCTTCTATGAAGATAATACACAAAATCTCTGGAACTGTAAGCAAGCCCCAGTTAAGTGTTTCCATTTGTTATAGCTGCTGTGGTCTTGGTGTCACTTCACTGCGGTGACTAAAACAGAAGGGTATGAGGATCCTGAGCCTGAGAGTGCTGCCTCTGGGACAGCGGAAGCTGGAGGCTAAACCAAGTCCATCTGTGGTGGCTGGTCTTCAGTGTCTGCTCTGCTGGGTCTAGAACCCCTAGGACACACATACACTCACACACACGTGCATTGTGTGAGTGTGTGTGTGTTTCCAGAGAAGAGGTTATTTACTTATTATTTGATTTATGTGTGTGTGCTATGGCACTTGAGAGAAGGTCAGAGGACACTCTGTAGGAGTCTGTTCTCTTTCCAGTGTGTAGGTTCTGGGGACATAAACACCAGGCTTAAAAGCAAGTTTCTTTAGCTACTGAGTCATCTCACCAGCCCCTCCCAAGCATTTTAATTAAGTAGAATATACACCCTAAATGTGGACAACAGTATCTCATTGTTTTATTCTGTCTAGGATAAAAAAGAGACAGAATAAAAAATAAGAAAGTGAGTCTAGCACTGGCTGTTATCTCTCTGTTTCCTGATTGTGGGTGCAATATGACCAGCTGCCCCATGCTTCTGCCATCGTGACTTCTGTGTTGTGATGGTCTGTGCCCTCCAACTGTGAGCTAAATAGACCTTCCTACCTTTCTGAAGTTGTTTCTGGTTAAATATTTGGTCATAGCATTGAGAAATGACACTAATGCACCTGTGTGATGAAATTCTGGCAGGATTCACTATATATGTCTCTTCATCAGCTGGTCCTGGGCTGAATGTGTATCAAGACTATCACTGTAAGTGTGAATATTTTTTAAGTTCTATGAGGTGGTTAGTATTAGAATCCCTGCCTAGAATCCTCCAGTGAAGGGCTAAGCCGTGGTTCAGTGGTGGAGTGGCCATGCCTATCATGCCCCAGTGGGGGGCTGGGTATGGCTCAGTGGTAGAACCTCTGCCTAGAATTCTCCAGTGAGAGGCTAAGAGTGGTAGAATGTCTTTCTAGTGTATGTAAGTTCCAGAGATTTAATTCTCATTACTAGGACAAAAGAAAGGAAAGAAGGGAGGGGAGGAGGTGACTGTCTCTAATTACAAAGTGGAGTTAAAAGCAAAGGAGAAAGGGAAGTCGGTGGAGTTGGGTCTAGGGGTGAGAGAGGGGATGGAGTGGGGGTGATGGGAAGTGGATGTTGGCATGGGGTTGAGGAGCTGGGAAATTTGGGTGGGGAAGGAAGGATAGGCTCACTCACTGGAGGCAAAAAACATGATGCCAGCGGAGAAGGGCCTGGAGAAGCGGGTGAAGGCAGACTGCTGTGCGAAGGCTAGGACGCCCATGATGATGCCTGAGGTGGCACACAGGGCAGACAGGATCATGAAAGCCCGGGTGGCATTCCAGTATGCTGTGGAGACATCACAGTTATTCGAGGCCCCTGTTTCCTTCATGGTCTGACTTGGCTCTTCCCTCCGTTGACCTAGCAGACTCATTCTCCAACGCCCCAGCTCTCGCGGCCTCTTCTGGGGACTGATCACGGCCACTATCCTCACTCTCTGCTTTACATTCTGACTGTCTCTTCTGTTTCACCCCCTCCACCTTGACTTCTCCCTGAAGACAGGGACTGGCTTGGTTCTTGATGTGAGCATCCCAGCATGGGTGTGGCTTACACGTAGGCCTTGTGAAGTGTTTATAGGGTGAATGTTTCCCCATAAGCTCTTGACAATAATCTCTATCTCTCTGATCCTTTTCTTTTCATCCATTATACTTTGCTGCATCTGAAAAGTCCTGATCTTTTAACTGTATCTGTGGTGTCTGAAAAGACCAGGGCTGGGTCCTTCTCTCTCGGTTGCATACCCAGCCCCTGACACCTGTCTGGCACATGATAGATGTAACAAGTTTTGAGACTGGGTCTCTTATAGCCCAATCTTCTTGTCCTTGAAGTTAATGTAGCCAAGATTGACCTTGAATTCCTGACTCTGCTGACTCTACATTCCAAGTGCTGGAATTACACTTGAGATGCCACACTTTCCTCTGTCCTGATGTGGTTCCGCTTGGGTCTCCTGAGTTCTAGAACTGCAGGTGTGCACCACTAACTGAACAGCCCCCGAGCATTCCTGGGAGATGGAAGGAGGCTGACCTATGAAAAGTTCTTGGGCTAGGTTTAGCTTATTTTTGTTGTTTTCAGGATAGCACTCAATAATTATTAATTAAAATACTGTAGAAAATCTTGTGGAGGCTTGATATTTTTTGATATATTAGCTTATCATATACTGTATTGTATAATACACTAAACAAAACATTAAATATGACTAAATTCCCATGCTATATAGAGTATATTATGTAGACTACAGCATATTATTCATTAGTATTATATATTCATACCTAATATATACTATGTAATATATTTCTCCATGTCACGCTCCTTCCATTGTGTGTGTGTGTGTGTGTGTGTGTGTGTGTGTGTGTGTGTTGAGTACATGCCTGGCTGTTTATGTGGAAACATGTATGTATGTGCATATTGAAACCCAAGACCAACCTTGAGTGTTGTTCCTCAGGAGCTGTCCACCTTGTTTTTTGAAATAAGGTTTCTCCCTGGCTCACCAAGTAGCTAAGCTGGCTGGCCAGGGAACCTCAGGGATCTGCATCTCTCTCTGGTGTTTCAGAGTTAGAACTGTTATTTGTTTGTTTGTTTGGGTGACAGGCAATCTTCTTACTTCAGCCTCCTGGTTCCAAAATTATAGATGCAAGCCACCATGTCTGGCCAGCTGGCCAGTCAGCCTGCTTGCTTGTCTGTTTGCCTGTCTGCTTACATACCTCTGGTCATTTGAATGAGAATAGATCCCATAGGCTTATGTATTTGAACGTTTGGTCCCCAGTTGGTGGAACTGTTTGGGAATTAGGAGATGAGGCCTTGTTGGGAGGAGGTATGTCATTGGGGGTGGACTCTTGAGGTTTCTAAAGTCCATGCCAGGCCTGGTCTGTCTGTCTGTCTGTCTGTCTGTCTGTCTCTCCCCCTCTCTCCCCCTCTCTTTGCCTCCTGTTTGTGGGTTAAGAGGTATCACTCAGCTGCAGCACCACCCCTGCCTGCCTGCCACCATGCTCCCCATCATGATGGTCATGGACTCTAACACAGTAAAACTGCAAGCCCCAATAAACTCTTTCTTCTATAAGCTTCCTTGGTCATGGTGTTTTGTCATGGCAATAGAAGAATAACTAAGAGACTTCCTACTTATCCATCTATCCATCTGTCATCTAGCTTGTCCTATCCTTCCTATCAGTCTATCCACCTATCTATTCTATCCATGAACTCTACATTATTTATACACTTATCCATCTTGCCCATCATATTTCTATCTTATCTATCCATGTATCCATCATATCTCTATCTTATTTATCCATACATCCATTCTATCATCCTATCTATCTTCCTATCTATCTATCTATCTATCTATCTATCTATCTATCTATCATCTATCTATTCTTTTTGTTTGTTCATTTTTTATCTATTTTTCATTCACCCATCTAACCATCATCTTTCTATTATATATATATCAGTCAATCAATATCAGTCAGTCAATCACCTATTCATGTATTCATGTATCCATCCATCCATCCATAAGTACCTGACCTGGTACACAGTAGATAGATAGCAAAAGGTCTTTCATCTGGCATGCAGTCCCATCAACAGTCTCCGTGGTCCCTGTCCTTAACACTGTTTATTGGCTCATAGCACTTGTTTATTTGTTTGTTGTATTTTGAGACAAGGTCAAACTATGTAGCCAAAAACTCACAATCCTCCTGTTGCCACATCCCAAATGCTGAGATTACAGGCACACGCTACCACACCCAGCTCATCACAGATATTTATAACATATTGTTCTGGCAACCCCAGCCTCTTTGCTGCATCTGATACCGTTTTGTGCAGGGAAAATGCCACCCCGTTAACCTAACTACAAAACCTTACACCCTGTCCCTGAACTAGAAAACAATCCATAGGCCCCAAGTCTGTTCCACCCCCTGTTGAGCATCGTAGTCCAGTGCCTCTGCCTCTCTGAGCCACCATGCTTTCTCTTAGAATGCCGAGATGATGGCCATAGGGCTGTGCTCTGGGCAAGGCTAGACCTCAGTACCACTCAAACCCTGGCCTCAAGGCTCACCAATGCTCTCTGTCTGTAGGAAGCACTTGCTGCCCAAGCAGTAACGCCACAGGCCCTGGTGTGCGAAGGACCCCGACAGCCGGTACTGCATCCAGTGGTCCGTTGCTGTGGCTACCACCAACAGGATGGTCCCCACCCAGGCACAGAAGAGGCCGCCACCCATGAAGCTGTACATGGCGATCTGTGGAGAGGGGAGAGCTGGTTTGTGAATGGGTATCCTGGACCCCCTGGGTTAGAGAAGAAGGCTGGAGAATGGGCTTAAGGGGCTAAAGGGGAAGAGTAGACTCCTGGGTCTGAGGGGGAAAGCAGGTGCCTGGACCCCTGGCTCCGAGGGAAGAGGGTGGAGAATCTGGATTCTTCATTCCTGACAGGAAGATGTCTAACAACTTCAATTCAAAGCTCTTGGAGAGAAGAGTCTGGGAGCCTAGAATTCTCAGGTAGGGGGCTGCAGGTCTCACGCTGGTGCCTACCTGAGTGGCGGAGACTGTTCTGAGCCTTCCTTCTGCCGAAGCCCCTCTGTGGAGACTGAGCTGAGCCAGGTTGCTGGCATCTCTGCCTCATGGCTCCCCCAAATCCCTTAAGCCTCCCCACACAATGGCTGCATAGCCCAGCAGCTTCCAGCAGGCAGAAACACAGTGGCAGCAGAGACCTCTGGAATTTGCTGAAACAGGGGAGAGGGGGGCCCCATCAGCCTCTGTGTGTGATCCTACCCATCTCCCTAGTCCCCACTACGGGTAGCCTGAGCTTTGCAGGAAGCATGGTCCACACAAAAGAGACAGAGCAGCCATCCTTTTATTGTTCAACCTGGGCTTCCCAGCCTGGGGGACAGGGAACAGCAATGCCAGGGGTGGATAAAGGTGTCTGGACATGTCAGGCCAAGGGGTTCCTTGTGGTGTAGGATCAGGGGCTTGTCAGAGCTTGACTGGGACATGGCAGATGTCGGGACTGGGGCTGGTGCTTGGTGTGACATGAAGGTGAGTGTGAGGTGTGAGACGAGGGAAATGAAATGAGGACCAGGTAGAGGAGAATGAGGGCAGTCTCCTGGTCCACAGCAATCTCAGTACTCGGCCGACTGAGAGAGGAGGATTGGTGAGACAGGTTCTAAAACAAAGCAAAATGAGTTGGGAATGATGGGAGACCTTATGGCCGAGAACTTTCCCAGATACTTGGAAGCCTGAGACAGGAGGGTTGCAAGTTCAAGGCCAGCTTGGACACTTGGCGAGACCCTATCTCAAGATAAAAATAAAGGATGGTTGCAGTTTAGTTCCGTGTTTGGCTGGCATTCAGGAGACTAGTACTGAAAAAAAAAAAAAAAAAAACCCAGCAAATAAACAAATTAGGAATGAACGTGGATTAGAACTGAAGGCCAAGAGAAGAGTGTGGAGGATGGGGTTGGCTTCGGAATGGAGAGAGAAAGGGACTGGGGTAATGATTTGGTCTGGAAATGGGGTTGGAGCAGCCTTGGGGGCATTGAGAATAAGCCGGGATAGTAGCTGGGCTTGGGATACTGTGAATGTGGGCAGGGGAGTTTTCTTATCTGGAATGTAAGTCGGGTTTAGGCTTTACAAGGTGATCTGTAGAAGACCTTCAGAGGCTGTAGTATGGGGGCTGGGAAGGCTGTAGAGATGATATTTCTTAGGAGTACCTCTGAAGGATTAAGAACTCTGTGAGCTCTTGGAAAGAACCCTTGGGTGGCCAAGTACCAGATGCTCTTTGGGGTCCTAGTAGTCTGTCTCCCAGTCTTCAGATAAAGGCGCTGGAGGTGGGGATGGTTCCAGGGCTCCAGCTTCCTTCTGCCCATCCTGGGATAGTGGTGTCACTGGTTGGGTCTTGGGGCCAGCCCCAGGGCCTCCTGCTATGCTCCTCTCAAACTCTTTGGCTCTCCCAGGACACCATCGGGACTGGCCCCGGCCCCTGCCCCTGCCCCTGGAAGGCCTGCGCTGAACCTCCCAGCCCCCAGAGACCTGGTCCCATTTCCTGGGAGGCCTCCTGGCTGTGTCTGGTGAGTTGTGGTATGGCTGCGCAGAGCAGGAGCAAGGGGGTAGGGACTGTTGGAACTTGTAGGTCCCCAGCAGAGCAGTGTGTAGAAGGTAAGACAGAGTGTCCAAGCGGATGGGGACAGTCACAGAGGCCAGTTGCTCAGGGAGTCCCAGGTGAGCTGGGTCTAGGGTGCTAAGAAGCGAGGGTGGTAGGGCTGGGGTAGCTGATGCAGGCTGTGTCTCAGTTCCCGCTAACGGCAGAGAAAGGTTGCCCCTAGGGAGATAATAAGGCCGGTCAGTCCATCATCAGCTGTCTGGTACTGCTGCACCGCTGCCGGGGACCCTGCTCCTATGAGTTCCTCCACCCGCTTATTCCCTTTCCTTTTAAATTCCAGCACCCAGCACCCCAGTTCCAATTCCCAGCTGCTAAGTGTCTAAGGCTTAACTTTGTAGTTAATTATTTTACTTATTTAAGACAAGGTCTCATGTGGCCAGGTTAGTCTCATACTCTGTAGCCGAACTTCTTCTGTTCCTTTCCCCTCCATATTCAAAGTATCTTTTTCAGCAGTCAGCCACCAAAGTCGTCCAGAGAGTTCCTAGTCTGTCTATTTGGTTTTTAGATGGTATTATCAGTTCAAGGCACTCCTGGCTCTAATATACTCTGCTCCCCTTCTTCCTGAGGCTCTTCCCCGAAAGGTTTTATCTCACTCACCCACTGCACGAAGCCTCATCTTTTAGCTCTTCCATCTTCTCAACCGCGTCTGAAGTCTTTTCTAGATCTTTCTGGGGCTTAACAGGAAAGGGAGGGGCAAAAGAAGAAACCAGTCAAGGCCTAGAAAAGTGTGGCGCTCTGGGGCGGGGCTAGCAGGATGCAAGGAGCTGCCATTGGGCAGCCCAGAATATCCTCCCCCCTAGACAGAAGCCAGCTGTAACTCCTTTAGATCCAGGGAACCAGGCCAGTACCCAGCTCTCCAACCCCAACTCTCGTGGTTTGAACATAGCTATGGTTCTAGACCACAGGCGGCCTCCCTCAGACTCAGCGGTCCAGGCTCCAGCCCTCTTCCCTCAGATCGTCAGCATCCTCACTTAGAACCAGGGGTTGAGACCCCATCTCCTCCCACAGACCCACGGATCTAGGCCTAGATGCAAGCGTCTCCTCTTTATTTCTGCAGTTGCCTCAGGCTGTTCTTTGTTGTGAGTTTTAGATTGAGGACTCTGGATCATGGTAAACTTAGGCATCCTGGGGGAGGGGTGGTGGTGGCAGATCTACTACATGTTAACTCTAACTTGCTCTGTGACCTGAAGTTTGCCTAGTCTCTTTGCTTCAGTTTCCACATTTTAAAATGAAGTTAATAAAATTGATTCCGGCAAGACTCTTGTGACATCTCTCGATGGTGCAGGTGCAAAGCCGTAAACACTGTCCTCACTGCTATGTGGGTCTAAGGGTCCTTCAGAGATTCACCGTCTGGACATTAGTACAGTTTAAACAACGAAGAGGCTAGATAGAGGCTTTTATTCAGACATTGGTGCCAGGGAGTCAGTCCAGCCACATCAGTCAGGGGGGTTTATAAAGTCTGTTAAGCAGAAGACTATCTGGAGCAAAGCGAGCTTTTGTTTACAGAAGCAGAGCAGCAGTTAACCTTGTGACCTAGTTTCACGCATTAACAACTGTTTTGTTGAAATTGTACCAGACTAGGCGATTTTACAGCAATCCTTAACAGCCCTTAACATTTGGAGTTCGGTTGCGCTTTACAGTCCTCTTGAGCATGGAGGTTTTTAAACTTTTAAATACAAAAATGAGCCATCAAGATGACGCTAGCCATCACGCTGTTGTTAGAGACTTATTCTTATTTTTAACCATGTGTGTGCATGTGTGGAAGCAGTACGTGCGGAGGCCAAAGAGGGGTCGGATTTCCAGAAGCTGGTTGTCAGCTGGGGAAACTGAACTCAGGCCCACTGTAAAGCAGCCAGCATTTTAACCACTATTGAGTCATCTCTCAGTCACTTAGCTGAGACATTGATTATCTGCTCTTCGTCACTGCAGTTTGTTAAGAGGCCATTGCCCTTCTGTTCGTTGATTTAAGGAATATTTATTGAAAGTTGGCGATGATGGTGGAGGCAGGAGGTGTAGGAGCTCCAGATCATCCTCAAGTACATAGGGGATTCCATGACAACTCGCACTACACAAGACTCTGCTTCAAGTCAAAACAAAATTCCACCAACCAGAGTCTCTGAAGATATTAAATCAGGGCACTGAGGGTGTTTGGAATAGTTGCTTAGGGAAGGGTGTCATAGGAATGTTCCAGAAGACCTGGAGGTTGACTGGTCACAGCAAGAACAGGGTTGATGAAGGAAAGGGCTGGATTTTTTTTTCTTTTTTGGATTTAATTAAATCATTTAATTTTTTGCAAGGCTTCATGTAAGCGAACAGTGGTCCCAAGCTCACTACATAGCTGAAGATGATCTCGGATTTCTGCTCCTCCTACCTCCACCTCCCAAGTGTTGGAATCACAGACTTATGCCCCACATGTCTTTTATGTATTGCTGAGGTGGAACCCAGGGCTTTGTGTGCTCAGAGCCATGGTGGACCCACTAGCTACATCCCCAGCCTAAGATTTTGAACCTTTGATTTCCTTTCTTTTCAGATTTTTTTTATTTTTTTAATTTATTAAAGATTTCTGTCTCTTCCCCACCGCCGCCTCCCCTTTCCCTCCCCCTCCCTCGTCAGCCCAAAGATCAATCAGGGTTCTCTGCCCTGTGGGAAGTCCAAGGACCACCCTCCTCCATCCAGGTCTAGTAAGGTGAGCATCCAAACTGCCTAGGCTCCCACAAAGACAGTTCGTGCAGTAGGATCAAAAACCCATTGCCATTGTTCTTGAGGTCTCAGTAGTCCTCATTGTCTACTATGTTCAGTGAGACCTGTTTTAACCCAGGCTTTTTCAGACCCAGGCTAGCTGGCCTTGGTGAGTTCCCAATAGAACATCCCCATTGTCTCAGTGTGTGAGTGCACCCCTCGCGGTCCTGAGTTCCTTGCTCGTGCTCTCTCTCCTTCTGCTCCTGATTTGGACCTTGAGATTTCAGTCCGGTGCTCCAATGTGGGTCTCTGTCTCTGTCTCCTTTCATCGCCTGATGAAGGTTAATATTCAGGAGGATGCCTATATGATTTTCTTTGGGTTCTCCTTCTTATTTAGCTTCTCTAAGAACCCGAATTATAGGCTCAGTGTCCTTTATTTATGGCTAGAAACCAATATGAGTGAGTACATCCCATGTTCCTCCTTTTGGGTCTGGCTTACCTCACTCAGGATGGTGTTTTCTATTTCCATCCATTTGCCTGCAAACTTCAAGAAGTCCTTGTTTTTTACTGCTGAGTAGTACTCTAATATGTATATATTCCATACTTCCTTCATCCATTCTTCAATTGAAGGGCATCTAGGTTGCTTCCAGGTTCTGGCTATTACAAACAATGCTGCTATGAACATAGTAGAGCATATATTTTTGTTGTATGATAAGGCCTCTCTTGGGTATATTCCCAAGAGTGGTATTGCTGGATCCAGGGGTAGGTTGATCCCGAATTTTCTGAGAAACCGCCACACTGCTTTCCAGAGTGGTTGCACAAGTTTGCATTCCCACCAGCAATGGATGAGTGTACCCCTTTCTCCACAACCTCTCCAGCAAAGGCTATCATTGGCGTTTTTGATTTTAGCCATCTTTTCAGATTTTTTTTGTAATGCTAGAAACAAAACATAAGACATATTTTTAAAGCAATTCTTTTATGAGCATGGGTGTTGTGCCTATATACATGTCTGCATCACATACTTGCAGGGCTCAGCTGAGACAGTCAGAAGATGGCCTCAGATCCCTCTGGAACTGGAGTTACAGACGGTTATGGGACACCATGTGGATGCTGGGACCTGAACCCTGGTCCTCTGCAAGAACAGCAAGTGCTCTTAATTGTGGAGTCATTTCTCTAGTTCCAGACAAACCTCACATGCTTCTTCCGCTGTCACCTCAAGCCCTCTCTTTTCCTCTCCCCTCCCTCACCTGTCTCTTTTCAGAGTCTCCTGGTAACTTCGTCTGTCCTCAGAAAGACCTTGAATTCTTGACCCTCTGTCTCCTGCTTCCCAGCACAGACATTACAGTAAATTGTTCTTTCTTCTTTCCTCCCTCCTTCTCTCCTCCCCTCCCTCCTTTCTTCCTCCCTCCTTTCCTCCTTTTATTTTTAAAGCACTGTGGGATGAAATCCAGGGCCTCTGGCATGCCAAGACAAGCCCTCTACTACTGAACTGTATCCCTCAGCCTTACTTCCTTGTAAGAATGGGAGGGCTTGGGTTGCTGGCATACACCTGTAATCCTAGCCCTGGTGAGGCAGGCAGAGACAGGAGTGCTGGGATAAACCGAGGCAAGTTTCAGATCTGCATGGGCTTCAGAGGTAATAATAATCCTAATAATAAATAAACACTTTGCATGATTTTAAGCTCATGTGTGACATGATTTGACTTATACTTTGAGAAGAGAGCTTGTCTGTGGTTGAAGAGTGGGTTTTGATGTATAGTGAACTCGGAAGCTGGAGGCCAAGTTGAGGGGTGTTTGAGAAGCAGGACAGCCTGTTGGGTGGCTGGAGTAGGTACCCCCCCAACAAAGATGACACAAGCTTTTTGTTTGTTTGTTTGTCTTCCCAGTGTTAGGGGCTGAATACAGGACCTGACCAAGTTAGACAGTCATTCTCCCAGAGAGCAAATCTCCAGCCCCTCTTTTGTTTCTTGTTCTACTCCTTAACTAGTGTATGGCCTTGAGCAAGCTACAGAGGCTTTCTGAACCCTTTTGTTTGCCCATTTCCGGAGTGATGGGAATTCTCTTATCTTATTAGCTCTACTTGGTGGCTGTATACCTGGCCTTTTAAGGACAGCTTCCTTCCCTTGGCTCTGGCTCTGGCTCTGGCTTTGGGTAGATAGTACCTCCTTGTACCCAGGAAGTATGTTGCACCCAGTACCTAATCTGTGTGAATAAGTTCTGGGTTTGCTGCAAACTCCAGTGACTTTTTGGTCCCCTCAAGAAGAGGCAATGCAATTGCTCAGGAGACTGGTTGAGGAAACTCATCTAAAAGTCACTGCAAGGGTCACAGCGGTTTAGAAATCGGCTGAGAAGGAACCCCAGGGACTTGTTGGTCATGGGTGTGACCTCCAGCCTGCAAGCTGAAGTGAAGTCTCACCTCTCACTGCTCTGCAGAGCTGTGGCCCCTCAACCAAGTTACATCGCTTCCTGCTTTACGTTCTTGCAGTGGAGGGAGGCCTCAGCGTGTGGCTTGCTGCCTGTTTTGGGTATGGCTGTCTACATTTCTTAACTTTGTGTTTGGATGATGTCATACTCTTATGTGTGGGGTAAAAGAACAGCCTTGGGCGCCGTCCTTCAAGCACCATACACTTTTTGGAGACAGGTTTTTTACTGACCATGCCGTCAGCCCTCAGGGATCCACCGGTGCCAGTCTCCCCGGCACTGTGACTGCATCATGCCCGGCTTGAAAACATGTGTGCATATGTGTGTGTGTGTGTGTGTGTGTGTGTGTGTGTGTGTGTGAGAGAGAGAGAGAGAGAGAGAGAGAGAGAGAGAGAGAGAGAGAGAGAGAATGCGCATGTGCATTTGTAATAGAGAGTGAACCATCAGAGGCCAGCTTGTGGGACTTGTTTCTCCATCCCCAGTGCAGGTCCTGGGGATTGAACTCAGGTCACCGGCCCTGGCAGGATGCATCTTTACTCACTAATCATCTTGAAGGACTTTTGTTTGTCACTTAACCTGAGTTCTGGAGATCAAACTCAGGGTACCAACAGAGCTATCTCTCCAGCGTGGTATCTGTGTTTTGAAGCATACATTCACACACACACACAGACACACGCACACATATGCACACACACTCATGCACATGTGCACACACACATTTATGATCAGCAGTAGCTGGGATGGTAAAGGAAGCAGCTATCTCCCTCTGGCATTCAGGATGGAGAATGTTCCAGAACACTTGATATAGGAAATGATAAAGATAAGTCAAAGTTGCCACTGAGAATTTGTGTCAGGGCATGTTGGGGGAGTGGAGTGGTAAGCTAGGTTCTGGTGAGTGATGGCAGGGGTGCAGAAGATTGTTGCTTGCTGGCGGGTTGAGGCACAGCTACGTAGGCTGTGCTTCCCTCTAGAGGCAGAGGCCATCGCTGCAGTGTGGGAGCCTTCATTGGGGCTATTTCAGTGCTGTTCCCCAAGAACTCATTTTTCTCTTCCATTCTCTTCTGAGTGGGACAGGAACGGGACCACCGCCGTCACCTTCTCCTGCTTCAGAAATTGATTTTGCAGCCATAGAGAGTGTCACAAGCTGTGCAGCTTATAAATGATAAAAAGTTATTTCTCATTGTTCTGCAAAGTGCCAGAAGGTTCAACACCTGGCAAGGTACCAGAGTGAACCTGTGTTAGGTGGGAAGAAAGGCAATGGGCTTTGGACTGAATCTGAAGTCAGGATGTAAGGCTAGGCTGTGATGTATTTATTCATTCATTTATTTTGTGGATTGAAAATTTTTTGTTTTGTCTTGAGACAGGTTCTCACTGTGGTGATCCTGGTGGGCTTGGAACTCGCTATGTAAAACAGTCTGGGCTCAAACTCACAGAGATAGCCTCCCAAGTGCTTGGATTAAAGACATAAGCCACTGTGCCCTGCGCTCCATGTAACAGAGTCTCGGGTAGCCTAGGTTGGGGGTAGGCTATGCAGGCCTCAAGCTAGCTGTGTGACGTGGATGACCTTAAACTCCTGGCCCTCCTTACAAGAGTGTACCATCATGCCAGTTTGTGAGATACTAGTGATTGGACCAAGGGCTTCATGCTTGCTCGGCAAGCCCTCACCAACAAAGCTTTGTCCTCCCACACACGAAGAAGCTACATACAGTTGTAGGAGTGGACAAGTTGTGGAGTTCTAGTCTTTTGTTATTGTTGTTTTGAGGCAGGGACCCTGGAACTCACTAGGTATTCCAGACTGGCCTCAAACTCAGAGATCCACCAGCCTCTGCCTCCCAAGTGCTGGATTGAAGATGTGTGCCACCATACCTAGTGAGAGGACCTTATTCTCTTGTCAAGAGACAAAAGAATTGACAACTCCCTCTTAGAGAACCCCACACCTATACTCTTAAGTATTTTATCTTTCCTTCTGGGTCTCTTAACCCTAGTGCTTAAGCCTAAACATCTCTATTAAGGGGCTGGAGAGATGATTCAGTGGTTAAGAGCACTGGCTGCTCCTTACAGAGGACAGTAGCTTTAGTTCCCAGCACCCACTTGGCAGCTCACCAGTAACTCTAGTTTCAGGGATCTAGTGTTCTCTTCTGATTACGCCAGCAGCAGGCAAGCACAGAGCACACATAGGATATGCAGACAAAATGCTGATATCCATAAAATAAGTGAATAAAGTTTTATTTATGCCCTCCAAGACAGAAAACTTAAAAAATTTCCCTGTGGTCAACCATGTCCTTCTACTTTTGCTCCAAGGAGAGCCCGATTTTGGATACTCATTTTGCAGAGAGCCAAAAAAGCAAATTCAACCAGGAAAGGCCACAGTTGTGGCCATTTAGGTCGAGAATCACTGGTCCCATTAGCAGCACTGTGGCCCTTAGACTTTGTAGAACACGGCTAAGAGGATGGAATAAATAACAAGTGCTTTCAGAGTCAACTGGTCTACCTCTGGGAGCTGGGCTGCCTAGTTTCAGACTAGTGCATGAGTGCTTGTCCAACAGGTCTCCAGATGAGACAAAAGCCCACAGAGACGATCTCAAATGGCAAGGACCAGAGGACTTCGGGGCAGTAGAATGTGGCTGGGACCAGGCTACCTGCACGCTCTCCTCTCTCGTAATATTGATGATTGTCTTGGTTGACTTTAGTGTCGTTTTGTCCAATCATGCATGGGACAGATGTGATCATTTCTGGAAACCCCATTTTTTCCCCTCAAATATTTTCCTCTAAAATTCTTTGGATGTTGATACTTCTCAGATTTCTTGTCTGGGAATACCAGCTGTTCTCAGTGCTGACAGGATCGGGGGCAGGTCACCCCATTTCTGTAAATATGCTTTGTATAGGATTGTTAGACCACACTGCCTAATGTTTCCCAAGAAGTTTCACCAAATTGGAACCAAGTATTCAAACATATGAACCAACGGGAAACATTCTCACTCCAACCACTCCACCTTGACTCACTGAATAAGGCAGAGGAGTGATGGATATTATCCCTGACATCACGTTCCACGTGAACACACACATATACAAATGTAGTCACACACATGCACCCACACACATACAAACATTCATATAAAATGGGAGTGGAAGGGAACCTAGATAGAGCCTGGAGTGGGGGAGTGTGGCAGGTTGGGGGTGGACACCAGAGAGCCCTCCAGAGAAAGCAGGGTAAGTGTCCACAAACAACATAAAGGATGGGGATCCTATTACAGTCAGTGCAACTCTGAAGCCACCCTTGAATGCTCCTTTGGCCTTGGATCTTATAGGCCCCTAGTTGCTAAGGCAACAACTTGGGTAGAGGTCAGTTATTTCAAAATACTTGTGTTAAGGTCGTGACTTGTGACTTCCGTGTGACTTCCGCAACAATGACTTAGGACTTGAGGGAGAGGCCTTGTTTCCCAGAACTCTCAGGGACCAGCAATGTTGTGTCAATGAGTGTAAGTGGGGGCGAACACCACAGTGGGAGTCAGGAGACCTAGCCTGAATCTGAAGGGTGGCCAGAGTCCCTCTCCAGCCAGCTCATTAGCGCCCACAACATTCAAGATACAAGCATAAGAAAGCTTTATTTTGCTAATGACTTATCTAGGCCTCTTCTCTTAAATCTCTGTTCTGGGCTTAGCAGGTTAGGATACCTGCTACCAGGCCCAGAGGCCTAGGTTCAGTCCTCAGGATTCACCAGAGCTGACTCCTCAGAGCTGTCCTCTGACCTTCAGACTCACTGGGAGGCGCGTGGGCCGTCAGAGGACAGCTTGTGGAAGGTTCCTTCCACCATGTGGATCCGGGCTTGGTGGCAAGCACTGTACCACCTGAGGATTTTTTCGAGAAGAGAAACTGCATTCCTTTGGGGGTAGGAGATCTCAGTTCTCAAGTTCAGGACAGTCTCAGTGGAACCTGACTTCGGCATAATCGGTGTCTTGGGGATTCTGGGTCTCCCACAGTCTAAGGCGGGGGAAGTTGAGAGCAGCATAATGGAGTTCTTCTGGGTTATTCTCAGAGACAGGGACCTCAGAGGATGACCTGGGGTCCGGGCAGCCAGGAGAAGTGAACGGTGGCTCCTTCTGTCTCTTCTTTGACTCAGGGGAGTCCTGGGACGGGATCCTGGGAGGGGTGTCAGGTTTGGCCTTCCAATTCTGAGCCTGAGGGGACAGCAAACACCTTTCACTCATTCAGCTCGCAGTTGTGCACCTGGCATGCGCCAGGCACTGACTTGAGAACTGGGGCTCTAGCAAGGAACAAGCACACACAGAAATGTAGAAATGGCAATCTCTGAGTGCTCTGAAGAAAAGAAAGCCGGAGGTGGGGCTGGAGAGACAGGTCAGCAGTTCAGAGCACCTGCTGAACTTCCAGAAGACCCAAGTCTGCTCATCAGCACCATCTCCTGGCCAATCCTAGTCACCTGGAACTTCAGGGACTCTGAGCCCTCTTCTAGCCCCTACAAGAACTTCCCACACATACATACACATACCACAGCACACACACACCACATACACACCACACACACAACACACACACCATAACACACACCACACACACCACACACATACCATAACACACACCACACGCATACCACACACACATACCATAACACACCACACACACACATATCACATACACACCACACACACATACCACACCACACACACACACACACACACACACACACACCACAATTAGGAGTAAAAAATAAAGCATAAAGCTGAGTGTGGTAGCACACGCCTTTAATCCCAGCACTCAGGTGGCAGAGGCATTCAGATCTCTAAGAGCTCGAGGCCAGCCTGATCTACATAGTGAGTTCCAGGTCAGTGAGTACACAGGGAGACCTTGTCTCAAAAAAAAAAAAAACTTAAACAAATTAAATTAAAAGAAGAGTCATTGCTATAGATCAAATAGTTTTACCACAGAGAAATAATTCTGAGGTAGAGAGCATATGTTAATTGCTCCAATTTGATCACTGCGCTGTCTGAGTATAGTGGCACATTGCACTTATAAATAGACACAATTGATATATACAAATGCCAAGAATAAGTGAACAGGTCATTCTGGACATCTTTGATGGGGTGATTATCAAGTAAAGAATATTAAATGAAGCCAGGAACCATGCAGTTTCTGTGAAAAAACTCTCTGAAGGAAGGCAACAACAAATTCAAGTATTTGAATGGGGTCTGGGGGCTGTGCTTAAGGAAGAACAAGGTGGGAGATGAAAGATGACGTGGTGAGGAAATGTGCTTGGAGTGCAAGCTGGAAGACTTGAGTTCCATCCCTGGAACCTGAAATTTAAAGATAGAGCTGACTCCCGAAAGTTGGCCTCTGACCTACACATGTGCACTACAGCATGCATGCACATTCCCCTATAATAATGTTGATAGAGAATACGAAATAAAGATTAAAATTTGAAAAATTAAAAAAGCAATATGGCCTCTGTGGCTACATAGTCAGTCTTGTAAGACAAGGCAAAGCTCTCTCCCTCAAAGTCTCTGGAGATGACTTTGGAAATCCAAAGAAGTGATCAATGGTGGGTTTAATAGGAATTGAGGTGTTTTGATTTCTGACTTTTTTCAACTTTCCATTTTGGAATGATCAAAGAGTTACAAAAGGGCCCAAAGTGGAGCCAATGATGTAGCTCAGGGGAGAGTGTTTGCCTAGTGTGCACAGAGCTCTGGAGTCCACCCCTGGCGCTACATAGATCAAGCGTGGTGGCTATGACAGCACTCTGAGAGTGGAGGCAGGAGGGTCAGAAGTTCAAGGTGTCCTTGGCTGTTCAGGAAAGTCCTTGACTCTGGAGGAAATTTGAGGCCAGCTTGAGCTACGTGAGAGCCTTTCTGAAAAGTACGCAGTCACAGAAGTAGCACAGAGAACCCTGTGTCCTTACCCCAGTGTTCCAGGGGTGCAGTAATCACAGCAGGATGCTGATTTCTATACAGTGTGTGACATCGTTACCTGCCTTCTAGGGGAGACTCCTATATTAGCCCCCCCCCCTTCAAAGTGCTCCTATCAATTTTTATAGGCAAGTCTGAGCATGCCCAGAGGCATTTCTGCCAGGTTTTCTTCTTGAATTTTGACCTTAAACTGAGCAGGTGTGTGCTCCTTAGTGTTCAGGACCGTTGCCTTAGCTGAGCATGCCCAGGGTGTGCTCCTGAACTGGGCGTTTATTCTCAGAAGTGTGTTCCTGAACTGAACTTACTCAGGAATGTGTTCTTTATCTGAGTATGCTCAGGGGTGCAAGAATCTGCCTGGCCTCAAGGCTGCTCCCTATGTGAATAAGTCCAGGTCCAGACTGCTCCCATCATACTACTGCAGGTAGATACACGTGACCACCACAGCCAAGATTCAGGACCCTGGATCATCATGGAGCCACCCCCTTCCTGTCCTGCAGAGTTAGGGGATGTTTTTTCCCTAACCACAAGCATGTATTCACCTATGATCTGTGTCATGTAGTTCAGATTGACCCTGAATTTTATGTATAGCCAAAGATGACTTTGTACTTCTGACCCCCCTGCCTCCACTAGTGTTTGTCAGGCACCACTGTGTGCACTTTCATGCTGGGCTGGGGATTTGTGCATTCTAGGAGAGTACTCTGCCACCTGAGATACGTTTCCAGCCTTTTAGCTCTGTGATTTTATAACCTTGCCAGTGAGATATAAATGGAATCATGTGATGTGTAACATTCAGAGACTTTCATCTGTGTGATTTGTCTTATGCATCAAGAGTTTGTTCTTTTTTCTGTCTGAGTTAGCATTCCAGAGGAAGGGTATGCCAGCGTGGTTTCTACAGGATGCCACGTGCAGAAGGGACAAAGACAGAATCAGAGGAGGTCATGAAGAAAGCTGTGGTGTTGAGTGAAGACTGGGATGAAGCGATTTGGGTGGATTCTGGAGAGGATTTGGTGATAGATCAAGTTGTGGGGTGCAGGAGTGAACGATTATGCAAAGGCTTTAGCTTGCTTGAGAAAAGCTGCTGACATTTGCTGAGAGAGAAGCAAAGGGAGGGCATAGAGGGAAAACCACTCAGAAGTTGATTTTGCCTGGGCTCAGATAAGAAATTCCCACTGATGTCTGAGTGTAGATGCTGTCCGGCAGGTTGGATAAGGGTCTGGAATGCAGGGAAGAAGCTGGAGACATGGATGTTCATTTAAGCATCACCAGGTAACTGTGACCTCATAGTTGTACCTAGTGTTTACTGAAAACCCAATAAGGGTCACAAACTCCTCTGAATATTTTACAGATGACATATATATATATGTATATATATATATATGTGTGTGTGTGTGTGTATGGGTGTATATATAGTTATGTATACACACACACATATTCCCAGGAGGTAGGCACCACTATTATCCCAATATTTCAGTTGAGGCACAGAGAAATACAGTGACTGCCTAAGATGATGATTAAGAGGGCGCAGGGGGAATAGGAGCCTAGGCAGCCTACTTTGAGTCCTGTATTTAATAAGTAGGATGTACCATATCACAAGGACATTACTAATTGTTGGGTAGGGCTGAGGATGCCATTCAGTGGTACAGCACTTGTCTGGCATCCACCAAAGAGGTGCAGGAAATGTTGCTCAGCGGTAGAGTACCCGCCTAGAATCCCCTCGTGAAGGGCGAGAGTGCTAGGCATGCACATGTCTCTGGGTTCTATCCCCAGCACAGTAACTACAAATTAGTGGTTAAACACTGTTAGTTAGCCCTTGGTGACGACAATAATGGAAGAAATGTAAGCCACCTATGGAGAGAGCCCATGTTCTGTTCCTCAGACTTGGAAGCAGAGGAAGATGTGAAGGCTCAGAGGGAAACAGGGTTTGGCTCTAATCTTGGATGCTTCATGTCTCTGAGGCAAAGGTGTAGGAAGGGAAGGGAAGGGCTGTGTGCAGAAGTAGCAGGGAATGTTGACGGAGGAAGCACGACTGGAACTCACCAGGGACCTGGGCTTGGGGACCACGTTGATGTAATCCAGGATTGTGCTGCCCCGGGAGATCTTGGGTCTTGAGGTTTCCTCTTGTGTTCCTTTCTTCTGTCGGGTCTTCACACTGAGGAAATGGCCTCTACATATACTGTTCCATCCGCCCTCTCCCTGGAAGCCCAGATCCCAGCCCCCACCCCCAACAGCCCCTTCCAACTCACATGATCATAATGAGGCCGAGGGCAATGAGAGCTGCAACGCCAAAGCCCAAGAGTGCTCCCTTGGAAAAGGCCGTGGGACTCTCCTTACCTACCGAAGAATGAGCCATGTATGTCATCACCATGTGTGTGATCTTACACACAACGGTGGGCATTTGGGACTCCAGTTCCTGCTGCACACCATGGTCAAGATTCTTTCCTATTCCCGTCTAGAAAACGTGACTGCATCCCGGGCTGGGTGTCAGGCCTTAACTTCCGTTCCTCTCCACCCACACTGGGTCCATATTCTCTTGGACTTTGCTCCAACCACGGAGCCCAGTCAGGCCCTCCTTAGATCAGCTCAGTCCCAAAGGGCCCTCACCAGGCAGTAGCAGAACAGAGGCACTCCGGGCCCCATGGGTGTTCCAGGCCTCACAGCTGAGCGAGAGGCTGGGCCAGAGCACCCCATGGAGGCTCAGGGAACTGTTGGCCCATGGCCCTGTGGAGCTGGAGGTGACCTGGAAGGAGCCATTGCTGCCATCCCCCTCCAGCAGCCCCTCCCCCAGTCGCCAGCGCAGCGAGGGGGCGGGCCAGGCTCTGGAGGAGCAGCTGCAGTGGAGACCCTCAGCTTCCCAGGAGCAGGATGATCTGGGCATCTGTGGGGGGGCTGTGGAGAAGGAAGAGAAGGGTCAGCAGGGGGCCCCTCAGCACAGGTCCCAGGTGTCCCTTTCCCCACTCACAGTGCACAGAGAGGCTCAGAGAGATGCGCTGAGCACCCAGTGGGTTCTGTGCAGCGCAGGTGAATTCTCCTTCATGTTCCTTCTGGACCAGAGGCAGCTCCAGCTTCCCAGGCTCTGAAGACTGGGCCGGGATCAGAGTCTGTGCCACCCCGGTCCAGCTCAGATTGGCTGGGGGGTTGCTATGGGTGACACAGACTAGACACAGGCTTTGGCCCTCCAGGACCGGGAGGGAGGTGCCGTTCCTGAGGATTTCCAATACTGGGGAGGACAGGAGGCAGAGTCACCATGAGATCCATCAACCGGGATGCCTCCCATCCCCACCCAGATGTCCAGCTTCCTCTGTCCGTCCTTTCTACCTGTCCTGTTTGCTTGGGAAGCAGTCACTCTCAGGTCCTCTGGGGGATCTGCAATGAAGACAGGGAACTGGCTCCAGGCAGGCCAGGGTCTTCTCTCTGGGTATAACATCCCTCCCAGAAGTGGAAGCTGGGGGTGGGTGAGTCACTCACTGGGTCCCCAACCCAAGCTGCCTAGTGGTCTGCCTGCTGTAAGCCTCCTGTTCCCCAACCCTCTCCCACTTCCTTTCCCTCCTCAGAGCTGGGAGCCTGTGGTGGATCACACTCACATAGCACAGAGATCTCCAGGGTGTGTCGCTGGGAACCCCGCCTGTTCTCTGCTTGGCAGGTGTAGTGTCCAGAGTCCCCAACTTTCACCCGGGGCAGCTCCAGGCCCAGGGTTCTGGAGCCCACAGGGCTGGACCGAGAGAGGATTCGGTCCTCCAGGCTCCAACTCAGTGTGGCAGGAGGATGGCTGTCGGCATCACAGAGGAGGCGCAGAGACTGGCCTTTCTGAACTTCCAGATGTGAGGTATTTCCATGCAACTCTGAGCCCAAAGAGACACACAAAGAGAGGAGGAAATAGAGACAGTGAAAGAGAGATAAAGAAGGTTGAAGACAGAAACAGAGAGACACAAAAATATAGAAGGATGAACACAGACAGAGATGGATATAGACATAGAAAGAAAGAGGCACAAAGACAGAAAAGAACAGAGATAGACACAGAGATAAAGAGGTACAGAAGGATCGGGATAAGGAAAGGGTAAGGGAGTAGGACACAGGGCATGGGAGGCAGCAGGAAGAGTTTGGCCTGCCCCCTCTCTCCTTCCCCACTCCAGACTTTTCATTTCTGACCTTATACCACCTCAGGAGACCCTCGTACCTGACACATTGTCACGGAAAATGCTGATAGCAAGATCTCTGGGGGCATCTGGAAGAACATTATGAGTCATCTTCAGAGGGGGAATGTTTTATTCCTCATGAGAAGTCCCTCAAGGAAAGAAAAGCACCACCATCCCAGGTAAGGCAAGTGACGAACCAGAAATGAAGCATAGCAATCAACCATTGCCTTGCAGGATACAGGCACACCCAGGATGGGGTGCCTTGCTCTACTTCTTTTGAATGTGTGTATATGTGATGAACATGCATGTGTATATAGGTGCACATGTGTGCACATACATGCAGGAGGAAGCATGTTGACATAAGGCGCCTTTCTGAAGCATCGGTGTTCACATTGTTTACTGAGGCAATGCCTTTCAATTTCGTTAGCCAACTTGCCTTGGAGCTCACTTGTCTCTCTCTGAATCAAAGCAATGAGGTTACCAGTGGGCCACCAAGCCTGACCAGTTCTTATGCAGGTTCTGAGAGTCCAAAATCCATTCCACGCACTTGTGTGTCAAACTACTTATCAGCTGAGCCATCTCCCAGAAACCCTCTTCCTCCATTGAGACGAGATCTCATATATTCTAGTACATATATGTGCTATGTAGCCAAGGATGATGGCCTGAAAGTTCTGATCCTCTAGTGCTGGAATACAGATGTGTACCATCACCTCTCATCTGTGTGGTGCTGGGGATGGGACACAGGACCCTGTGCACCTTGTGCATGCTAGGCAAGCACTGTACCAGCGGAGTCACATCCCCAGTACCTCCGTGAACTCTCCTGAGCATGGAGTTGGGGGATTCTCTTCCTCCCCCCACCAGGACTGTGAACAGTCCAAAGCACCATATACTCACAGGCCACGCTTAGTTGGACTGTCCTCCGCAGGCTCTTCCTAGGCAAGTCCACCTGGCATATGAGCTCGGTGTCATGGTGCTGAGGTCCTGGAGTAAAGCTGAGCACCGAGTAAGGGGAGGTGTGTGGTCTGGTTTCCTGGGAGGAGATGGCAGCCCCCATCCAGGAGAAAGAAGGAGCTGGGCATTGCTCGAAGGCCCAGTGAAACAAGCAGACAGCTGTGGCTGGCTGCCCAGGCTCCAGGATCTCAGGAATGAAGACATCTGGCTTGTGAGTCAGGGCTAAGGGAGAAGATGCCAATCCTGTGGCTTCAGCTGCCCCTCCCTAGAAGTGGCTTTCTTTGCTTCATGGTTTATCTCCCACTGTTCCTCCCCCAGTGAGAGACAAGGGGTCTCTGCTATGCCCACAACTCTTACCTTCCACCAGCAGAAAGAATCCATCCCGAAAACTGAATTTCTCAACTCCTCTCTCCACCCGGAAGGAGTAGAGTGAGGAGTCTCTCTGCTGCACATCTTTGATCACCAAGGAACAGTTCTTTTTCTGGACATCCCCCAAGAGCTGGAATCTCCCCTGGGTTTCTGGTTCTATTATTTCTATTTTATCTTTGTCATTTGTGGCCACTAGAGAATTATATGATGAACTTCTGGTGACTTTGAACCAGTAGCCATACGCTGGGGCAGTGTCACGCCAGCGTCTCTCAGGGGAGAAGAAAGCGCAGGACACGACAACACACAGACCCTCCTGTACCTTCACAGTCCTCTTCACCAGGAGCAAGTAGTCTCTGTTCTGACCTTGAGACCCTGAGGAAGGCAGACTTGACCTGTAGCCCCAGCCCCAACTTGGGTCACTCCCACCTTGGGCCCACTCACCTTCCAACACCAAGGACAACAGAAACAGCAGCAGTGACATCGTGCTCTTAGGAGGATCTTAGACTTGCACAAGGTGGCTTCCTTCCCCAGCTGTGACCGCTGGAGTGAGAGTGAAGGGGAAATGTAGGCGGAAGTTGAGCTCTGGGAACTGGTGCGAGACGAACTGCTGTTGGCAAGTTCTGCGGCCATTGGTCTCTCTCCCTTTCTCATCTGCTCTCTCCGTGTCTACTTGCCTGTTGCGTGTTTTGTGGGGCATTTGGAGCTTGGATGGTTGGAGCTGGTTCTTCTCAGACATTTCTGGTGTCTGGGATGGAAGGAGAGGGCTGTTTCTAGCCTGGAGACCTGGCTGTGGATGGATGTAGGTTGGGGCTTTCCCCTTACATGTTAGGTCAGTAAGAAAGCAGAAGTTAAAACTTTGCTGAGTGCCTCTTGAAGGGGGTCCTGGTGGTACAGAGGAGTGAGCGCTTCTGGAAGGAGCTGGTCTCACCACATAAAATTCAGAATGCCTGGCTGACTGAAGTACAAAAAAAGATAATCATTCTATTTTTTGGTATAAAAATATCTCAAACACCTGATGGGACCTACTCATGTTTAACATGAGTATAAAGGCTTTGGTTTGTCTGATGTTCAAGTGTAACTGAGTATTCCTCAGCATGCTTGTTTCTCTTTACCTGTCCAGTAGTCAGGTAAGCATAGACTTGTCTCAGCCCACCCTCCATTCTTCCTGCCTAGCTACTGAGCTCCAGAAGCTCCAACAGACGTCAACACAGCTCCCCATTTCCCCTTCCTCTTCAGTCAGAGATCTGAAGGTCCCACGTGCGATTCATGTATTGATGAGATTTTCCGGATCTGGGGCTGACACTGGTTCTAGGAATCAAGGCACTTAAAGGGTGTGGTGTGTATGGTATACATATGTGTGTGTGTGTGTGTGTGTGTGTGTGTGTGTGTGTAATGAGCTTTAGCAGCCTGAGTGTGAAGTGTTTCCGAGATGGTGATGCTGCTTTGAAAGTTCGTGGAACCTTTGGAATGGGAGTGAAGGCTGACAGAGGTGGTTAGGGTGGACCTAAGGGCTCAAGCTCTGACTTACTCCCTTTCATCCTTGAGATGTGGCCAACTGCCTCATGCTCCTACCACAGACAGGAGCCGGTCAGTCTCCTGCCACGCCTTCCTTGCCACAGTGGACTACTCTTTCTGACATATGAGTCAAAATAAAGGTTTCCTCCCTTTAGTTTCTTCTTTTAGGTATCTTGTCACGGCAATGAGAAAAGTAACTAAGATTTTCTCCAAGATGCTGCCCTGTTACCTGGTCCTCCTTTTCTTTTACTTTTACTTATGTGTGTGTTTCTGTGGTGTGTGTTTCTGTGATGTGTGTCTGTGATGTGTGTTTCTGTGGTGTGTGTTTCTGTGGTGTGTGTTTCTGTGGTGTGTATTTTTGTAGTGTGTGTTTCTGTGGTGTGTATTTTTGTAGTGTGTGTTTCTGTGGTGTGTGTTTCTATGGTGTGTTTCTGTGGTGTGTGTGTGCACATGCACACATGAGGGCAGGCACCCTTGGAAGCCAGGTGTGTTGGATCCTCTGCTGGAGTTCAGGCAGTTGTGCGATACCCGACATGCATTCTAGAAACCAAATTCTGGTACTCGGGGAGAACAGTGTGAACTCCTCACTCCTGAGCCATCTCTAGCTCCCTTACCTGGTTCTTCCCAAAATGACACTTGCTCTTTATAAACGTCTGTATATCTGTGGACCAGGAACAATTCTTCATGAGAGGAGTACAAAGGCAAATTCCACAAGGTGTCTGACCTCAAGGGTGTCTGACTTGATAAATGAATAATCTGTAAACTTCAAAGGCTCCTAAGCCAGGGATGCTACGGTAAGCATTAATGGCAGGAACATATGGCGGAGTGGTCATTTATTCCTGGTAGAAGGAAGCCACTACAAGTGTCCTGGAGGAAGTGCCATTGTCTGTCCCTGCCTGCATTCCTTGAAAATAATGTTTTATTTATTATTTTAAAAAACATGCATTTATACAGTCTATACTGATCATATCTACCCACCACTCCCTGCCTCCAAATGTCCCTAGTGTCTCGCTATCATTCCCCCATATGGGTGTAGCAGATAATACCCTCCACGTCCTAGGGGAGCTCATTAAGACATAGGGTATTCTAAAGAGAGATGAAACATTCCACTCTGTAAGGAAGTGGGTTAAGCCCAGGAAATAGACAACTTAAAGGCTTCAGGAAGTCTCTAAAACCGAGTAAATTCATTAGATCCCCACTCCAAATATGCATAAGCTGTAAGGACTGTTAAGAACACTCAGACAAATTGGGCATCCCAGTCTAGGACCAGGCTAGTTGAGTCATTAGAAGAAACAGAGACCAGATGAACTGCTTGGAAGAGACACTCTCCAACCTGCAAGTTATGCAGGATTCACTTTGGTGAGTTGTCAGTCATCCTGGGGTGGGCTTTTGTGATGGAACAGTTTGAGTCGTTTGTCCTCCTGGATATCCAGACTCAGGCCTGTCTCTGGTTCTCATCTGGGGTGAGAGGATAATTCATGTCTCCATAGAAATAGTGTCATGATCATCAAAATACCAAATAATCCAATTAAAATGGGTATAGGCCTAAAACAGAGAATTCTCAGCAGAAGAATCTCAAATGGCGAAAGACATTTAAGCAATTGCTCAGCATCCTTAGTCACCAGGGAAATGTAAATCAAAACAGCTCTGAGATATCATCTTACACCAGCCAGAAAGGCTAAGATCAAACACACTGATGACTGCTTATGCTGGAGAGCATGTGGAGTAAGGTGAACACTCTTTCACTGCTGGTGGGAGTGAAGACTTGTACAGCTAACTTGGAAATCAATATGGTGATTTCTTAGAAAATTGGGAATCAATCTACCTCAAGACCCAGCTATACCAATCTTGGGCGTATACCCAACACATGCTCAATCACCCCAAGGACACTTGCTCAACTATGTTCATAGCAGTGCTTTTTGTATCAGCCAGATACTGGAAACAGCCTAGATGTCCCCCAACCAAAGACTGGATAAGGAAAATGTGGTACATTTATACAATGGAGCATTGCTCAGCTGTAAGAAAAAAATGTCCTCATAAAATTTGCAGGCAAATGGGTAGAATGAGAAAAAAAAAAACATTCTGAGTGAGGTAACCCAGACCCAGAAAGACAAACATGGTATGCACTCACTCATAGGTGCGTATTAGGAGTAAAGCATAGGATAACCAACCTATAATCCACAGCCCCAGAGATGCAAGGAGAGCCCAAAGAGGGGTGCATGGATTCCCCTGGTAAAGGGGAAATAGAAGAGATCTCCCGGGTAAACCGGGGGGTGGGGCAAGGTGGAGGAGGTAGGTTGGAGGTGGGATGGAGTGGAGAGTAGCAAAAGAGACATCTTGATGGGGACATTTTGGGGTTAGGGAGATACCTACCTGGTGCCAGGGAAATTCCTAGGAACTCACAGGATATTCCAGGTAAGACTCCTAGCAATAGTGGAGACGGTGCCTAAACTGACCTATGTAATTAGATTGGTGACTCCCATGATTGTCATCAGAGATACTCTATCCAGTAACTGATGGAAGCAGAGGCAGAGATCCACAGCCAAGCGCTGGCATGAGCTCTGGGAGTCTTACTGAAGAAAGAGAGGAGGTATGGAATGAACCGGGGGGGGGGGGCGGGTCACGATGGGAACCCACAGAGGCAGCTGACCTGAGTTTGTGGGAGCTCATGGACTCTGTACCAACAGTTAGGGAGCCTGCATGAGACCAAGCTAGGCCTTCTGCATGTATGTGACAGTTGTGTAGTGCTTGGTGTCTTTGTAAGGCTCCTAGTGGTGAGATCAGAACATATCCCTGGTGCTTAGCTGGCTTTTGGGAACCTGTTCCCCATACTGGATTACCTTGCCCAGCCTTGATGCAAACAAAGGAGCTTGGTCCCACCTCAATTTGATGTGTCATGCTTTGTCCAAGCCCATGGGAGACCTGTTCCCTTCTCACCAGAGATGAACAAATGGAAAAGAAAAGGGTAGATGGGAAGTAGAGGGAGGGGCACTGGGAAAAGAAAAGGGAGGGAAAACTGTGCCTGGTATGTAAACTAAATGAAGAATATTATTTAAATGAAAATAAAATCTTAAAAATAACTCAATCATGAAAAAAAATATCCCTCACAGGTGTATTCAGCCACTAGTGTTTTAGTTAACTCCAGGTGAAGTCAAGTTGATAATCAAGAATAGCAATCACTGTAATATAGCCGGGCAGTGGTGGCGCAGGCCTTTAATCCCAGCACTTGGGAGGCAGAGGCTGGCGGATCTCTGTGAGTTCTAGGCCAGCCTGGTCTACAAGAGCTAGTGCCAGGACAGGCTCCAAAGCTACAGAGAAACCCTGTCTCGAAAAAAAAAAAAAACCAACAAAAAAAATAGCAATCACGTTGTCTGTCCTTTTACACATACTTGCCTAATTCTCCTGATCATTCTTTCCCCCAATCAGTTCCCCCTGTTCCATCAGGGTGATGGTTAATCTTGACTGTCATCTTTATTGCATGGGAGGTTAGTGAAGACACCTCTAGGTGTGCCTATGAAGATATTTCCAGAGACAGATCGTGATTGGTGACATTATTGTCACCCAACATGATGACAATATTGCGATGAAGTAGAAAGTAAAAGTCTTAGGATGAGGAAGTAGGTCACTGTAGTGGTTTCCTTAGGGTTATATATTATGCTGATTAGCTTTTGTCAGCTTAATACAAGCAAGAGTTATCTGAGGAGAGAGGACCTCAACTGAGATGTCTTTATCAGATTGCTCTGTGTAGTTGAGTCTTTTGGGGTGTTTTCTTGAGTAATGATTGATATGAGAAGGTCCAGCCCATTATGGCTTATGCCACTTCTTGGAAAGTTGTATAAGAGAACAAATTAAGTTAGTAAACACATTTCTCTGCGGTCTTGCTTTAGTTTCTACTTTCAGGTTCCTGTGTAGGCTTCACTTTGTAATGGATTGTAATCTCTAAGCCAAGCAAACCCTTTCCTCCACAAGTTGGTTTTGGTCAGTGTTTTATCACACCAATAGAAAGCAAACTCTTCAAGAGAACCAGAGTTTGCTTCCCAACATCCACATAAGGCAGTTCATTACCATCCTTCCAGCTCAGGGGATCCAACACCTTCTTCTGGGTACCTCCATTGGAACCAGTGTACATATGGGTATATAAATAAAAATAAAATAAAATCTACAAGGTATAGCCTAGTCTTTTGGCTCTTATTGTCATATGGTCTGTGGATATTGTTAGTAAGAAGGCCTTTATTAGACACATCCATCCACTTTGTACTGGGACTATTTGCCTCTTATGATTTGCCTAGTCTGAAGGCTAAGGTGTACCCCCAAATGACATGCATAACTTAGGTCTTGTTTTGCTCATCCTAAATAAGATTTATTTAAACACCAAGTGTAAGAAAATCGATGTGTTGAATAAATTGCTCCATGTGAAGTATTTTGTCACCATAGCCTGAGCAAACTGACACCTGGTGTCATCTGAAGATGATACATGTCCCACACAAGGCAAGTACTTATATATCTTTTTAGGGCACAGTTCATACAGTGCAGTGACTATTTAAAAATATTTATTTTATGTGTATGCATATATGTCACTATATATTGCACATGTGTGCAGTTACCTGTGGAATACAGAAAGAGATATCAGACACCTTGGAGCTGGAGTTATAGATGCTTATCAGCTGCCTGATATGGGTATTGGAAACCAAACCCAGATTCTACTGGAGCACTACCCAGTGCTCTTAACCACTGAGACATCACTCTAGCTCCAGGGGCAATTTTTCTATTCTTCCAAGATGTGGCTGCACAGAGGATGGGAGGACAAAGGGAAGTGTCAGAGGCTCCTCAGGACTAGCACTGTTTCTGCATTGTTACTTCATTCCAACGCTCTAGCTCACCCTGTCCTGGGACAGGTCAGATCCTGTTTGGGGGCTGGTGTTGGGTAGTTGCTTCTTCCTGACTGAAATATCTCTGTAGGGAAGGAGGGAGGCTCACCTAAGTTACAAGAATTACAGAAATGCAAAAGAGAGTGACAAGATTCACAAGGTTTCCCCTTAAAGTTATACAAGCAGCGAACAATTGCTGGAGGGGAGGAGACTCTTGTGGAGTTGCCTGAAAATGGGCAGGGATCTACAGGGTTGCATCTTCTGTGAGTCACCCATACTGGGGTGGGCTTTGTGGTGATGTGCCTAAAGCACCCACACTTCTGTAAGAAACCTACACTCCTGCCTCGGGAAGTAACTGTAGTAAACTCATTTATTTACCAACCTAGAATAGAGTGGGATTGTTCCCATGGTCTGCCATTCAAGGCATATAGGATGTTGACACAGACCATGGGAGACCCTCCCCGAGATCTGCTTCAGGGTAGTGAAAAGAAGACCACAGAGTAGCAAGGACTTAGAAAAATTCTTATCTTTCTCAAAAGGCCTTTAGGAAAAGACAGGCTCATACGATCACAAGGTAACTTTATTAGTGCTTCTTGAAAAATTCTTCTCTGAAAAATCTCTCTTTACAGCTTCCTAATTAGCTCTCCACAGACTCCTCATTGCTCTACACCTTTCTCTTTGCTCTCTACACTGCTGCTGCTAATCTTTTGCACAGCCAAACTCTAGACAATTATAAATTACATTTTCGATATTCGTCGATCCTCCAGCCTCAGAGGAACTCTGGAACACAGCTTGCTCCAATACAAAGAGGGCCAAGAGCCAGCCAGGAGGAGAGTTTCCTGCTCAGAGGACCAAGAGAACTAACCAGGAGAAAAGACCAAGGGATAGGGCCAAGAGATACCCTTGTATCTCTCTGTGTCTCGCTGAGACACAGACATTGACAGTACAGAACAGACCAAGAACAATTCCCAAGGATTCAGGCAGCCACTGCAAAGATTGGACCAAGACACAAAGATATTGCCTGCAGCAACTGAAGGAAGGCGCTAATGCAAGGAACAAAGGTCAAGTAACATATAAAGGTAGACCTATCAGAATTACACCCAACTTCTCATTAGAAGCCATGAAAGCCAGAATCCTGGGCAGATGTGCTGCAGACACTAAGACTGATCATGGATGCAAACCCAGACTACTATACCGAGCAAAGCTTTCAATCACTATCAATGGATAAAACAAGATATTCCATGACAAAACCAGATTTAAACAATATGTATCCACAAACCCAGCCCTACAGAAAGTACTAGAAGGAAAACCCCAACCCAAGGAAGCTAACTGTACCCACAAAAGTACAGGAAATATATAACTTCCCGCAAGCAAAACCCCCAAAAAAGGGAAGCACACAACTACTACCACCAAAAAGTAACAAGAATTAACAACCACTGATCATTAATATCTCTTAATTTCAATGGACTCAATTCACCTATGAAAAGACACAGGCTAAGAATGAATACAAAACACGATCCAACCTTCTGCTGTATACAAGAAGCACATCTCAACCTCAAAGACAGACATTACCTCATAATAAAGAGGTGGGAAAAGGATTTCCAATCAAATGGACCTAAAAAACAAGCAGGTGTAGCTATCCTAATATCTAACAAAATAGATTTCAAACTAAAATCAATCAGAAGACATGGAAAAGGACACTTTATCCTCATAACAGGAACAATCCAGCAAGATGGAGTCTCAATTCTGAACATCTATGCCCCTAATACAAGAGCACCCACATATGTAAAAGAAACATTATTAAAGCTTATATTACACATCTAACCCCACACACTAATAGTAGGAGACTTCAACACTCCACTCTTGCCAATGGACAAGGCAACCAAACAGAAACTTATAGAGAAATAAGAGAACTAACAGATGTCATGACTCAAACAGATGTAACCGATATCTATAGAACATTCCACTCCAACACAAAAGAATATACTTTTTTTCAGCACTTTATGGAGCCTTCTCTAAAATAGACCACATACTCGGTAACAAAGCAAAACTCTACAGATACAAAAAAGTTGGGGTAACCCTCCTGTATCTTATTGGATCAACATGGTTTAAAGTTAGAATTTAATATCACTACTCTCAGAAAGCCTACAAACTCATGAAAAATGAACAGTGAACTATTGAACCACCCCTGGGTCAAGGAAGAAATAAAGAAAGAAATTAAAGACTTCCTAGAATTCAACAAAAATGAAGGCACAACCTACCCAAACCTATGGGACAGTATGGAAGAAAGTTCATAGCACTAAGTGTCCATATAAAGAAAGTAGAGAAAGCTCACACTAGTGACTTAACAGCACACCTGAAAGTTCTAGAACAAAAAGAAGCAGATGTGCCCAGGAAAAATACAAGAAAGAAAAAAAATCAAATTAAAAGTTAAAATTAATAAAATAGAAACAAAGAAAACAATACAAAGAATCAATGAGACAAAGAGCTGGTTCATTGAGAAAATCAGCAAGATAGACAAACTCTTATCCAAACTAAATAAAAGGCAAAGAGAGAAATCCAAATTAACAAAATCAGAAGTGAAAAGTGGGACATAACAACAGACACTGAGGAAATTCAGAGACTCATTAGGTGATACTATAAAAACCTGTACCACACAAAACAGAAAAATATAAAAGAAATGGGCAATTTTCTGGATAGATACCATATACCAAAATTAAATTAAGACAGGTGAACTATTTAAATAGACCTATAAACTGTAAGGAAATAGAAGCTGTCATCAAAAGTCTCCCAACCAAAGAAAAAGGTGGGTAGTTTTAGTGCAGAATTCTACTAGAACTTCCAAGAAGAGCTAATGCCTATACTCCGCAAAGTGTTCCACATAAAAGAAACAGAAGGAACATTGCCAAACTCTTTTTCTTTAATTTATTAGATTTTTTTTTAAAAAAAATACCAATCAAATTCCCACTCTCTCCCCTCCTCCCATTCCCTCCACACACACTCCCACCCTACCCCCATCTAATCCTCAGAAAGGATAAGACACATTGCTTTGTGGAAGGTCCAAGGCCCTCCCTACCATATCCAGGCTGAGCAAGGTATACATTTAAAGAGAATAGGATCACAAAAAGCCAGTACATGCAGTAGAGATAGCCACTGACAGTTGCCAAACTCTTTTTATGAAACTACAGTTACCCTGATACCAAAACCACACAGAGATTCAACCAAGAAAGAAAAGTACAAAACAATCTCACTCATAAACATAGATGCAAAAATACTCAATAAAATACTGGCAAACCAAATCCAAAAACATATCAAAAATAGCATCCACTGTGATCTAGTAGGCTTCATCCCAGAGATGGTTCAACATACAAAAATCTATCAATGTAATCCATCATATAAATAAACTGAAAGAAAAAAAAAACATACAATCATCTTATTAGATGCTGAAAAAGCATTTAACAAAATCCAACACCCCTTTATGATAAAAGTATTAGAGAGATTAGAGCTACAAGGAACATATCTAAATATAATAAAAGCAATATGCAGTGAGCAAACAGCCAACATCAAATTCAATGGAAAGAAACTCAAAACATTCCACTAAAATCAGGAACAATACAAGGCTATCTACTCTCTCCATATCTCTTCAACATAGTTCTTGAAGTTCTGGCTATAGCAATAAGACAACAAAAGGAGATCAAGGGTGTTCAAATTGGAAATGAAGAAGTCAAGCTTTTGTTATTTACAGATGATATGATAATATACATAAGTGACCCCAAAAACTCTACCAGGGAACTCCTACAACTGATATCTTCAGTAATGTGACAGGATACAAGATCAACTCAAAAAATTAGTAGCCTGCCAACACACAAATAATAAAGGAGCTGAGAAAGAAATCAGAGAAACATCACCTTTCACAATAGCCACAAATAACATAAAATATCTTGGGGGTAACATTAACCAAAGTTTGATAAGAACTTTAAGTCTTTGAAGAAAGAAATAGAAGAAAATACCAGAAAGTGGAAAGATCTCCCATGTTCTTGGATAGGGAGGATAAGCATAATAAAAATGGCAATTCTACCAAAAGCAATCTATACATTCAATGCAATCCCCATCAAAATCCCCACACAATTATTCATAGACCTTAAAAGAACAATAATCAACTTCATATGAAAAACAAAAAATCCAGAATAGCCCAAACAATCCTGTACAATAAAGGAACTTTCAGAGGCATCACCATCCCTGACATCAAGCACAGTAATAAAAACAGCTTGGTATTGGCATAAATACAGAGCAGTTTACCAATGGCATCAAATCAAAGACCCAGATATTAATCCACACACCTATGAACACCTGATTTTTGGCAAAGAAGATAAATTATACAATGGGGAAAAGAAAGCATCTTCATCAAATGAAGCTGGTATAACTGGATGTCAACATATAGAAGAATGAAATCAGGTCCCTATCTATTGCCTTGCACAAAACTCAAGTTCAAATGGATTAAAGACCTCAATATAAATCCTACTACACCAAACCTGAGAGAAGAGAAAGTGGGAAGTAGCCTTCAATGCCTGGGCACAGGAGACCACTTCCTAAATGTAGCCCCATAGATGCTGAAAGCAACAATAAATAAATGGGACCTCCTGAAACTGAGAAGCTTCTGTAAAGCAAAGGACACTGTCATTAAGACAAAACGACAACCTACTGAATGGGAAAAGATCTTCACCAACCCCATATCATACAGAGAACTGATCTCCAAAATATATAAAGGACTTAAGAAATTAGACATCAAAATTCCAAATAACCCAATTAAAAATGGGGTACAGAACTAACCAGAGAATTCTCAAGAGAAGAATCTCAAATGGCCAAAAGATACTAAAGGACTTGTTCAACATCTTTAACCATCAGGGAAATGCAAATCAAAACAACTCTGAGATACCATCTTACACATGTCAGAATGGCTAAGATCAAAAACACCAATGTTAACCTATGCTGGAGAGGAGGTGGAGTAAGGGGAACACTCATCCATTGCTGGTGGGAATGCACACTTGTACAACCACTTTGGAAATCAGTATGGCAGTTTCTCAGAAAACTGTGAATCAACCTACCTCAGGATCCAGCAATACTACTCTTGGTCTTATACCCAAAAGATGCTCAATCATACTACAAAAACATTTGTTCAACTATGTTTATAGCAGCATTATTTGTAATAGCCAGGACCTGGAAACAACCTAGATGCCCCTTAACTGAATAATGGATGAAGAAAATGTGGCATATTTGCACATTAGAGTACTACTCAAGCAGAAAAGCGAACAGTGACATCTTGAATTTTGCATGCAGATGGATGGAACTAGAAAACACCATCCTGAGTGAGATAATCCAGACTCAAAAATATGAATATGGTATGTACTCACTTATTAGTGGATTCTAGCCATAAAAAAAGGAATTGAGCCTATAGTTTGTGACCCTAGAGAAGCTAAGTAATAAGGTGAACCCAAAGAAAAACATATATAGAAGCAAGGTGGAATGGTACAAAGAAGCCCTAGAGGCAGGAACACTGCCTGCTGGCTCCCCAGACCCCTCAGCCCCAAAGCAGCTGTGTTGAGGGATCCAAGGACCTTGCAGATGAAAAGGAGTGCTTGTGGCAAGGTGGAATTTGGTAAAGAAATCCAGAAGCTGGATGGCCAGAAAAGCTTAGGGAATGGGAGGGGGCCTGGTCTCAGTCTCCCAGGACAGTAGGCAGCACGGTCACTCACTCTCCTCTCTGGATCCACTCAGCACAGGAGCAGAGCCTCTTGCTGGGCTCCCCTTAATGATTCATTTTTAGCTTGAAGTTCCAAAGTCCTTCCACAATTCTCCTCAATACATGGTAAGATCTGCCAAGCAATATCCTACTTCCGGTACCATTTTCAGCCTTAGGTTTTCTGTTGCTGCTATAAACATCATGACCAAAGCAACTTGAGGAGGAAAGGGTTTAGACAACAGTCCATCGTCTAAGAAAACCAGAGCATGCACTCAAGGCAAAAACCTGGAGGTGGGAACTGATATGGAGGGTTTGGGAAAGGGCTCCTTACTGGCTTGGTCAGCTCACTTTCTTATAGTACCTAAGGCCACACTTGCCCGTGTGTTGCATGACACAAAATGGGCTGGGCGCTCCCCCATCATCAATCACTAAATACAAAAATGCACTGTTGACTTGCTACAGATAAATGTTATAGGGTCATTTTTTCGAATGAGAGTCTCTCTAATCAAGTAACTCTATAACTTGGGCTGGAGAGATGACTCAGTGGTTAAGAGAATTGCCTGTTCTTCCAAAGGTCCTGAGTTCAATTCCCAGCAACCACATAGTGGCTCACAACCATCTGTAATGAGGTCTGGTGCCCTCTTGAAGAAGAGATCTGGTCAGTCGTACGCATCAACTCAGACCATAAAACCCAATATGGATGAGTTCAACAGGACCACCATATACAGGCTGCCCATGCGTGCTTCAGCATTGCCAGGGCATAAATTTCGTTTTCATTTGTGTCTAGAGGACAATAAACCAGTCAGGACAGTGTGGGTATGTGCTTCTGATCTCCCTGGAGCTAGAGTTACACAACCTGATGTGGGTGCTGGAAACTGCACCTAGGTCCTCTGTAAGAGCATTGCATGTTCTTAACCTCTGAGCTACCTCTCCAGCCCCTCTTACATGGTTTCTGCCTCAGTGACAGACTGCAGGCCTGAAAATGTAAGCCAAATAAGCCATTTCTTTCCTGAATTGCCTTTGGCCAGAGTGTTTTATCACAGCAACAGCAAAGAAACTACTCATGGTCTTGTAATACTAAGAATATTATCTGAGTTAATATAAGGGAAATCAGTCTTCAGTGGACTGGTTCCATACCAACAACTGGGAATGCTTTTTTCCCCTTCAAATCACCAACTGCAGTTCTCATGAAAATTAGGGACTAGAATATAATAGGGAAAGGGCAGACATAGACTTCGGAATCAAAAAGGCAGTGTTCAATGCCAAGTTCCCTGGTCTTTAGAGAAATAAATTCACAAGGGAATGAAGAGCAGCAGGACCCTCAAAACTGTATGATGGAAAGTCTCTAAGAACCAGTCACAGAGGACACCGTCTTCCAGCTATGAGTGATGTTGCTGATGGTTCCTCAGTGGGTTCATATCTCTCCACACTAGGGAGAGGTTTCCTTCTGAGACCTTGACCTGTGAACGCTGAGGGATGAAAATGTACTGCTCACTCCATCCCCAAGCTTGGGTCCTCAGCAGGGCTATGAACCTCGGAGTCTTGCTGTTGACACTGTGTGGAGAAAAAGGAGAGAGTCAGGGTGGGCCTGAGGGCAGCACCCAGTGAGGACAGAGAAGGTTATGGCAATGAGTTCATTCCATTAGGACATTGATTCGCTCGATGAAATGTTTCTGAAGTGTCAGTTGATTGATTATACTACACTGTTTGTTGTTCTTTCCACTTACTTGTATTTGTTGCTCCACTATCCACTAGCTGCCCATGTTGCTTTCATTCTATGGCCATTTACTGAAGGACTTAGGTGGAAAATAGGATTATTTTACTTGTTTTACAGCAGGAAAACTAAGACATAAGGAGGCTGGGTCTTTTACAAGGTCACCAATCTACTGAACACAAACTCACCCCAGAACTCCCTGAGATGTTTCATGTGCTGAAGATGGATCCACAGTGAGACAAGAGATGGGTCATGTGACTCGGGTGTTAGAAGGATGAAGATATATGCCAAATCGTCATGATGGTTGTCATTGTGGTCATGTATGTTAACTGGACAGAGGCCAAAGGACCTCTGTTTCCCAAGACCCCAGCTTCTTTGCTTGGGTCTCCATGCATGTGACGGAAACACTATAGGAGTCCTGCTACCACAGGCGTGAGATATCTGTCACGGACAAGTGTGGCATGCCCTGGACACTGATAGAAACGATTAGAGAGCACTGCCATTTCATGATGCCGGTCCATTTTCCAGCTCTGATTAACTACAAGTTTTCTCACAAACATCCTTAGCACCCATAGTGCACCTCCTCACCTCCCTTTCTCTCTTCAGTTCCTGTTGGTAAGAGGTATTTCCATTCAGATCTTTGAATATCAAGGTTAGCTTGAATCACTTAGTTAAATGCCAGTGCTGTTCTCACCACTGGCCTCCTGCTCCTTTACCTGTGACCACTGGACACATCTGTGCACCCTCTTCATAGGTGGTTCTGCGTAGTGGCTTCTCCTCCCAGACTTCTTGTTTCTTCTGCCTCATCTTTCTGACTCTGAGTGATAGAGGCGTTGGTGCATTTTCTGTGGGCTGTCTTTGTTTTTGTGGTTCCAGCCGCATTAGACTTGGTTTGGAGAGTCCCGAAACTCCATCCCCTGACTCCAGGATCTGGTCTCTACTGTCCATCTTTACCCGGATGTCTCAGAGGCTCCTCATCCTTGTAGGAACCAGGGTTGTCTGTGTGAGTCATAGGCAGCTCATTTCTTTAAATTACTCATGGCAACCACAGAATTGTCATGTGTGACTTCAGTGGACATCGGTGACATCTAGAACTGTCTATGAGTCATCTATGGCACATATGAGATGGAGACAGCAAGCTGTTTTGGCAAATGACACAGACATTCATTTGCCTGTTGAGTCTTCCTTTGAAGTGTGCAGAATCTCACTCTCATCCAGATCCATCATTTGGACGTGGACGGTGTCATGTTTTGTCAGCACCTCTGTTTTGTGTTATATTTTTGGTTTTAGAAACAGAATCTCATTAGGCAGTCCAGGCTGGCCTGGAATTTGTTGCCCTCAACCTCCATGGATTGGCACGACACAATATATTCAGAAATATCATAAACATTCTTGATGACATACTGCAGAGAAGGAACTGGTAGGAGGCAGGATGCACAGAAGCTGGGTGCTGATTGGGTAGAGGGACACAAGAGCCATCACGGAGATGGGAGATGGAGGCACAGCAAGAGAAGCATGTTTAGGGATTACTGACTGGGTTTGTGGTGTTCTGATCTGGGCTCTTGATATTATAGGTGCTGGTTTTTTTTTGGGGAAGAGTGTTTCTAGAGCCAATGAAAGACCTGTATGCATGTTCCATGTATGCCCCAATCCTACATCCAAACCAACCACACCCTTTAGGGAGCTCTGACACAACGGGCCTCTGTCCTTCTTCCCTACAACCTCAGGTTCAGTTACCAAGAAATAACCTTGATATTCAGTATGGCTGGTCTAACCTGCCAAGCCTGTTAACCCTATTTCATTAATTCCTTCCCATGAACTCCACAGTCAAGGCTCCTGTCTATGTTGTCCCCTCGCCCCCACTGATGATGAACAGATCTGATGGTGCCTCATTATAGCTTTAAAAGGCTCAGCGAGTCTGTCCTTTCTAGAAAGTGGTTTCCATACCTCCTTTTTCTCTTTTGTCTATTTTTCCTGCTTCCTCCCCTCCTCCTGCTCCCCTCACCTTTCATCCACTGCATCCCCATCCACTCCTCAGAGAAGGTAAGGCCTCCTGTGGGGAGCCAACAAGGTCTGGCACATAACTTTGAGGCAGGACCAAGGTCATCCCCATTATATCTAGACTGAGCAAGGTATCCCTCCAAAGAAAATGGGCTCCAAAGAGCCAGTTCAAGCACCAGGGGTAAAGCCTGGTCCCACTGCCAGTGCCCCACAGACTTTCCCAGCCACACAACTGTCACCTACATTCAGAGGGCCTAATTTGGGCCTATGCAAGTTCCAGAGTCAGTGAACTTCCACTAGCTCAGGTCAGCTGTTACGGTGGGTGACCCTGTCATGATCTTGACCCCTTTGTTCATATCATTGCTCCTCCCTCTCTTCAGCTGGACACTAGGAACTTGGCTCATTGCTAGCTGTGGATCTCTGCATCTGCTTCCCTCAGTTGCTGGACGAAGTTTCTACGATGACAATTAAGGTAGTCATCAAACTGATTACAGGGCAAGGACAGTTCTGGTACCCTCTCCACTATTGATTAGGGTCTTAACTGAGGTCATCCTTGTAGATTCCTGGGAATTTCCCAAAGGATGCAGACTCATACCACAAGGACATTTGCACAACTGTATTCATAGTAGCACTATTCGTAATAGCCAGAGCCTGGCAACAACCTAGATGCCCACCCATTACACTAAATAAAGCATCTAGCTTACAGAAAAAATAAAGAAAATGTGGTACATTTACACAATGGTGTACTACTCAGCGGTAATGAAGAGGGACATCTTGAAGTTTACAGTCAAGTGAATGGAACTAGAGAAAAACCCATCCTGAGTGAGGTAACCTAGACCCAGAAAGACAAACATGGTATGTACTCACTTTTCAAGTGTCCCTTGGGACATGGTTGTGACAAGAACTATTCTTAGTCCCTAGACATCTAGACAGGGAACAAGTTTGTGCTTGCCAGTGGCTGTCACCTGGATCCTCAACACCCTGCACCCTGTGCTCTGACTGGTCCTCTGCGTGCCTTCAGCTTCACTCCCCACTCACTCGTCCCTGACCCAGAGATGACCCAGAGCTGACTCCAAGATGACCCCGAGATGACCCAGAAATGACCCCGAGATGACCCAGAAATGACCCCGAGATGACCCAGAACTGACCCAGAACTGACTTAGAGCTGATCCAGGGCTGACCCAGAACTGACCCAGAGATGACCCAGAGATGACCCCGAGATGACCCAGAAATGACCCCGAGATGACCCAGAGCTGACCCAGAAATGACCCCGAGATGACCCAGAGCTGACCCAGAGCTGACCCAGAAATGACCAGAACTGACCCCGAGATGACCCAGAACTGACCCAGAACTGACTTAGAGCTGATCCAGGGCTGACCCAGAACTGACCCAGAGCTGACCCAGAGATGACCCAGAGATGACCCAGAGATGACCCAGAACTGACCAGAGCTGACCCAGAGCTGACCCAGAGCTGACCCAGAACTGACCCAGAACTGACCAGAACTGACCCAGAACTGACCCAGAGATGACCCAGAGCTGACCCAGAGCTGAACCAGAACTGACCCAGAGCTGACCCAGAACTGATCAGAACAGACCCAGAACTGACCAGAACAGACCCAGAGCTGACCCAGAACTGACCCCGAGATGACCCAGAACTGACCAGAACTGACCCAGAGCTGACCCAGAGCTGATCCAGAACTGACCCAGAGCTGACCCAGAACTGACCCCGAGATGACCCAGAACTGACCAGAACTGACCCAGAACTGACCCAGAGCTGACCCAGAACTAACCCAGAACTGACCCAGAGCTGACCCAGAACTGACCAGAACTGACCCAGAGATGACCCAGAACTGACCCAGGACTGACTCAGAACTGACCCAGGACTGACTCAGAGCTGACCAGAACTGACCAGAGTTGACCCAGAACTGACCAGAACTGACCCAGAGCTGACCCAGAACTGACCAGAACTGACCCAGAGCTGACCCAGAGCTGACCAGAGCTGAGGCTGACATGAAGAAGATGAGGCAGATAGAGGTGGAGAGCAGGGCTATGACACCAGCAGCCACGATGGCTTCCAAAACCACCCCTGAAGCTGATCTTGTTCCTGGGCTCCCTGCTGAAGGGGGAGACCTGGGTGAGCTCTGATCTTGATGAGCACACCTGGATCCCTCTGGGGGCCTCATCTCTGAGATGAGGTCCAGACACAAAGTCTGTTTCCACCACAGGATCTCAGCTTTTTCTAAAATCTCAAATAAAGCATGCAGCCCACCGGAGCCCTCTTGTCCAGGCCATATTTCTGTCCACGAGAGTCCATCTCTTCCAGGACCCACATTCCTCCCTACATGGAATCTCTACATCAAACACACAAATACGAGGACAGTTCTCCCCAGAGCGCTGGGCGGATGCTGAGAACTGGTGGTGTACTACTGTTGAAATCTGTGAAAGTCTCTGTGTGGGTTAATGTGTCATCCTTTATTCTTGTTGCAAGGCTTCCGTCTGAAGTTTATTTTCTCATAAGTAAGCAAAGATATGGAAAGATGGGGCAATATGCCTCCCCAGTTAGTAGGTGTTGGACTGTCCATTGATGCATTGGTTTCCTTGAGCCAAGGTTTATTAGTTAAGCAGCCAACTAGCTACTTGGTTTATGCAAACACCAGACAACTGGAGCACTTCCCAGGCCTGTAGTGGGTTGTCTTGGTGCCTCAATGGTCAACTCCAGTCAGAGGGGTCTGGAATAGTTTGTAGGAGACTTTTTGTGCTCAGAATTTTCAAAGAACTCTAAATGACTCTGAAACTATTTTTACTGGAACCAGAGTGGGTGTATTTTCCCTAGTGGCTGAGGAAATGGACCCCTGTGAAGAGGCGAGGCTGTGGCTGGTCCAAACACCCTTTTAGGTTATGAATATAGGCTGCCCAGGCTTCTCTCAGAGTGGGCTGAGAGACATAGGAAACACAGTATTGGGTCCAGTGAGGCGCTTCTCTTGAATTTGTTTTCTTGTCTTTTTTTTTTTTTTTCCAGTAGATTGATCTGGTACTAAGAAAAAGGAAGCAGAAGAGAAAGCAAACTAGGGGTGTAGCTGAGGAAAGGGGAACAACTATTGACCAGTCAGCAGGCAATGAGGAGGGACTAGGCAACCAGCCTCTGATAGCAGCTGGACACTTTCAGAATCTCCAAAGGAGAAAGAAAAAGCAGTCAGAGGAGAGGGTGGAGAGCTGAGAGTAAGCTGAGAAGATAGTTGAGAATCTGTGAGGAGTCAGAGGACAACACAGTCCAAGAACCCAGAAGGTCTCCAGGGAGCTTTCAAGGCAGAGAAATTCTAGCTTCCTAAGCCTGGACAAGAACTGTTACTCTTGTAGAAGTGGTGGTCCTAAGCCTGGTGGTCTGCAGAATTGGAGCACTAGGGGGTGCTACCTTCTCTGCTCACTACTACCAAACACCCAGGGAATAGGGGATCAGAAAGTGATGAAGACCATTACAAGCTTCTTGACCAACTATGGCTTCTACCCCAACAGAGAGGAAAGATTACTCCCAACTATGTGCTGGTAACAGCAGGACCAGAATTCTGCTCTCTGAAGAATTCAGCCACAGGCAGTGACAGAGAGTGCACGAATTCACATTCTCCTCTCTTCTTCCTAAGGATAGATACTGTCTGAGCCCCTCAGGATCAGCGTGGTCCATTGTGCCTACAGAAAATGTTTGATGGGCTGGGCTGGAGAGATGGCTCAGAGCTTAAGACCCTTTGCCTGCTCTTCCAAAGGTCCTGAGTTCAATTCCCAGCAACCACATGGTGGCTCCCAACCATCTGTAATGGGGTCTGGTGCCGTCTTCTGGCCTGGAGGCATACACACAGACAGAGTATTATATATATATAATAAATAAATATTTAAAAAAAGAAAAGGTTTGATGCAAGTGGTTAGGAAGGTGATTGTTGGGGCCTTGAGTCAGACCCAGAGAGCCCACATGGTTCTTCCTGGTATCCTACCACTCAGAATCAGGTGCCTGTTTCAGCATCTCTTGTCTACACTGCTGAGGGAGCCTCCCCTGCTCTTATAGGTTCTTTGCCCAGTAAAGACCACATGACACCAACAGCATGAATGGGGCAGTGTAGGGAATGCTGGTTGCTGGGCAGAGGTCAGAGTTAAGAACTTGAGGATTGGCAACAAAAAACAACAGCAACGTCAATAATGATAACATGTTATCAAGGAATCCCCAAGAGACTTCCAGAGTTGGGCCAACATTCTGTTTGACACCGTGATGGTAAAGCCCATCATACATGTGTGAAACAGCAAACTCGGATGTGACCTGTGGTCTCTAGGTCATGGCGACATATCTGTGAAAGCTCATTCTTTGTCACAATGGAACATCTTATGGTACCACAGGAAGCTGAGCACTGTGAAGGAAGCAGGTATGTGGGGACTTCTGGTATTTACAACTCAGTTATACCGTGAAACTTAAGCCAATCTGGAAACTAAAGATCCTTTTATAGAAATTCCCCAGGAGGGTCACCGACTGGAGGAAAAACACCTGCACAGGGGGCAGGGGAGAAGTTGCTGGTCTGTAATAAATCAGAACTCACTGAGGAGGAGGCTTGAACTTTCCACATCGAGTCTGAGTGAGGCTGGTTCAGCTGAGTCCCCAGCAACTGCCGGTTACCTCCTGGGAGGCACGGACTGAGGGGTCACTGTAGTGTATGCAAAGAGAATGGGATTCTCACTTCACTCGGGGTATGAGGTAAGGGAGCAGTCTCTGACGCTATTCCAGAAATCAGCCTCATAGAGGAATCAGCTCTGCACCCTTCTGTGCCCCTAGTTCACCAGATCTTGAGGATTCACTACCATGGTTCTCCAGCCCCACCTTCCTTTCTCTACACCCTCACGGACAGGGTGTCCTGCCTTCACTCACAGGGAACATTGAGCTGGAGGGTCCTTTCTGCAGTCATGCCAGCTCCAGGGATGGTCACCTGACAGGTAAGGGTGATGCTATGGTCCTGAGGTCTGGATGTGAGGATCAGCACTGAGGAGAGGGTGGTCCTTGGGCCCAGAGAGGTGAGGACAGATGACGTCCAGAAGATGGGAGGCGAAGATGTCCCCCTCTCACTGGCTCAGGGCACAGAGCAGATCAAGTTTATGGGGCAGCCAGGCTTCAGGGTCTCCAGCAGGAGGACGTGTGTGTGTGTGGAGGGGGGCTGGTGAGGAGAGGGGAGCCATGCAGGATCAGGTAATGGGTGAGGGGTAGCTGTGCAGGAAGCCCTGGCTCTGATCTAGCTCCTATGAGAATCCTGCTGCTCCAGCCCCAGCCATGTACAGAATGGGCTCCCATCCCAGGCCAGTCCTGTGGCACCATGACATTCCTGAATGACGGGAGCCCACAACTTAGCTGCCGCCTGCACAGACAATGGCTTCCCATGGTAACTCCATTGAGAACTTTCTTTCTCTCCCATGAAGAAGTAGGAACCATTGTCGCCTCTTTATCTCTGATACCAGGGAGCCGTTTTTTGCTCTGCCTGCCCCCTAGAGGTGGAATCAGCCCGGGATCTCCCTCAGCACTTGCCGTTTTGGCTTGTTTGTGGCCACTGGAGTCTTGACTTGTATCAGCCTCTATGTGGAACCAGGAGCCATAAACTTGAGCAGAACTGGCAGAGGAATAGGTGAAAGTGCAGGGCGCAAGGACCAGAGACCCTCCCGTACCATCACCGTCTGTAACACTTGCAGCCTGTGTTTGTATCATCTTTGCAGGCTGTGGCAGTGGAGGTTTGGCTCTGAGTGTTCCAGTCACTTAACCACACCAAGAGCAGCAGCAGGGGCCGCTGTAGTCAGAAAGGTTCCTGGGCTTCTTGTGAGTAGAGATGGGAAGTCAGGTTCAAGAGAAAGTGTTATAGAATTTGCTGAAGTTGGGAAAAAGTCAGATTTCCGTTCCCAGAAGAGGAGCCACAGAGGACTGGTGTTCTTACTCTCTGCGCAGAGAAGAGTGAAACCCTGAGACCAAGGACCCAAAAAATGTTAGAGAGTCACCTCCAAGAGAAAGAAAGAGTGGAGGGAGAGAGAGAGAGGAGGGAAGGGAAGAGAAGGGGGCAGAAACTAGGGAGGGAGGGTGGGGATCCTACCACTGAGTTGGAACGATACACAGAAAACACATCGGGTCCTCCCATTCTGAGTGGCCGTTTTTCATTTTTGCAGTGCTGTGGATCCAGCCCAGGGTCTTTTGTAAGCAGTCTACCACTGAACTCACCACAGTCCTCGGTGATTTTGATACTTGACACTCTTCTGTAGATCAGGCTGGTCTTGATCTAACTCAGGGATTACAGGCACCTGCTACACTCAGTTTCTTTTTCTTACAGATTAAATGTGTTCTTTGGCATGCATGTCCAAACCTCCTCATTATCTCTCTCACTCCCACCCTTTCATTTCCTCTTATCCCTGTCACTCACTCCATACAGGTCCTTTCCCAGCATTAATGTCTTTTTGGTTTGTGAGCCACGGATTTTAACCAGGGCTGCCTGTGTGCCTACAGGTTCAGAGCTATCCACTGGGGCCGGGTGAGCACACCCTTGGGTACTCAACTGAAGAAAATTGCTATCCTCCATAATCCATCATAGAAAATAACTCTGCAGTAGTTTGGTTTCCTATTGCACTAATAAAACACTGTGACTAACAGCAACTTGGGGAGGAAAGAGTTTATTATTTCATCTTGTAACTTTCAGGTCATACCCTATAACTGATGGAAATCAGGACAAGAACTCAAGACAGGAACCTGGAGGGAGGAACTGGATAAATCTTACTGGCTTGAAGATTCTTCCTCTCTCAGCCTGCTTTCTCATACAACCCAGGGCAGCCTGCACAGAGAAGGCATCTTCCTCTGTGGACCGGACCCTTCCCTATCAGTCAGCAATCAAAAAACGCCCCATAGACCACTCTGATGGAGGCAATTTCTCAGTTGAGGTTCCCTTTCTCAAATGACTCTAGTTTGTGTCAAGTTGACAAAATATAACCAACACAGAGGGGTAGGTCCCCAAATATCCCCTCCTGGTCTGTGATTGGCTGTGGACAGGCCCGGTGTGAGCAGCTCCGGCTGCGGTGAGAGTTATTTGCAACTTCTGAGGGAAGCTGTGCACCACTGTTCACGGCATGAGCGGGGGCCTCAGGCCTGGCCACGTTGTCACAGTCCATTCTACATTCCTCAGGGAGTAGGGACTGAAGGATGCGGGATGCTGTAGGGTTGTGGTTAATGTCTCGGTGGGAGGATTGTCTGGGACAACTGGAAATTGCATCTATTCACTCACCCACTAACCAAACATAGAGTGAGCTCTGACCTTTCATCATCTGGGCACAAGAGGGACGTTTATGTCCTGGTCCTCCATTCATGGATCACGGACACTGTCTTCAGAACATGACCTCAGCCTCCAGTGTGCACAGCCAGAGACCAGAGGTGCTGGTTCTGATACTCCTTGTGTCTATGGCTGTTGGAGTTTCCCCCACTGACTCTCTGAAGCAGCTGCACCATGTCACAGTCTCAGTAGTGATACTGTGGAGTTTCAGTTCCTCTGTCCCTTCAGGACTCGCCACTTCCTAGTTTTAACAACCATTCTTGAACTGGTGTGGAGTGACGTCTCATTGGGATTTTAAGTTGGTATTGGCATACAAACATTGTGATTTGATCTCCTTCGCCCCTCAGTTGCCCTCTCTTCTTTCTTCTTCCCCTCAGCATCTCTGTAGGGATAAGCCCTCCCCTTGGGGGCGGGCTGCCCTCAGGCGTATGTTTACTGATATATTGTGCTGCGCGCTCCCTCCCCCGCTCTCTCCTGTTTCCGCTGGCTACTCCGCTGGAACCTTGGTTTCGTGAGTCTGGTTTTGTTATTAAACTTGTTTAAATATCAATTACTGGTGATTTATTAATCCGACCGCTGCACATCTCGAATGCTCTCTGTTCTACTTTCATGTCATTTTGCTTTTTCTGCACATAGCAGAAACATTTTTTTTAGGCCTGAAGTTCTCAGTCTGACTTATTTAACCTAAAAGATAATGCCCTCTACCTAATCATCAATCATGTTTTTATTTTATTTATTTATTGTATTTTATTATATTACAATGTTAATGACTGTTTAAATTATGGCTTAGTTTTCAGTTCATTATTTTTATTTTATGTGCATTAGTGTTTTGTCATGGGTGTCAGGTCCCCTGGAACTGGAGTTACAGACAGTTGTGAGTTGTCATGTGGGGTCTGGGAATTGAACCCAGGTCCTCTGGAAGAGTAGTCAGTACTCTTAACCACTGAACCATCTCTTCATTCCCCATGGCTTGTGTGTGCATATGTGCATATCATGAAGCATTTTGAAGCCAGAGGATGACTTGTGGGAGCTGGTTCTTGTGTTCCACCATCTTCAAGCTTGCATGGGAAAGTCTTTTCCCCATGAACCATCTCACTGGTTAGTTTTTGTTTGTTCTTTTAGACAGGGTTTCACATACCCCAGACTGGCCTTGAGCTCACTATATAGCCAAGGATAACCCAAAACTCCTGATTTATCTGTCTTCATTTCTCAAACACGGAAATTACAAGTGTGTGCCACCACGCGTGTTTTATGTGATTCTGGAGACAAAATCCAGGGCTCTGTGCATCCTAGGTGAGCTCTGTGCGTCCTAGGTGAGCTCTGCCAATGAGCCACGTTCTCAGTCTCCGTTTCCCCTCCCTCCTCTCCTGCCATCCCCTCCCCCTACCTCGCTTCTACCCCCCCCATCTTCTCCTCCTCCATCTCCATTCAGACAGGGTAAAGCCTCCTGTGGGAGTTAACAAAGCATGGCATATCAAGTTGAGGCAGGACCAAGCTCCTCTCCATTGGATCAAGGCTGGAAAGGCATTCCACCATAGGGAATAAGTTCCAAAGAGCCAGCTGATGTGCCCTGGTACCTTTGCAAGGGCCTCACAAATAGACCAAACTACACAACTGTCACCCAGATGCAGAGGGCCTAGGTCATTCCCATGCCAGCTCCCCAGCTGTTGGTCCAGAGTCTGTGAGCTCCCACAAGCTCAGGTCAGCTGTCTCTATGGGTTTCCTCATCATGATCTTGAACCTCCCTTGCTCATATAATCCCTTCCCTCCTCTCTTCAACTGGACTCTTGAAGCTCGGCCCAGTGCTTTGCTGTGGATCTCTGCATCTTCTTCCATCAGTTACTGGATGAAAGCTCTATGGTGACAATTAAGGTCATCACCAATTTGATTACAAGGGAAGGCCAGTTCAGGCACCCTTTCCGCTATTGCTAGGAGTCTTATTTGGGGGTCATCCTTTTGAGTTCCTGGGAGTTTTCCTAGTACCAGGTTTCTCCCTAACCCCAATAATGCCCCCCCTCTATCAAAATATCTCTTTCATTATTCTCTTCCTCTGCCCTCCCCCAACTTGACCAACCTGATCCTTCATGTTCTCATCCCCTCATTCCCTCCCCTCTACCTTTTCCCATCCCCAGTTACCCAGGACATCTCATCTATTTCTTCTTCCTATGGAGATTCATGATCCCTCTTTGGGGCCCCCCTTGTTACCTAGCTTCTCTGGGACTGTGGATTGTAGCCTGGTTATCCTTTTTCAAATCTTTTAAAAACTATTTACTTACTTGTGGGTGCATGCCTCTCTCTCTCTCTCTCTCTCTCTCTCTCTCTCTCTCTCTGTATGTGTGTGTTGCCTATGTGATGCCATATATGTTCAGGCACCTGCACAGCACAGAAGGAGGTGCCAGATCCCTCCCCAGTATCTGGAGTTATAGGAGGTTGTGATCAGGCAGACATGGGTGCTGGAAATGAAGGTTGGGTCTAACGAGGAGACCTAAGCACTCTTAATTGTTGAGCTATCTCTCTAGCACTCTGGCTTGTATTTCTAATGACCAGTGAGTTTAGATGTTTTGATGTGTATATTACCCTTGCATGTATCTTTAGGATGTCTATCTACATCCCTGAAATGTTTTTAAATGGTGTTGTTCCTGTATTGATGAATTCCTGATTTTGAAAAAACACTGAAGTTATTTTTTGTTCATTTACAACTTTTTAAAATAAAAGGTCTAATTTTCCATTGTTGTCTTGAAATTCTTATGTATATAAAGATGACACAAAAGGACCCCTCCCCAAAAAGAGAGTTACAGACCAATTTCCTTATGAACATAGATGCAAAAATACTCAACAAAATACTTGCAAACTGAATCCAAGAACACATAAAAAAAGAACATCGATCATTATTAAGCAGGCTTCACCCCAGAGATGAAGGAGTGGACCAACATATAAAATCCAATAAATGTGATCCTCTACATAAGCAAACTGAAAGACAAAACATATAATCAACTCATTAAATGTAGAAAAGTCCTTTGACAAAATCCAACACTTCATGATAAAAGTACTGGAGAGATTAGAGCTACAAAGTACATACTTAATCACAATAAGAAACAATTTACAACAAACCTATAGCCAACATAACATCAAATGGAGAGAAATTCAAATGAGTTCCACTTAAATCAGGAGCAAGACAAGGCTGTCCACTCTCTCCATATCTACTTAATATAGTGCTTGAAATTCTAGTTAGAACAATTAAAACAACAGAAAGAGATCAAGAGGATACAAATTGGAAAAGAAGAAGTCAAATTATTGTAGATGATATGATAGTATACATAAGCAACTCCAAAAATTTTACCAGGGAATTTCTACAGCTAATAAACACTTTCACTGGATATAAGATTAACTAAAAAAAATCAATAACTCTCATATATATGTGTATATATACATTTATGTATAAATGACAGACTGAGAAAGAAATCAGGAAACAACATACTTTATAATAGACACAAACAATATTAAATATCTTGGGATAACCCTAATCAAGAAAGTCAACGACTTGTATGGCAAAAACTTCCAGTCTTTGGATAAAGAAATCAAAGACAATTAAAGATGGATGCTGTAAACTAATCCAACACTAGCTCAGAATTGAGTATAATAAAGGGTTATTTATTTAGGGATAGACTCACAGATCACAGTCCTCTGCGTGAATGGGGAATAGGAACTGAATCCAGCAACTGGGAGAGAGAGAGAGAGAGAGAGAGAGAGAGAGAGAGAGAGAGAGAGAGAGAGAGAGAGAACTCAAACTTTATGACTGCATTTATTGTATAAGACCATGCCCAAATGGGCTGATATCTTAAAGGCTACTGGCTGAAGGAGTTCCCACAACACCTCCCTCTTTCGTCTAAATAAGAGAATTTAAGCCCAATACAAAGCTATATACAATAAGAACAAATATCAAGTATAAAATTTAGAATTACAACCAGCATAAGCAATATCAAGCAAGAAACATGCTAAATGTTTCAACAATTATCTTACCCTAAGGAATATAAGTCTTGTATTAGAAATAGCTTGGCCAAGTCACGAGAGGAAAGTAACTAAGACTATCGAGTCTTTAACCCCATCGAAAACCTGGAAAGGGAAAACAATATTACTTGAGTAAATATGAAGTGCAATCAAGCAACTTCCAAAATGTGCAATAAATGACAGAGACAACTGGCTACGTGGGCCATCACCCAAAGTCTCATTTACAACATTGTATCAACCAACTTTGGCTAAGGTATTGAGTAACAATGTGGCTAACTATATCCACATAAAAACCTGAGAGAACACATGGATCTAATCTA
>NW_026068073.1:2793982-2812873 GCF_014885135.2 Alexandromys fortis
GAGAGAGAGAGAGAGAGAGAGAGAGAGAGAGAGAGAGAGAGAGAGAGAGAGAGAGAACTCAAACTTTATGACTGCATTTATTGTATAAGACCATGCCCAAATGGGCTGATATCTTAAAGGCTACTGGCTGAAGGAGTTCCCACAACACCTCCCTCTTTCGTCTAAATAAGAGAATTTAAGCCCAATACAAAGCTATATACAATAAGAACAAATATCAAGTATAAAATTTAGAATTACAACCAGCATAAGCAATATCAAGCAAGAAACATGCTAAATGTTTCAACAATTATCTTACCCTAAGGAATATAAGTCTTGTATTAGAAATAGCTTGGCCAAGTCACGAGAGGAAAGTAACTAAGACTATCGAGTCTTTAACCCCATCGAAAACCTGGAAAGGGAAAACAATATTACTTGAGTAAATATGAAGTGCAATCAAGCAACTTCCAAAATGTGCAATAAATGACAGAGACAACTGGCTACGTGGGCCATCACCCAAAGTCTCATTTACAACATTGTATCAACCAACTTTGGCTAAGGTATTGAGTAACAATGTGGCTAACTATATCCACATAAAAACCTGAGAGAACACATGGATCTAATCTACATGGGAAGTAGAAAAAGACAAGATCTCCTGAGTAAATTGGGAGCATAGGGACCATGGGAGAGGGTAGAAGGGGAGGAAAGAGGAAGGGAGGGGAGCAGAGAAAATTATATAGCACAATAAAATCAATTAAAAAATTAAAAAAGAACTTGAGAGAGCTTGAAAAGGAATTCTAGACACAAAATAAACAGAATTTAGTAGCAACATTTTTTTCCCCTCTGGATGGGCTTGTGGCCAGCAGGGGTGCCATGGCTTCTTTAAGAGAGATATACTAAAAATTGAGGGGCTTCTTTTATTTATTTATTTATTAAAGATTTCTGTCTCTTCCCCACCGCCGCCTCCCCTTTCCCTCCCCCTCCCCCAATCAAATCCCCCTCCCTCGTCAGCCCAAAGATCAATCAGGGTTCTCTGCCCTGTGGGAAGTCCAAGGACCACCCACCTCCATCCAGGTCTAGTAAGGTGAGCATCCAAACTGCCTAGGCTCCCACAAAGCCAATACTTGCAGTAGGATCAATAACCCATTGCCACTGTTCTTGAGGTCTCAGTAGTCCTCATTGTCCGCTATGTTCAGCGAGATCGGTTTTAACCCAGGCTTTTTCAGACCCAGGCCAGCTGGTCTTGGTGAGTTCCCAATAGAACATCCCCATTGTCTCAGTGTGTGGGTGCACCCCTCGCGGTCCTGAGCTCCTTGCTCGTGCTCTCTCTCCTTCTGCTCCTGATTTGGACCTTGAGATTTCAGTCCGGTGCTCCAATGTGGGTCTCTGTCTCTGTCTCCTTTCATCTCCTGATGAAGGTTAATATTCAGGAGGATGCCTATATGTTTTTCTTTGGGTTCTCCTTATTTAGCTTCTCTAAGAACCCGAATTATAGGCTCAATGTCCTTTATTTATGGCTAGAAACCAATATGAGTGAGTACATCCCATGTTCCTCTTTTTGGGTCTGGCTTACCTCACTCAGGATAGTGTTTTCTATTTCCATCCATTTGGAGGGGCTTCTTTTTAAATTATTTATTTATTTATAATTAAAAATTTCCACCTCCTCCCCTCCTCCCATTTCCCTCACCTTCCCTCCATCCCCCTCTCTCTCCCTCTCCAATTCAAAGAGCAGTCAAGGTTCCCTGCCCTGTGGGAAGTCCAAGGTCCTCCCCTCTCCGTCCAGGTCTAGGAAGGTGAACATCCAAACAGACTAGGCTCCCACAAAGCCAGACATGCAGTAGGATCAAAACCCAGTGCCATTGTCCTTGGCTTCTCAGTCAGCCCTCCTTGTCCGACACATTCAGAGAGTCCGGTTTGATCACATGCTCCATCAGTCCCAGTCCAGCTGGCCTTGGTGAGCTCTCATTAGATCAGTCCCACTGTCACAGTGGGTGGACGCACCCCTCGCGGTCCTAACTTCCTTGCTCATGTTCTCCCTCCTTCTGCTTCTCATTTGGACCTTGGGAGCTCAGTCCAGTGCTCCAATGTGGGACTCTGTCTCTAGCTTCATCCATTTCCAGATGAAGGTTCTATGGTGATATGCAAGATAGTCATCAGTGTGGCTATAGGATTGGGCCATTTCAGGCTCCCTCTCCTCAGCTGCCCAAGGATCTAGCTGAGGACATCTCCATGGACACCTGGGAACACCTCTAGAGTCAAGTCTCTTGCCAACCCTAAAATGTCTCCCTTAATTAAGATATATACTTCCCTGCTCCCATGTCCATCCTTCCTCCATCCCAACCGTCCCATTCCCCCAAGCTCTCCCCATCCTCCCCTTCTCACTTTTTTCTCCCCATCTCCCCTTACTCCCACCCCACCCCCACCCCCAAGTTTCCAATTTTTTGTCTGGCAATCTTGTCTCTTTTTAATATCCAGGAGGATAACTATATGTTTTTCTTTGGGTTCACTTTCTTATTTAGCTTCTCTAGGATCACCAATTATAGGCTCAATGTCCTTTATTTATACTAGAATCCACTTATGAGTGAGTACGTACCATATTTGTCTTTTTGGGTCTGGGTTACCTCACTCAGGAGGGGCTTCTTAAAAATGGTGGCTTCTTGGTTCATGCTGCCAGCAAGAACTCTGGCTGTTTCAGGAGGCCAAGCACTTAAATGGGGTTTGTGGGGAGCCTGCTTCAAGTTACTTGGTGGTAGTATGAGCCAACTGGTTACCAGAGTTGAAGTGGTGAGGATGACTACCACCTGGCAGTCTCAGAGGCAGTGAGCATGCCTCTGCCATGTTGGACTGGGCAGAGCCAAAAGTCTTAGTCCTAGCCACACCACTTAACATTTTAAGAAGCACTCCTGGAGAGAAAAGGATTTCAAATACACAATAGGACAGATTCAGACATAGAGGACTTCTAAATACAACACAGTATGTTAAAAAAAATGTACATAGGCTTGGGAGAGAGAAGAAAAAAAGAATATAGAGTTATAAAAAGAAGTAAATCATTTAAAAAATGAAACAAAGTCTTTAAAGAGACAGTACATACATTAAAGGAATAAGGAAAAATAAGCCATGTAAAGATGGAATATACACAGAGAATATGGATCATGTATATGATTGTGTTTTCTTTGAATTTTTTGACTATGAATGAACTAAGTACAGAGAGACATTTCATTGTACAGGCTGGTAAGCTAAACCAACATATATGTTTTAAAGGTGTCTTGACTTCAAAATTTGGGTCTAAGGATATGTTACTTTGGAAAAGAGGTTCTGCTTTTGTTTACACAGAGGATGAGAACCTGTGGATTCCTTCTAGGCTAATGTGTTTTGATGGACCAAGACACCCTGTAAGGTCTCCATGAACCCCCAAATAGAAAATACTTTACCTAACAAAAAGCTGAAAGCAGTTTCGAGAGAATGACACCCAAATTCCCTGTATGATTGTTTATAAATTTTTGTTTACATTTAAAGGGGTCTCTGATATAGAGATGAATACATTGTATTGGTATGGATCTTAGTTTAGTCACACAAATTTAAGATCAATTTTGTTATATGCATATTTCTGCTCTTGATTAAGGTATTGTGTTTGTGTGGTTCACTTAAAAATATAATGTATAATTAAGAAATATGGGTTAATAGATATACATCTCTAATAGTCAAGCTTGTAGGTTATGTTAGTTAGATTTTCTAGATATATAGTGATATATTTCAGTTAGGTAGGTATTCTTCAAATCTTTCAAGACCTGAAGAATATGACATTTAATATGTTTTAAGATCTTAGAACTTTTCATGACAATGAGACACATCTGCTCCTGGTAGCACCAATCTATTTCAAGAGGATAACGGGCTTCAGAGAGGCTCCTTAAGGTGTTTGATAGCCACTTGGGCAAGAAACTTCTATTTCCTGGACTGCTTGATGTTTGCTGTATGAACTGGACATGCAGGACCCACAGAAGAATGACTGTGAACTTGCCTAAAGGTGAGAAGTCCTCGGGGTGCCTGCTTCATGAAAGATTTTGCTAGACATTCTGCAGGATGCAGAAAAAGATGACTTAAAACTGACAATATAGGTGGAACTGTCTTTGAAATTTCCTGCTTCATGGAAAAGTTGGCCAGATACATTAGGCCTGTGAGCTGGATATGGGTGCCCTAATGTTACAAAAGTACTTTGGGGACTGCCCTGGCAGCAAGATGTCTCTGTCAATTCTAGAGTTTTGTGAGTCGTTTACAATGCACTTCCTGTTAAGTTAGGTGATACTATATCCTTGTGGAGTCTTTGACAGAGTTGAAGAATAGTTAAAATTAAAACCTTTCTTTTTATTTAAAAAGAAAAGGGGAAGTGGTATGGGAAATCCTTCTGTATATGTGTTGCTTTTATTGGTTAATGAATAAAGCCTCTTTGGCCTATGACAGGACAGAATAGAGATAAGTGGGAAAATTAAACTGAATGCTGGGAGAAAGAAGATGGAGTCATAGAGAAGCCATGCAGCTGCTGCAGGAAACAGATGCCGGACTCCACATGAAGCCTTACCAGTAGGCCACAACCATGTGATCATACAAAGATTAATAGAAATGAGTTAATTTAAGATATAAGAGCTAGCCAGTACAAAGCATGAGCTAATAGGCCAAGCAGTGTTGTAATAATACAGTTTCTGTGTTGAAGGAGCTGTGGGCTGTGTTCCTGCTGCCCCAGCTCCATACGGCTAGCTTATGCCCCAAAATAATTACACAGAAACTGTATTCTTTTAACACTGCCTGGCACATTAGTTCCAGCCTCTTATTGGCTAGCACTTACATATTGATCTAACCCATTTCTAATAATCTGTGTAACACCACAAGCTGGCTTACCAGGAAAGATCTTAACCTGCATCTCTCTGGAGTGGGAGAATCATGGCGACTGCCTGACTCGGCTTCTTTCTCCCAGCATTCTGTTCTGTCTACTCCGCCTACCTAATTTTCTGTCCTATCAGGGCCAAGCAGTTTTCTTTATTAATTAACCAATGAAAGCAACAGATAAATACAAGACCCACCTCCATCATTTCCCCTTTTTCTGTTTAAACAAAAAAGAAAGGCTTTAACTTTAACATAGTAAAATTACATATAACAAAACAGTTATCAAGTAAGAATTACAGTTACAATATTTATATATACTTTGTCTTTTATCATAACTAAGGAAAACTATAACTATCCATTCTTCAACTCCATCAAAGACTCCAGAAGGATATAATATTACCTAAGCAAACAAGAAGTCCAAAGCTCTAGAAATGACAGAGACATCTCGTGGTCTAGACAGTCACCCAAAGTTCTTTTGTACTGTTGGGGCATCCATCTTCAGCCTTCAGGCCCATAGTATCCAGCAGACTCTTCCATGAAGCCAGAAATTCCAAAGACAGTTCAGTCACTTTTTGCTGTGTCCTGCAGAATGTCTCGCAGACTCTTTCATGAGTCAGGAACCCCGAAAGACCATCTCACCTTTAGGCAAGTTCAGCAGTCTTCTCTCTGTGGGTTCTGTGTCCAGTTTATGCAATAGTCCAGGCAAGAGCATTTTCTTGCCCAAATGACTAACCAACTCCATAAGGAGCCTCTTTGATGCCCATCTTCCTCTTGAAGTAGATTGGTGCTGCCAGGAGAAGACGTGTCTCATTGTCATGAAAAGCCCTAAATTATTAAAACATTTAAATGCCATATTTTGTAGCCTTTGAAAGATATGAAGAATGCCTATCTAACTGAAATATATCTCCATATATCTAGAAAATCTAACTAACATGACTACAAGTTTTACTATTATCGATGATTATCCATTAGCAACCTATATTTCCTAATTATATATTATACTTTTAAAATGAATTACACAATCACAATACCTTAATCAAGATCAGAAATACATATACATATAACAAAATTGACCTTAAAATCCACACCAATGCAAATTATTCATATCTATATCATTTCTGTGTGAATACTTTGAGTCTGGTATAACATGAGGGCCTGCTTCTTGGGGTTTCAGTCCTGCCCGGTTCCTGTAGCCAGTAAATCCCAAAGAAAATCACACAGAGGTCTCCATAAGTTATAAACTGATTTGCCCACTAGCTCAGGCTTTGTATTAACTCTTATAACTTGTATTAGCCCATTATCCTTATATTTGTTCCTTTTTCAGCAGGGCAGGTCACATCCTGCTTCTTCTGTGTCTGGACAGGACTGGGGAGAGAGCTTCCTTCTTCCCAGAATTCTAATGTTCTCATTGCCCTGCCTCCACTTTCTTTCTGGTTGTCCCGCGTATACCCCCTGCCTAGTTACTGGCCAATCAGCATTTATTTAAAACATAATTGACAGAAGTGGCGTGGGACAATTCTGTATTCTGTCAATTACATTTTATTGTTTTAATTTTTATTGCTTTATAAATAATACCATTCAAAATTTCCACTTCCTCCCCTCTTCCCTTTTCCTCTAGCTCCCCCGTCCCCCTCCCCCTCCCCCCTAGTCCTAAGAGAGGGCAGGGTACTCTGTCCTGTGGGAAGTCCAAGGCCCTCTCCCTTCCATCCAGGCCTAGGAAGGTATGCATCCAAACAGACTAGGGTCCCCAAAAGCCAGTACATGCAGTAGAGACAAATCCCAGTGCCATTATCATTGGCTTCTCAGTCAACCCCCATTGTCAGCCACATTTAGAGAGTCCATTTGATCACATGCTCTTCAGTCCCAGTCCAGCTGGATTTGGTGAGCTCCCATTAGATCAGGTACATGTGCCAGTGGGTGCATCAACCCCTTGTGGTCCTGACTTCCTTGCTCATCTTCTCCCTCCTTCTGTTCTTCATCTGGACCTTGGGAGCTCAGTCTAGTGTTCCAATGTGGGTCTTCATCTCTATCTCCATTTGTCGCAGGATGAAGGTTCTATGATGATATTCAAGATAATCATCAGTCTGACTACGGGACAAGGCCAGTTCAGGCACCCCTTTTCTACTGCCCAAGGACCTAGCTGGGGACATTCCCGTGGACACCTGGGAACCCCTTTAGAATCAAGCCTCTTCTCAACCCTAAAATGGCTCCCTTAATTAAGATATCTTCCTCCCTGCTCCCATATCTACCCTTCCTCCATTTCAACTATCCGACTCCCCCAAGCTTTCCCCAAACTCCCTCCCCTTCCTTCAACTGACTCCTACCCCATGTTCCCAAATTTTGCCTGGAGATCTTGTCTGCTTCCAATTTCCAGGAGGATCTATATATGTTTTTCTTTGGGTTCACCTTATTACTTAGCTTCTCTAGGATAACAAACTATAGGCTCAATTCCTTTTTTATGGCTAGAATACACAAATAAGTGAGTACATACCATATTCACATTTGGGGTCTGGATTATCTCACTCAGGATGGTGTTTTCTAGTTCCATCCATCTGCATGCAAAATTCAAGATGTCATTGTTTGTTTTTCTGCTTGAGTAGTACTCTAATGTGTAAATATGCCACATTTTCTTCATCCATTCTTCAGTTAAGGGGCGTCTAGGTTGTTTCCAAGTTCTGGCTATTACAAATAATGCTGCTATGAACATAGTTTAAGAAATGCTTTTGTAGTATGATTGGGCATCTTTTGGGTATATTACCAAGAGTAGTATTGCTGGATCCTGAGGTAGGTTGACTCCTAATTTTCTGAGAAACCACCACACTGATTTTCAAAGTGGTTGCACAAGTTTGTATTCCCACCAGCAATGGAATGAGTGTTCCCCTTATTCCACATCCTCTCCAGCATAGGTTATCAATGGTATTTTTGATTTTAGCCATTCTGACAGGTGTAATATGGTATCTCAGAGTTGTTTTGATTTGCATTCCCCCCATTACTAAGGAATTTGAACATGACCCTAAGTATCTTTTGGCCATTTGAACTTCTTCTGTTGAGAATTCTCTGTTCAATTCAGTACCTCATTTTTAATTGGGATATTTAGAATTTTAATGTCTACTTTCTTGAGGTCTTTATATATTTTTGAGATCAGACCTTTGTCTGAGGTGAGGTTGGTGAAGATCTTCTCCCATTCAGTAGGTTACTTTTTTGTCTTAATGACTGTGTCCTTTGCTTTACAGAAGCTTCTCAGTTTCAGAAGGTCCCATTTATTAATCTTTGCTCTTATTGTCTGTGCTACTGGAGTTATACCTAGGAAGTGGTATCTTGTGCCCATCTGTTACAGGCTACTTCCCACTTTCTCTTCTATCAGGTTCAGTGTGGTTAGACTTATATTGAGATCTTTAATCCACTTAGAGTTGATTTTTGTGCATGGTAATAGCTATGGATCTATTTTCAGTCTTCTACAGGTTGACATCCAGTTATGCTAGCACTATTTGTTAAAGATGCTTTCTTTCTTCTCTTGTATAATTTTAGCTTCTTTGTCAAAAATCAGGTGTTCATAGGTGTGTGGATTAATATCCAGGTCTTTGAATATCAGCCTGTTTTCATTACTGTAGCTCTATAGTGGAGTTTGAAGTCAGGGATGGTACTGCCTCTGGAAGTTCCTTTATTGTATAGGATTGTTTTGCCTATCCAGAGTTTTTTGTTTTTCCATATAAAGTTGATTGTTCTCTCAAGGTCTGTGAAGAATTTTGTTGGGATTTTGATGGGGATTGCATTGAATCTATAGATTGCCTTTGGTAGAATTGCCATTTTTACTGTGTTGATCCTACTAATCCAAGAGCATAGGAGATCCTTCCATTTTCTGGTATCCTCTTCAATTTCTTTCTTCAAAGCCTTAAAATTCTTGTAAAATAGATCTTTCACTTCCTTGGTTAGTGTTACCCCAAGATACTTTATACTATTTGTAGCTATTAAGGTGATGTTTCTCTGATTTCCCTCTCTGCTTCTTTATCCTTTGTGTATAGGAGGGCTACTGAATTGTTTGAGTTGATCTTGTACCCTGCCACATCACTGAAGGTATTTATCAGCTGTAGGAGTTCTTTGGTAGAGTTTTTGGGGTCACTTATATACACCATCATATCATCTGCAAATAAAGAATGTTTGACTTCTTCTTTTCCAATTTGAATCCCCTTGATCTCCTTATGTTATCTTATTGCTATTGCTAGAACTTCAAGTATTATATTGAAGATATATGGAAAAAGTGGACAGCCTTGTCTTGTTCCTGATTTTAGTGGAATTGCTTTGAGTTTCTCTCCATTTAATTTGATGTTAGCTGTTGGCTTGCTGTATATTGCTTTTATTATATTTAGATATGATCCTTGTATCCCTACTCTCTCCAGGACCTTTATCATAAATGGGTGTTGAATTTTGTCAAGTGCTTTTTTCAGCATCTAATGAAATGATCATATGAATTTATTCTTTCAGTTTATTTATGTGTTGGATTACATTGATAGATTTTTGTATGTTGAACCAGCCCTGCGTCTCTGGGATGAAGCCTACTTGATCATAATGGATGAATTTCTTGATGTGTTCTTGGATTTGGTTTGCCAGTATTTTATTGAGAATTTTTGCATTGATGTTCATGAGTGAGATTGGTTTGTAATTCTCTTCTTGGTTGAGTCTTTGTGTGGTTTTGGTATCAGGGTAACTGTAGCTTCATAAGAAGAGCTTGGCAATGACTCTTCTTCTGTTTCTATTATGTGAAACACATTAAAGAGTATAAGTGTTAGTTCTTCTTGGAAGTTCTGGTAGAATTCTGCATTAAAACCATATGGTCTTGAGTTTATTTTGGTTGGGAGGTTTTTGATGACAGCTTCTGTTTCTTTGCGACTTATAGGTCTATTTAAATTTTTCACTTGGTCTTGATTTAATTTTGGTATATGATACTTATCTAAAAAATTTTCATTTCCTGTACATTTTTTAATTTTGTGGCATATAGGCTTTTGTAGTAAGACCTAATGATTCTCTGAATTTCCTCTGCATCTGTTGTTATGTCCCCCTTTTCATTTCTGAGCTTGTTAATGTTCTCTCCCTGCCTTCTGATTAGTTTGGATAGGGTTTGTCTTTCGGGGAAGGGGAAAAAGAATAGCTTGTTTTGTGTGTACTGGGGGTGAGTGAGGATGGGAATAGGAGGAATCAGGTTGGGGAGGGAGGAACAGAGGGAGAGAGTATGGGGAGAGATGACTGCAATTGGGGGGCAATGTGGAAACCTACTGCAGTGGAAACTTTCTGGAATCTATGAGAGTGACCTAGGAGATCTAGCAAGGACTCCTTATAATGGAAGATATGGATCCTAAACAGGCCATCTTCTGTAACTAGGCAAGGCACCCAGTGGTGGTACAGGGGCACCAGTAGTGGGGCTGGGACACTAACACAGCCACAAAACTTTTGACTTACAACCTATCCTATGTGCAATGTGTGCAGGGGCAATGGTGGCTCAGAGCCTATGGGAATGACAAACAATGGCAAGTCTAACTTGAGGTTCACACCATGAGGGGGAGCCTGTTGCTTTTATCCACTGTTCAGCAGCCACACCTGATTCTACCACTGATGACTGATCTCCACAGGGCCCCCACCATCACCTGCTTTTAAGGCTGTGGGTGAGAGAAGCCTTCCTGTTCCACTGCTGCTTTGGATATCTCCCAATAGGGAGACAGATGTTGTTTTAAATAAGCCTCTATCCTTTTATTTTACAAACAAACAAACAAACACCCAAACCAAAACCTTGGGAGCCATATGCTAGGGTAAAATCTGCTAGTTCAGAGAGGCAGAGACAGCAGTGGGATAATCTTTTTCATCTACCATGTGTCAGAAAGAGATGCTCTCCTACTCTGAAAACAAAACTCCTCCAAACAGATGTTCCTCCCTTCTACTTCCTGTGCCTCTGTTTGTCTGACCTCCTGACTTCCCTTTACACTCTGGTAACTTCTAGTTACCAGTTGCTTGCTCTACCTCCTGACCAATGGTTGAGTTTATTTAATACAATCTTGGGATTCACAGTGTGGTCAAATATTGTACAACAGGAGCCAATGCCTCATGCTGCCTGGATAACCAGAAACAGGAAGATGGATGGCCCAGAGACCCAGGGTAGAACCAAGCAAAACTGGAAAAATAGTCAATGAATACTAATGATTTTCTCCACGTACACACACACACACACACGTATATATGTGTGTGTATGTATGTATGTATCGATTGGTGCCTAGTCCAATTGCCATCAGAGGTTTTCCTTTGGCAGTTGATAGGAGCATATGCAGAGATCCACATCCAAACACTAGGCAAAACCTGGGAAACCACTCAGAAAAAGAAGAGGGAGAAGGATTATAGGAGCCAGAGGGGTCAAGGACACCACAGGAACATGGCCCACAAAATCAACTAAGCAGGACTCATAGAGACTGAAGTGGCAATCATGAAGCTTGTATGGGTCGAACTAGGTCTTTTATCTATGTTGTGGGTTTTTAGCTTGAAGTTTTGTGGGACTCCTAATAATTGAAGTGGGGTGCCTCTGACTATTTTACATGCTTTTGGAACCCTTTTCCTTCTACTGGGTTTCTTTGTCCAGCCTTGATATGAGGGTTTGTGCATAGTCTTAATGCATCTTGCTATGCCATTCTTGGTTGATGTCACTGAGAGGTCTGCTTTCCTCTGAAGGAAAACAGAGGTAGAGTGGATCTGGGGGAGAGGGAAGGTACAGTGGAACTAGGTAGAGTGGTGTGAGAAAAGGCTGTGGGCGGGATGAAGACATGTGCTAAAAAGAAATCTCACACTAGCTCAGAATTGAGTATAGTAAAGGGTAATTTATTTAGGGGTAGAGCCACAGATCACAGTCCTCTGCTAACAGCAACCGAATCCCACAGCTGGAAGACACGGCGACTACATGCTTTACATTGGCATTTATAATAAAAGAGGCCATGCCCAACTGGGTGGTAACTTAAGGGCTACTGGTGGTAGGAATTCCTATAGCACCTTCCCCTTTTGTTTAAATAAGAGAGTTCTAAGCCTAATACAAAATTATATACAATAGGAACAAATATCAGGTATAAAAATAAGAATTACACCAGGCAGTAGTGGTGCACACCTTTAACCCCAGCACTAGGGAGGCAGAGGCAGGCAGATCTCTGTGAGTTTGAGGCCAGCCTAGTCTACAAAAGCTAGTTCCAGGACAGGCTCCAAAGCTACAGAGAAACCCTGTCTCAAAAAAACACACACAAAAAAAAAAGAAAAGAAAAGGAAGAAAGAAAGAAAAAAGAATTACAACCAGCATAAACAATATCAAGCAAGAAACGTGATGTTTTAATAATTATCCTATCCTAAGGGGTTTAAGTCTTGTATTACAAATAACTTGACCAAGTCATGAGATGAAAGTAACTACAGCTATCTAGTCTTCAACCCCACTGAAGACCCAAGAAGAAAAATAATATTACTTGAGTAAGCAGGAAGTACAATCAAGCAACTTCCAAAAATGTGCAACAAAAAACAGAGACAACTGGCTACCTGGGCAATGACCCAAAGTATCATTTGCAATGTTGGAGGAACCAACTTTGACTAAGGCCTAGAATAACTGACAGACCATTTTCAGAGGCAGGAAAATTTTCAAAACTATCTTACCCTGTCTTGGCAAGATTTGACAGTCTTTTTTTCTTGTATCCTGCTTGTCCTGTCTAGTGTTGTCAGTGGTCGATGCAAAGCCAGTTCCTTGCCCAAAGGCTAGTTTTGCCAAGAAGAAAACAAACTGTAAATGGAGTGTCTTTAGTGCTCAACATTCTGTCAGGATATTGAGATATCCTAAAGATAGGTGCTGCCAGGAGCAATCGTGTCTCATGTCAACAGAACTCTAAGTTACTTAAATGCCATATTCTACAGCTCTTTGAAGTGGTCGAAGATTATCTATGCAAAATACATTCTCTATGTATCTAAAGAACCTGGTTAGTCTATAAACATGACAGACATGGATGACTATTGATCTATAATTCTTAATACCTATATAACTTAAAGACTAAGACTTCGTATTAGAATATTAAACACTCTTTAAACAACTGTGCAACAATGAGGACAATGACCTCAAAATGCAAACAATGTATAAGTATCTTGATCAGGGGTAGAAATGTATATTGCAATATGATAAATATATCCTAAAATTCTATCAATATACAAAATATCTTAAGCAGAGTTAGAAGCATGCATGCATACAATATAACAAAATAAGTTTGCCTAGGTATGCAAATATTGTAGACAAAATAGGAACGTATACAATGTAATTTAAGTTTGTATCAATATACAAGATTCTATACCAACGTAAAGTGCCTACAAATAATAGCTTACAAGTATTCACTCTATTACCCACTATTATTATTAGTGGAAGCTCACAGTAATCTATTATCTCATCCAATTTTCTCCCTTTTTTCAAAGAGATCCCTGAGGTTACATAATTTCCCCCAACCCCAACCCTATACTAATTTTAATAAACCCCTAAATGATGTCCCTAACCCTGAGGACAAACTTTGTTGGGAGATGGGACGTCATCTTCTAGAATTACTTCCAGCTGTCCTGGGGGAAATGTTCCTTCTATGGGATCCTGTGAAAGTAAAATGATGGTTAAATTTCAAGATTACTGTCTTGTATAATTGCAAATAGTCTTTGAGTATTCAGTAGGTGTTGGCAGAAGTTTTCTGTCTTGCTCGGTCCTGTAGTCGTTAAGTCCAAAAGATCACATGTTAATTATAAACTGGTTGACCTATTAGCTCAGGCTTCTTATTAACTCTTATAACTTATATTAGCCTATAATTCTTGTCTATGTTAGCCACGTGGGTTGGTACCTTTCTCAACATAGCAGTCACATCTTGCTTCCTCTGTGACTGTAGACTGAAACTTCCCATAATTCTTGTCATGCCTCTACCTCCTGCCTGGTCACTGTCATCCCACCTATACTTCCTGCCTGGCTACTGGTCAGTCAGCATTTTATTAAAAATAATTCAAGTGACAGGATAAAAGACCATTGTCCCATAGCATTCCCCCCCCCATTTTTTTTTAAACAAGAACTCTGAATCTAATATCCTTTGTTTGGATTTTATCCTGACCATTATCCATAACAACTTGTAACCAACATTCTAAACAAAGGAAATTATTCATAGTCCATTTTTTGGGAGTGTAGGTGTAGTTTTCCAGGCTACTTCCTGCTGATTGGGGGCACTGATAATCTTATGGGGACCTAAAGAAAATTTAGAAGTATGATCAAGTCCTGACTGGAGAATCCTGTGAGGCTAGATCATCTCAGGCAGCAGTCTTGAATCTGTTCTGTATGTAGAACTCAGACATCTAGGCCATCCGTTCCTACCAGAGATTTCTCAGGTGATCTTCCTTGATCAACTTGATTTTTCTTAACTCAGAATGAATCCATAGCTTTTTATTTCCCGTGGAAATAAAAGCAAAACCTCTTCTCCAAAGTAACATACCTTATAGCTAAAAGATGCTTAACTATGTTCATAGCAGCATTATTTATATGAGTCAGAACCTGAAACAACCTAGATGCTCCTCAACCGAAGAATGGATAAAGAAAATGTGGCACATTTACACATTAGAGTACTACTCAGGGGTAAAAACACAATGACATTTTGAATTTTGCATGAAATGGATGGAATTAGAAAACACTATCCTGAATAAGGTAATCCAGGCCCCAAAAGATGAATATGGTATGTACTTACCCAGAAGTGGATACTAGCTATAAACAAAAGACACTGAGCTCATGATCCTAGAGAAGCTAAGTAATAAGGTGAACCCAAAGAAAAACATATATAGACCCACCTGGGAATTGGAAACAGACAAGATTGCCTGACAAAATTGGGAGCATGGGGGCGGGGGTAGAATGAAAGGGAGAAGAAGAAAAGGAGGGGAGAAGGGGAGGGTTGAGGAGAACTTGAGGGAATGGGATAGTTGAGATGGAGGGAGGACAGAGATGAGAGCAAGGAAAGAGATATCTTGATTGAGGCTATTACAGGATTAGCAAGAAACCTGGCTCTAGAGAAATTCCTAGGAATTCACAAGGATGACCCCAGCTAAGACCCTAAGCAATAGAGAAGGTGCCCAAACTAGTCTTGCCCTGTAGTCAGACTGATGAATATCTTAAATATCACCATACAATTTTCATCCAGCAACTGATGGAAACCGAGGCAGAGGCCCACATTGGAGTGCTGCACTGAGCTCCCCACGTCCAGTTGAAGAGTAGGAGTGAGAATATAAGCAAAGTGATCAAGACCATGATGGATACACTCACTGAAACAGTTTACCTGAGCTAATGGGAGCTCACCAACACCAACCGGGCTGGGAAGGAACAAGCATAAGATGAAACTAGTCCCTCTGAATGTGGTTGGCAGTTGCATAGCTGGGGCAGACTGAGGGGCCACAGGAATTGGCACCAAGATTTATCCCTACTGTTTGTACTTGTTTTTTTGGAATCTATTCTCTTTGGTTGATACCTTGCTCAGCCTTGATATAGTAGAGAGGGCCTTGGACCCTCCCCAAAGCCTTACAGTCTCCGAGGTTTGATGAGGGTGGGGTGGGATGGTATGTGGAGGGAATAGAAGGAGAGGAGTGAGTTGGAACTTGGATTGCTATTTATAATGAAAAAGATAGTTTTTTTTTTAAAAATAAAAATAAATTAATTAAAAAAGAGAGTTCCTTCTTTCACTGCGTTTCTTACAGGCTGCCAACAGTAGGGGATCCAGATTTAAGGTGAATCTTCCTACCTGGAAAGACCTAAATTAAGGGTGGGTCTTCCCACTTCAAACGATTTAATTAAGAAAACTCCTGCACAGGTGTACCTAGCCACTTGGGTTTTAGTTAATTCCAGATGCAATTGGGTTGACAGATGAGAAGTGCCATCACAGACAGTTACCTCCTTTTTTTTTTTTTTACTATTGATTCATTTTTTTTTAAAAGAAAACAAGCTATGTTTTTTCAACAGTCACCTGTTTTTATGTATTTTCTCCCAGTGTATAACTTTTCACAGATTACAACAGAGCATTTTGCTGGACATAATAGTCTAGCTTAGTGATTCTCAACAACCTGGGGGCCACGATCCATCTGCAGGTTCAGTGACTTTTTACAGGGGTCACATATCAGAAATGCTGCAATTAGATATTTATATTACAATTCACAACAGCAGCAAAATTACAGTTATGAAGTAGCAATGGAAAGACTTTTATAGTTCGGAATCACCACAACATGATGACTGTATTAAAGGTTCGCAGCATTAGGAAGGTTGAGAGCCACTGCCTAGACTGATCCTCTCAAAGGTACATGGATTATTGTAGAGGAGGGGGAAGAAAGATCCTAAGAACCAGAGACAGTGGTTGGCTACAAAGAAACATGTTCCGAACACTTGGTCACCAATCTCTAAAGTACACACAAGATCACCAATTTCTTCTTCTCCTTCTTCTTCTTCTTCTTCTTCTTCTTCTTCTTCTTCTTCTTCTTCTTCTTCTTCTTCTTCTTCTTCTTCTTCTTCTTCTTCTTCTTTCTCTCTCTCTCCACACATACATGTGTGCACACATGTAAATACAAGATTAACAAGATTATTGCTTTTGGCATAATGGAGTCACGCCCATTGCTAGCCACTGGTAGAAGATGCCCACAGAGTTGATTCCACCAAACAGTGGGTTCATCAATCATGTGTGTTACCACCATCCAATATACTCCACAGACTCTCAGGCTTGCAAATCCAGGCTCAGGACAGCTTCTACAGATGCTTGTTCTTTCTGGAGAGGAAACTGAGCTTGTGGGGGCAGAATGCATGTGTGTGTTCTGGATGTTTGACCATGTGGCCGAGTCTCCTGTATGAGCACTCATAAGATCCAAGCTACCGTGGGAATAAAGATCTGAGGTGGATGATCAGTTCAGAGGTGGATCAGAAAAGTCTGGAGCATGAAGTTCTGTGTGCATGTTCCTCTGTCCATATCAGGGTCAAAGAGCAAGTGAAGAAATTCGCAGGAAAAATAAGTGTGTGGCACCTGTTGCTCAACTGACTGAGTGAGTGGGCTGTGGATGGGGAGGGGATACAGGTTCTTCAATAAGGGGTCTCTGTCTCCAAGGTCAGGAGGGATGGGACCTATCCTGAGCTGAGGAGGTCTTGCTCTGCCAGCCCATGATGGCTCTCCCCTTCCGGGTCAGCTCCTTTGCATAGATAGATATGGGTTTGCTTATGTGAAGTACTTTGGAGAGAGGAAGAATATGCAAGACAAGACCAACTCCATACCACCAGCACTGGAGAGCACAGAAATTCAGAAGGATGGGATTCCACAAAGAACCCATTTACAGCCAGGTCTCCAGGACACAACCACTGTAAATCCTAAGCCTTGAATTTGAACTCAAAGGTGATTTGGAGTGGTATGGTCCTTATGTTCACCTGACAGGTGAAATTTGTGCCAGGGTGCTGGAGCTGAGGAGTGAGAGACAGCATTGAGGAGGGGTTGGGTCTGGGGTGCAGGTCAATGAGGGCAGGTGAAGATGAGGGAATGTCTTATGCTCACAGGCCCAGGGCACAAAACAGGGCATGGCCAGGCTCCAGAGTCTGTGGGATGTCAATGTGGGGGTAAGGGGCTATGGTTAGAGGGATAGTGAGAAGAGGGGTCACACAGGACCGCATGTTAAAGGGTTAGAGATACAGCTTCAGGAGAAGCCCATGCTTTGATTCAGTTCCTCCCAGGAGCACTGACGATCCAACCCCAGCTACTCCCAGAATGGGGTCCCATACCAGCCCTAGTCTGTGGCACCAATGATTTTTAGCTGTGGCTATTGCTGTAGTCAGAATATTACCTGCCACAGGGACAGAGATGTGATGCTCAAAGTAATTTTATCTTTTACATCCTTTTTTCCATCCAGAAGAAATAAGAACTGCTCTTGGTTCTCTTTGAGCATCTCTGCTGTGCAGAAACCAACAGTTTTCCTCAGAGCTCAACGAATCAACTAGGAATTTTATTCTGCACTGTTCTATAAGGGTTGTTTGTGGCTAATAGAGAATCAGGATCTGTAATGAACTTCACGTGTAACCAGTAGCCAGAGACAGATGAATACCGTGGAACCAGAAGGGAAAGAATATTGTACAGGGCATAAGAATGCACAGACCCTCCTTCACAGTCTCCAGCTCCTGCAATTCCAGCTGTACATTGACATATAACCACAGACCCTGTAGGGAGAGAAGGGTGGTTCTCAGATGCTCACTCACACACCCAGAGCAGGGGGCAGCAGGGGCAGCAGCAGCCTAATTAGAGGCAGCGGTGTCCTGGGCTCCTGTGAATGAGTCAAACAAAGGTGGGCACAGACAGGCAGAACTTGGCAGGAACTGGGACCATGGCAGAGAATCAACAGATTTCATTCACAAAAGAGGAACCAGGCACCACAGGTGGTGTGTTTTCCTGTCTGCAGAGAGCAGAGGAGGGTGAAGAGCATGTTTTCTGGCATTTCTTGTGGTATAAGGTGAATTAAGTTCTTCCCATTCTAGAAAGATTTTATTTAGAGCAGTTGTGGTCCCTTCATCTCACACGTTCTCACAGAATTAAAGTCTCCTCTAACCCAACAGAGAGTGAGTCCTGCATGATGCAAGATGCTTTTGGGACTGCATGTGTGTCTGCATCTATGCACTTGTTCAAACATATTTGTTCATTCCACACACAGTGAGTTCTGTGCATTGGGAAATGGACACAAAAGGGGGTGCCTTCTGTACCCTGTGTTCTAGTCTGTATCCTGAGATGTGTCTGCAGGAAACTTGGGACTTCAGCCCCCCCACCCCACCCCCACAGCTCCATCTTCAGATCCCTCGCCACTATGGAGTTAGCCATCTGCCGCGGTGGAATACTGAATATATCTGTAAAGCATGGGCTTGGAATTTTCCTTCTTTTTTTAAATTTTTTTTAAATTTTCTTTTTTTAATATAATTTTTTATTGAAAAAAAAAAGATTTCCGCCTCCTCCCCGCCTCCCATTTCCC
>NW_026068073.1:2813262-2862455 GCF_014885135.2 Alexandromys fortis
TGGTCCTGACTTCTTTGCTCATATTTTCCCTCCTTCTGCTCCTCCTTGGGACATTGGGAGCTCAGTCCGGTGCTCCAGTGTGGGTCTCTGTCTCTATCTCCATCCATCTCCAGATGAAGGTTCTATGGTGATATGCAAGATATTCATCAGTATGGCTATAGGATAGGGTCATTTCAGGTTCCTTCTTACATCGAGTGCATTGTTTCCTTGAGGGGCCTGGGAAGACTCCAGAGTAAAAACCACAGGAAAGTGTCAGCATTTAATACTGCCCTTGGGTGTGGTGCAGCCATGCCTGTGTCCTCACCGTGAAGATCCTTCCTTCCGTGCTGGGAATCTGCTTCTTATCACAACAGGTTCCCGTGAAACCCAGACCATTGGAGGATACTTTGAAAACTTATATTCCAAATCTGTGGAAAACTCATGTACGATGGTAAATTTATATTTATACATATATTTTAAAGCCAGAAGATAAATACAATTTAAAAGATCCATTATAAACAATGAGAGTAAAGCAGTAACTGAAAGTCTTCCTATAGGGTCTGCAGACATGGCTTAAGAGATGGTTGAGAACACTACATGCTCTTGAAGAGGATCCAGAATTAGTGCCCAGCTCTCACAATCACCAGCGACTACAATTCCAGGGGATCCAAGTCCTTTTCCTGGTTTTTGTGGGTACCAGACACTCTTGTGGTGTACATACACACATACAAACATACATACATACTGGCACTCACACATACACATAAAATAAAAATAAATAAATTCTTAAAAGTAATCTGCCCATAAAAATACCCAGGATGGAGTCACTGCTGAATTATATCAATTTTTTTTAATGAAAATCTAATACTAACCCTTCCCAAAGCCAGAGAGAGCTGTACTCAGTTACACAAGCCTGTAGTCATCAGAAAAATTCTCACGGAGCTCTGCTTGCTCCCCTGTAGGTGGCAGTATAATGTTCTGGTATACAATAGCAGCACTAACTTGATTTTCTTTATTTTCATATTTCATAACTCCCCAATTTTCATATTAATGAGGTTCTCAGTAATATTTGTTTTTGCTTTGCTTCTGTTTTTCAGGGAGTTGCTTTTTTTTTTTTTTTTTTTGGATAGGGTTTCTCTGTGTAACAGTACTGATTGTCCTGGAACTCACTAGGTAGACCAGGCTGGCCTTGAACTCACAGAGATCTGCCTGCCACTGCCTCCTGAGTGCTGGGATTAAAGGCGTGTGCTACCTTACCCAAATGTTTTTGCTTTTGAGCCTCATTACGTAGCTTGTCTAGAAGTCACTATGTAGACTAGGTTGGCCTGGAACTCGTCTCTGCCTCTCAAGTGCTGGAATTAAAGGTATGCACGATCATACCCAGTTCAGACAACTTGTCTGTAATTGTGTGTGTGTGTGTGTGTGTGTGTGTGTGTGTCTGTGGTTGGTTTGCCTGCATTTATGTATGTGTACTACACACATGCAGTGCCTATGGAGGTCAGAAGAGGGCAATGGAGCCCCTGGAATTTGAGTTACAGACAGTTGTGAGTTGCCATGTGGATGCTGGGAATTGAACTAGGGTTCTCTGGTAGAGCAACCAGTATTCTACCCCTTAGTCATCTGTCCAGTCCCTGATTTCTCTTTAGTTCTATTTTTCCTTACATATATGGTCTTTCTGGACTTATTTTTGTTTGAGCCTTAGGCCAGGCTTCAATTTCCGTGCTCTCTTCCCACTTTCCTCTAATGGATACCCCACTATCTATTATACCACGTACCCACATTCTTATGGGCATTCTCGTGGGGAACATGGTTTCTGTTTTGTTTGGTTGTTTTTTTTTTAATCTGTTGATCTGCTCCTTCAAAGTCTTTATGACCTAAGTTACTGTCATTATAATGTTTTCATAACTGAAGGCACCAATCCTTAGGTGACCCATAAGCTGAGATTCATGGTTCTCTTACTAACTGTCCACAAGACAGTGTATTTGCATGTTTTGTAGAAATTCTTGCTATTGTTAGCTGGCTGTCATTTGGTTATGTTGTTGTGCCTGTGCCATGAGCCCCCAGCGCCCTCCGGTCTTGTGAGGACCTTTCTTTGCAAACTCTGTTTTAAAGAAGGGGCTTCCTCTTAAGCCATATAACGAGCAGGGGCCAATCTCAGTTCCAGAAATGTGCTGCTGAAAGACCCCCGGTTTAGGGAGACTCTCACTCAAGTCTCGGGATAACACGACCCCCCTCCCCAAGTAACTCACGAGAGACCGTCCTTGCTGCAATCACACGAGGTTTATTGACAGGAGCTAGTGCACTGGAGCTGAGACTCATAACCCACGCAGGGGAGGAGTTCGACCCTGAGTAACTAACTGGGAGAAGGGGTTTTTAAGGGAAGAAACCACAACCCAGTAATCCAAAAGGGGTAGGGAGGGTGTCACAGAAAATTACGAAAATACCAGTGATGATCACAAGGGGGTTTCCCCTGTTTCTCAAGATTACAATCTAACTTTATTTTCAGCTAGTTCCTGAAACAGAGTCACAGAACCGGCTAATCCTAGATTTTTGGCTCTTCTCTTCCTGCTAGAGGGGTCTGGATTTATCCTGGTCTTTCATTGCCATAGCAGAATTTGAATGGACACTCTGAAAATAGCCAAACAAGGAGCTAAAGAGCAGGACCATAAAATATAACAAGGTCCAGATATTCCCGGGAGGCATGCTGGCCTTGAAGATACCTTGTCAGTTATTAATGGCTCTTTATTAGATTTTTGTGTCTAAAAACTGACCAATGGTTTTAGAAACTACCTTACCCTATGCTCTCCTTACCCAATCCCAAGATGACATGAACTCCTCTGATTATGGCATTTCCTCTTTAAAAGTTCTGTCTTCTGTCTTCCCAGGGCTCCCTGCCACACTCTCTGTACCCACCATGCTGAGGAGCTGGAAAGGTGCTGGTTGTGTATTAAAAACCCTCATGTCATTTGCCTCTGAAACCCGGCTCTGTAAATTCATTTGGGGACCAGAGACTTAAGCGTAACAGTCTGAGTTCATCTGCAAAAGCAAGCAGCCTTTATTGCAAGCTCAAGCTCTGTCCACTCCGACATGGGATCGGGGAGAGCACTGAGTCCAATTATGGCAGGGCTTTGAAGGAGTAAAGGCAGGGGGTGGGGGCAGGGGAATTCCAGATTCAGAGGGCTGTTGAGCTCCTTGTCAGGCAGGAGTAAGGTAACAGATGTCTTGTAACAGGGATTGATACTGGTATTGCTGTAAGGAAATTGGCAACCTATATACAAGTTAGGTAAGATGTTCTTAATGTTCTGGAGCAGCTGGTACTTGTTTGCCTCAATTCTGATTGATCCCCTGCAGGGTACAGTCCATGGCTTTTCCTGGTTATTGTAAGGGTGAGGCCTGGTCCCAGTATTGATAGTCTGTCCTGGCATCATGGCTGTACTATTGTTAAATTAGGCCCTTGATCATCAGATTAAAGAATGGTAAGCTGTGGAGATTCATGAATACCTGTGTTGACTTTCTATGGTTTGGTCTACTTGGAAGTAGAATCATTTGTCATATTTTTATGTTGTTTTTTTTCTTTTCTTTCCTTTCTTTTCTTTTTTTTTTTTTTAAAACAGGCCTTGGTATGCAATCCAGGCTAGCCTTATAATTATTGTATAGTACAAGCCAGCCTTGTACTTGACCTCTTGTACTTGTACTTGATCTCTTGCCCCAGTCTCCCCAGTACTAAGAATACCAATACCCTACTTCCTCTTTGTTTTTTACTTAAAAATTTTTAAGTTTCTATGGCAGATGGTATGTGGTTTGTGAGAGAGGTGGGAGAGAGGGAGAGGGACAGAGAGGAAGAGGAAAAAGGAAGTGGGAGAGACATGGAGAGAAGTCTGAAAGTTGTCTGTCTGTCTGTCTACAAGCTCAGGCTATGCCTGTGGATCTTGGCCTTGTTCTTCCAGGTGCCAAGACTGTGCAGTTCAATGTCAGGGCCTCCTCAAGGCACATATCTGGTGACAGCCCACTTCTACTTTTCAATGTCATGGAGGTGGTTTGTACTTTGAAATGTGAATTTGGGGTAATGAATTCAGTTCACCACAGGTGTTGTCTTCTTGAGAACTATTAAGTACTTCAAAGAAAACTGTTTGTGATAAATATCACTTATTTGCATTTTCTATATTGAGTTCAAACCAATAAATTATTATTCTTTATAATTTATAATATACCTAATATGCTAATATAAGAAATTTCAATCTTAAAAACTGGTATCTAAAATACATCAACATTAAAAAAATCCTGCTTCTAAAAAACAAACCACAGAGGCATCGTGGACCTGCTGACAGGAGCATTTAATATCAACCTAACTAAAGCTTCAATAATATGCTCAGGGCTGGAGAGATGGCTCAGTGGCTAAGAGTTCTTGCTGCTGCTCTTCCAGAGGACCTGGGTTCAATTCCCAGCACCTATAAATAGCTCGTAACTATCTGTAACTACAGTTCCAGGGTATCCGATGTCCTCTCTGGCCTCCTGAGACACCAGGCATGTGTGTATAGATGTACATGTAGATGAAATAGCCACACATATCAAATTATAATAAATTGTTCTTTAGGAGAGAGGGGCAGAGTGGGAGAGCAGTGAAAGAGATCTTGATAGAGAGAGCCACTATGGGGTTAGGGAGAAACCCGGTGCTTGGGAAATTCCCAAGAATCCACAAGGATGACTCCAGCTAAAACTCCTAGCAATAGTGGAGAGGGAGCCCAAACTGACCTCCATCCAGACTGTCATCATAGAGACTTTATCCAGTAACTGATGGAACCAGATCCAGAGATCCACAACCAAGCACCAGGCCGAGTTCTGGGAATCCAGTGGAAGGCAGGGAGGAGGGATTTTTTGAGAAAGGGAGATCAAGATCATGATGGAGAAATCTACAGAGAAAGCTGAACCAAGCTTGTGGAAAGTCGTGAACTCTAGACCGACAGCTGTGGAGCCTCCATGGGACTGAACTAGGCCCTCTTACATGTGGGAGACAGTGGGGAAGCTTGGGCCGTCTGTGAGACACCTGGCAGTGGGACCAGAATCTATCTATCCCTGGTGCGTGAGAGAACTTATTGGAGCCCATTCCCTACGGTAGGAGCCATGCTCGGCCTTGGTGCAGGGGGGAGGGGCTTGTCCTGCCCCAGTTTGGTCTGTCTGACTTTGTTAACAGGTTTGCTCAACCATACCTGTTCAATGCCTATGTGTGCTAAGCCAGCAGGCCGTCATCTCTATCAAATTTTATAATTCCTTAAAAAAATCAGGTCCAGAAAGAAATGGTCAGATATTCATTTATGCAGTGGATACATGCAGATTCTCGAAGAGGGAGTTAAGTCTTCAACATAAAGATGAATGAATTATGCCTTAAAGTTCAATGTCTAAGCGGGGTGGTGGTGACGCACGCCTTTAATCCCAGCACTAGGGAGGCAGAGGCAGGCGGATCTCTGTGAGTTCGAGACAGCCTGGTCTACAAGAGCTAGTTCCAGGACGGGCTCCAAAGCCACAGAGAAACCCTGTCTCGAAAAACCAAAAAAANGGACGGGCTCCAAAGCCACAGAGAAACCCTGTCTCGAAAAACCAAAAAAAAAAAAAAAAAAAAAAAAAAAAAAGTCCAATGTCTGTCCCTTCCTGCCCCATCTACAACTCCCACTGCTAGGTTATTTGTAGGCAAACACAAAGATGGCATCATTTCACCCACGCTTTGGGTTGTACCTCTGAGTGATAGTGACTTTTTATGTAGCCATATCTGTCACTCATACACCTAAAAAAAAAATCACACAATCACATCCCTCGTAAAACTTCTCACAAGCAGTTTAAGCTTTTCAACTCATGCTGGGCAGTGGTGGCGCATGCCTTTAATCCCAGAACTCGAGAGGCAGAGAATCTCCATGAGTTCAAGGCCTGTCTGGTCTACAAGAGATAGTTCTTGGGCAGGCTCCAAAGCTACAGAGAAACCCAGTCTTGAAAAAAAGAAAAAAAAAAGTTTTTCAACTAAAAGTAGCAAGGCAGCCATACCAAACTGTATTTCCTAGTCCCTAATTTGCCTTTACTAACAGTGTAGCTTGAATATGTTCCTACCACATTCCCTTTGTGACCCCACAACTGAACCTGTGTCTTTGCTGCTTTGCCAGCGTCTGAGTTTCTGAACAGTAAAGCTTGTGTGAAGGTGCTTGGCCCCAGCGTAGCCTGAAACACTTGATGACTCTCATGCTGTCCTTTGTTATAACATCATGGAACTTCCATCTTGGGCCTATTTTTAGGAGACAAAACAGTGACTGTACATGCCAAGGACGACAATCTTTATTATTATTATTTTAAAACTAAACTTTATTTGCTTTGTCTTGTTTGAGTTTTGTTTTGTTTTTGAGATGCCTGGTGACCTGCCACTGTGGGAACTTCACTGAAAGCATTCGCATTGTGCTGACACTCCCATTTGTTGGTGATGAGTAACTGACTGAGCTGTGCTGTTACATAGATTGGTGAGGATGAGACTGTGGACCTCAGCCAGTAGGAATGGTGGCTTCTGGACCCTGCCAGAGACATCTGAACCCGTGTGTGAGCACAGCTGGCTTGGAGATCTAAGGGAGGCTCTGCTAAGGATTTCTTTCCGTCTCTTTGCAGAATGTGGTGGAGTTATCAGAAGAAGTGTGCTGTTTTCACCCCCGTGGCTTGTCTGGGAGATTCCTTCCTTTGGGGCACCTCCAAGTATTGTGTTCAATTGAAAATGATGATTTAAAAAAAAAGTCCATAGGAATTTCATTTAATCACCTCTAAAACCCAAGAATCTCCACACAGACTCAATATTCACTATATTTGCAGGATAGCTCTTTCCAAGCTCTGAGTTCATCCTCAGGAGGGAGAAAGAAAATGAGGTGTAAGTGTGGGGGGAGGGGTGGCTGAAATCACACATTAGAGGTGTCAAGGTCAGTGAGTACTAGCCAATCTGAAATGGGTTTCATTCGAAGGCCATTATCTGTTCCTTCACGTACTTAATCCCCACTAGTGAGCACCCAGGCTACTGCCCTGTCTTAAATAGGATTTATATGGCTGTGATCAAACAGCACAAGTAGAGTAAATTCAGGGAGGAGAGGGTTTTCTTTCATTGCTACAGCCTGCATGCAGTCCATCATCTAGGGAAGTCAGGGCAGAAATCCAAGATGGGGGCCTGGAGGTGAGAGCTGGTGCTGCAGCTGAGGAGGAGGACGGCTTACTGGCTTGCTCTCTATGATCTCCTTAGCCTTCTCCTACAACCACAGCCCAGGACCACCTGCTGCCCAGGGGTTGCACCACTCACAGTGGGCTGGACCCTTCCACAGCACTCAGCATCAAGAAAACACTCCTACAGGCCAGTCTTATGGAAGCATTTCTCAAAGTTCTCTCTTCTCAGATGACCCTAACTTGTGTCAATTGGTATGAAACTAGCCATCACACCCCTCCCAATTTTATAAGCAGTGATACAGTACACTTTGTTATAACTGTGGAATACAGGGTAAGACTTCTTCTAAGTTGAGTCCTGGGTAGTGAGCTCACCTGATTGTCTTCATGAGATGGAAGTGGAATTGCACAGTCTTTACCAGTATACCCTTCACAAGCAAACGAACAAGACTATATATTCACTTGGCTTGCTTGTCATCGTCAGATATGTTAGACAAACTCCTCCTCCTGAATTTAGTCTAATAGCTACACAGATAGAGCACCTCATCTCTTCTCTTAGCTGAGTCAATTCACATCTACAATGCTTTTTGTATTTCATTTTATGTCAAATAGTTCCTGCTTTTTCTTCTGTTTTTCCTCTGAATTCATTGTTTTTTCTTTACTATACTAGAGCATTAAAAATAACCCTTTTACATTTAGTTAATTTGTTTGTTGATCTGTAGTGGGGATGGAGTGGGATGTGCCAATTGCTGTGTGCATATCACAGCAATGTGTGGAGGTCAGTTCTTTCCTTCCACCATGTGTGTTCCTAAGACCAGACTCAGGCCCTGAGACTTGACTGACTTACTGACCCATCTGTACTAGACCCTTTTTTGTCTTTTCTTCCTGATTGTGACAAGCCTAGTTGGCTGTTTTCTGTGCTTCTCTTAGGGACGATCTGCTTAGCTACGTGGGAAGATGGCACAGTGACGGCTTCTTTCCTTCCGCTTGGAAGATCAGGAGCCGGAATCATGAAATCTGATATATTTCTCCAGACTCCTCTGTTTTTCTGGGCAATCTTTCTTGGTTCTTTGCCTGAATGTATTATTTTTGAGTTTGCGATCCCCCTTTTTTTTGTTATACCCCACATCGTTGTTATACTTATTTTATTTTCAACACATTTTGATACAAACCTAGTCATTTCTGCTCAGCTGAAACAAAGATGCAAATTGTCATCACACTTCTCCCTCTCTGATTTGCACAACATTTTTTCTCTACTAGGCTTCTCTGAGAGTTGGCTCAGAGTGCAGGTGGACAGCAGGCATGCAGCTGGAAATGTCATGTGACCATCCAGGCAGCACTGAACCCTCTTCCCCAGAGCTGTGGGTGTTTGCCATGCCTCAAATACTGTGTGTGTAATTGTTTAAAACTCAAGAAAAACTAATTAGCTAAGTGGAGGTTTGTCCCCATTTGCAGGTGGGGGAAAGGAAATAGAGATCAAGCTGCATGTAGCAGAACTCTAGCCCTTAGCATAACTCCACGATGGAAGTGCCTTCAGGCCGGTCAACATGTAGACAGCACCAACTGCCAAAGTAAAACACAGTCCGTAGTTCTGGGAAAGTCACAGAGGCACTAACCGTGTTTTTTGCCCTCTGCAGTTCCACTTCTAACAACTCGCTTTTGTTAATTGAAGTATGTCAACCCAGGACATGGTTTTGTGTTTAAAAAGTTCATCCGGACAAAGGTTTAGGGCTTCACTGGGATCCTGAACACCCAGTATAGCTGCTGACCAGCCAATAAAGGCTTTCTATTGACTTAAATCCAAGTCTGAGTAGTTTTCTCTGGTGGATACTCTACAGCATTTCTGGAGGTCCCACCAAGATCCCCAGAAACTAGACCTTGAGACACTGGGGTCTTAGGGTTCCTTGGGGTGAAAAATGAAGTGGTCGTGACTCCTGAGGGGGTGCAACCTGAGATGCTCTAGGTCCCCAGGACCCTCTTTGATCAGTCACTGCCTAATGCTTCAGAGAAGTCTGAAACCTCTATCCCGAAAAGAAAAAAAAAAAAAAAAAAAAGGAAAGTTAACAGGAACCTTAAAAGTTCTAGTCTTTAAGTCTTCCATTCACAGTTCAATTAAGGGTCCCAGGATAAGCTAAAGGGGGGGGGGGCTAAAAATCTGAGGCTAAAGAAATCTACCCACAACAGGGTCCACTTCTCCATAAGTCTTTATTCTTTTCTCTCCAATCCGTCGTTTCTCATTGTTCCTGCTCGTCCTCCCTTGTTCCTTGTTCTGCATTGTTTTTCCTTGTCCTACGGGTTACAAATGTTCCCATATACCCTTAGAACCAGCAATTCCCCACCCCTAGCAGCTTTCAGGGCAGGAATTCTTTTGCCCCATAGGATATCAGATAAGAGTTTTCACACACAGATCCATGGGAGTGGCTAGTGCACTGCTGAGGAACTCCTTAACCGGAGAGAGTTGGTAAAGAAAGGAATTAAACCATCGGGATTCTTGAGGGGAAGGTTAGTGCACTACACTATATTTTTAGGTTAAGGCCTGGGTCTAGAGTTAGATTTACTGCTCTAAGTGAAGAAGAGACCCAGGCCTCTTCTGGTCAGTTCCGGGGTATGCTGTTATCAGCTGTTCTGATGGTGGGTGTTGTGGGTCTTTCTCTGGGTTCCAGTTAGAGAGTGAAGCACATGTGCTGTAAACTTCCTGAACTAACGTCGTCGTCAGGAAATGCAGATGAAAATGGGTGTAAGGGGTTACGAAACTTCTGAGTGAGGTGAAACCAGAGCAGCAGCTTGGGCAGGTGTGCCTGGACCCTAAGCACTGACCAAATGCCTGCTGATAACGATAATTGCAGGAATGCAGATCTCTGCACTTACCTAGGAGAGAGAAACAGGGCCTGGCAGTGGGAAACTGTTCTGAACTAGGAAATTAATTTCCAAATATGTAACAGAAAGGGAAGTCAGCTACAGCGAAAAATCTACCGCAAAGGACAGCCACTTTATCCACAAAGCAATAACACCAAAAAAGCCTTGGTTTCCTGGTTTAGCCTTTACTAGATCCTTGGTTCTGATAAGCCACTTATGAAAAGACGGTTGAGCAACTACTCTACATTGTTGTGGCTTGTAGTAGAAAGTAGCCTGGTCTGTAGCCTCTGGAGTTAAGTCTGGTTAAGGCGCCTTCTGTTTAGACTCATAGGCGAGGTAGGGCTGCTGAGCCAGTGTCTGGGCTCTGTGAGACATCACTGGATTCCCCTGTTTGTCAGGCGCACGAATGTGTGGTGGCCAACCTTGTTTGTCTTTACTCACCCCGTGTGTGTGTGTGTGTGTGTGTGTGTGTGTGTGTGTGTGTGTGTGTGTTTCTGTCAGTTCTGTTATCCTGTGTTGATCAGTGGCTTTCTCTGGTCTGAGTCACACACTGGCTTAAGAACTATGCTTTTTGGGGACTCAAATCCTTTTGGTTCTGCCAGGTCAGCCATAGAAACAAACACAAGCAAACATAAAACTTTGCCTCTCCCACTCCTGAAGTGCTTGCTTGTTTTGATTTTGACTCTCTCTTGTTTTGTCAAATAAGTCCCGCTCATGGTCTAGTCCTGGGGGATCCCTGTGTGGAGACTGGGAGGGGCTGCGCCTCTCACCCAGGGTCCCTGCCATTCAAGTGGAATGCATATGGGGAGGGGGAAATAGTTCCTCAAGCTGCACCTTCCTCCAGCTCCCCTACTGCTCTAGGCAGCTCCAGGGAAAGGGAAAAGAGGTCATTCCACCCCTTCCTTTTAATGATTGATATCTCCTTCCCAACTAGTAATCAGTATAACTGGAAGCTCAAAACCCACCATTTTCTGAAAAAAGTAGAAAAACTATCCTTTGGGGAATCACTGCCAGACAATGCAACTTGGACAGAGTGGATTTTCCCTTCCGTCAAACACTAGTCAAGGAAACTTTAGACAATTTTTTCTAGGTACTTTTTAAAGTACAGCTGCTTAAAAAATTTCCTGTGTCATCTAGTCAACCCCAGATATTAAAAAAAGGTTATCAAAGTTAGAAAAATGTACAGATATAAGTGGATTTCAGTTGCTGGAGGTGACTCAAGGGTGTTTAACAGAGAACTGATTGGAATGAGACCGTTAGCATAAGCCGAAAGCCACTATCACCTTCTCTGTGATGAGACACAGATTTAAAGATACACAGCAAAATATTGGCATCTTGCCTTCTGTCAGAAGAAAATTTGCTAGATGAAAGTCCTGCCTCCATTCAGAAGACTCAGTTTGATTATCTCCCAGATTAACAACAAAGATCCCAGGGGTATGGGCAGAAACCAACCGCTCAGGACTGGCCCAATACCAAGTTCCTGTAATTGTTAATCTAACCACATCAGCTACCTCCATCCAGATTAAACAATACCCAATAACCTTGGAAATAAAAAGAAAAATTGCAGTCCGTATTTCCGGGATTGGAGAGACCTGCATCCTGGTGTCCCGCCAATCATCCTGGAATACACCTCTCCTTCTTGTGAAGAAACCTGGGACCTCTGATTCTCATGAGCCTGATTCTTCCAGAGAAACAGGTGTACACTATCTTGTACCTGAAAGATACATTCTTTAGCCTCCCATTGGTAAGGTGGGTCAACAAATTATGCTTTCAAATAGAAGAGCCTGTAATGGATTAATAAAAATGCTGCAGGATCCCTAGTGGTGGCAGGCAGCAGAAACACCGCAGGTCCCCAAGGGGTGGCAGTGGGCCATGTGGTGGCAGGCAGTGGGCCCTGAGAGCAGCCAGTCACAGTGGAGACAGGGAGACAGAGACATGGATAGGCACGCCATGCAAAGTGAGGTTGGATATTTATTAAGTGAGTTATGGAAGGGAAGGGAGAAGAGGAGAAGAGCAGAGAGAGAGAGAGAGAAGGAAGAGAGAGAGGAGAGAGAGAGAGGGAGGGAGAAGGGGGTAAGGAGAGAAGTGGGGGAGAGGCAGAAGCTGCATCTTGGAGAAGGAGATGGAAGAGAGAGAGAATTCAGGCTGGAACCGAAGATCAGCCTGCCTCAGTGGACAGAGGAGGGAGTAGGCATGGCTTGTCTCTTAAAGAGACAGAACAGATCATTACAGAGCCCACAGGGAGGTTACAGTGGGCAACATACCTGGATCAGGTTGCCCCAAGGATTTAAAACTTCTCCAACCCTGTTTGATGTGACAGTAAACATTGACCTCCTGCCCTTCCATTAAAGGATTCCCAGGACAATATATATATATTCCTCTTCCTAGCCTCTAAAATTAAAATAAGTTACAAAAAATTCCTACTGCACGACTTACAGACCTTAGGCTACAGAAAGTTGACTAAACATCCAACTTTGTACATCAGAGCTTGCTGATTGATCTTGGCTACCAGCTGAGGGGAGGCAAAAGGATTGCTGCCATCTTTCAGATACCAGCTTCAAAGACTAAAAGACAGGTTCTAGAGTTTCTAGGTGCAGCTGGATGTTTTTGCCTCAGGATACCAGAGTTATGGAAAGAGTAAAGCATCTATATACCAGCACAAAGGGGTTCACTGAGCCCCTAATCTGGACTGAGGAGAAATGAAAGGCATTTGGGGCTTTAAAATGACTTTGACTTTGGCTTTAGCTATAGCACTTGCGGATTCTCAAAATTTTTTTCATCTGTTTATTCACACATATACAAAAAAGACATTATAAAAAGGGTTTTAACCCAAACTTTGATGCCATGGAAATGCCCTGTGACATACCCGTCTCAATGATTGGACCTTCTGTGCACAAAAAAGTCCACCAGTCTAAGATCTGTGGCGGCAACTGCTAGTCTAATGAAAAAAATGCAGATGAGTTAACTCTGGGTTAAAATCTTATACTCTATATTACCCCATGATAAGGTTTAGGCCCTCCTCCAAGGAACACCAGAATGCTGGCTGTCTAATGCCTGTGAGATCCAATACCAGGTTGAGACACCCACTGCATACTCTCTTGCATGATGACAACCCGAGGTGATCATCTGTGACTGCCATGGATGAAAGATGAAAGTAGTATGTGGGAGCTGTAACAGTCACTTTAACTGGAACAACTGGGGCCCAAGCCAGGCACATCAGCCCAGAGAGAGAACCGACTGATCTGACCTAGGCTCTCAAATAGGGAACATTTATCTAATGATTCTTTATCAATAAAAACTCGGGAGCCATATATTGGGGTATTTGGGAGACAAGCTTTGATAAAAATACCATTTATCAGGGTAGGGGCATGGGGATCAGAAAAGTTAGTAAAGAATACAAAGTTATGAGTAAAAATAACAAAACAGAAACGGAATAGTATCAGGAGGGAGTTTTAGTGACTACTTAAATCCTTTTGTGTTTAATTTTTTATACATTTTTGTACCCCAGTAAAACAGAGGAAGTAAGACAAAAGATGGCTTTAATATGATACAAAGAACAACTAGACCAGTTTTTGCTTCAACACTTTGAGGCATTGAGTCATTAACATTTTGTTGTTTAGGCAGTGAACCCACCCTAGACCAAGTATTCTGAAGGCAGCCATTCCCAAGGTCGAAACTCCTATTTCAAAAGAAGAAGCAGAAGTATGCTTGAATATTCTGACCATTGGTTACGACAGTGGCTCTACCTGTGTGGGCCAACTTACTGTCAAAAAGGAACAAATAACCACACCCTAGGTCAGGGTATGTAGCCAACAATTTAGAGCAACCTCAAGCTCTCTGACCTTCAGAGAAGGTGGGAATAGGCTCACATTGTTGGGGCTCCACAATTCCTCCCTTTTTAAAATTAATTTTTAATAAAGTCTGTGCTTCTGCAACAGGACAGATGACTGTGTCTATCTTAGGTGAACACTTCCCTATTTTTTAAACCTACCTGTCTTTGGTACATGCATTTTAATCATATATGTCCCTGCCTGGGGGGGAAGGATCAAACTCTTCTCTGACTACTGACCTCTGTAAGCAAAGTGTTAAGGGAGAAAGCATCTCTTGGCTCCCTGCACTTTTGGGCCAACCTTTTGTCAAGAGAGTTTACCAACAACAAAGTAATCGTGAGCAAGCAGATAATGTTTTGTGATACACATGCTCCTATGACGACAGTGTCTCCTAATATCACCACAGGTGGTAAAGACCTTTTGAATTGGTCTAGGGTGGTTTTTAAACAGTTTTTATCTGTATCAAAATCTAAATTTGTCTTACCAAACATGTTAAAACCAAGAACTCATTGGAAATGTCAAACTTTTTAAAACAAGTCTTAATCATTTTTTAATCAATAGCATTTTATAGTAAACTAAAACAGGTACAAACATTAACAGGTCAATACCATAATTCTAGTGTAGATATTAATAATAAATACACAATTTGCCAAATCATAATTTTCTTAAATCTATTTTAATTAAAAGACAAGAAAAGATTTTTATGATGGGTGAAAGTCCAATTGCAATGTTGCTTTTAAGTAAATGTCCCAGTCTCTGAGCAGCAGCAGAAACCCTTAGGCTACCTTCCTCATATCTGAAGAGGGATTTTGATCATTCCTTTGATTCTATAACAAGTCCTTTTTCCCCAGAGCAGAAAATTGAGACCTCAGTTCTCAGGTTTTTTTTATTTTGACAGCAGATTGAACATTCCATGCAGACAATCCAAATTATGTGTCCAAAAGTATAAAACAGTCAAATTTTCAGTCTGCATTTCTGGGCTGGCTCCAGTGTAAACAGGACTCCCTAGGTCAGGAAGCTTTTCAGCAAGTCCATCAAGAAACTAGGCATCACCAGTCACCACCACAATCTTCTTTCCATCCTCAGCCTGCAGCATGGTGTTGTGAGTCAAGCATTCGTTCAGGTACCCCTTTCCTCAGCCTGCAGCATGGTAGTATGAGGAAGTCAGGAATACAGGTTCTCACTTCAGCTCTTCTGTGGGGATTTTTAGCAGCTATGATGTCATTGGGGTTGGCACCCTTCTGCTGGACACATCGAACCAGACATTCTGAAAGTCCCACAGCCATGCCCTCAACCTCATATTAACACAGTGTTGGGGCCTCTTTATAATCTAGTGCAAGGATCTCTTTATTTTGTTTTAGCAAAAGTCGCCTTGGTACCATCATACCAAAATTTGTCCTTGGCAAATTGCTCATGGACATCATGGACATCTATATTTAAGAAATTTAGTGCAAAAATTACATGGCTCAAGGCATTATGTGTCATTTGAGGATACACTTTTCTTGTTTTCACGTTTTGCAGTTGTGTTTTCAAGGAGCCATAGGCACACTTCACAATTCCTTGTCCTTGGGGATTATAAGAAATATCTGTCTTATGTTCAAAATTTCATTGGGAACAAAATTGCCAAAATGCTTTACTAACATATCCAAACCCAATATCCATCTTTGTGATTTTGGGGTTCCCATTTATGAGAAACATTTTAAGCAATACATTTTTACATACTTAGTGGCTTCTCTAGTTTGTGCAGTGGCCATCAAGAATTCTGAATGTGTATTGATTGTCACATGTACATATCTTAATTTGCTCTGCAATATGAGCAACATTCATTTGCCATAATGATTAGGAAGTAGTCCTTGGAGATTTACTCCCAGATGAGGTACAGGTAAAACTGTGGGCACATATCACATTGCTTAACAATTTGGCAAGAAGCTTTTCTTGTTAATTTAAATTGTTTTCTTAAACTTATACTATTTTGATGATACAGAACATGTGATCACTGAGCAAGCTCAACTTGAGGTAAAGCGATTAGTTTTGTAAGCTTATCAGCTAAAGCATTACCTTCAGCTGGTGGACTGGGAAGATATGAATATGCTCTAATATGCCCTAAAAAGCTTGGCAACTTTCTTTGTTGTATGGCATTTTGAATTTGCTAGAATAGCATTTTAACTTGTCTATTGCTATTCCCAATACAATGAGATGGTTTCTAGGACTTTAAGGGTATTAAAAATATATTGACTGTCAGTACATAGATTAAATGTCTTGCCTTATCTTAAAAAGCTGAAGCACTATAGCAACAGCTCACAGCTCAACCATTTGAGCTGAGGCTGGTTTTGTTTGTACTCCATGTCCTTCACTATTAACCACATATGCAGCTCTTCCATTGGAAGAACCATCTGTAAAAATTAACATGGCATCCTTTAAGGGATCTTTTGCTGCAACTTTTGGTAAATAAAAGAATATAGTTGTGCAAATTGCAGCAATGGATCAGCTGGGAAAAGATTATTAATTTGGCCTTCATATTGAGCAAACACATTGCCCAAGAACCACTATTTTGAAATAAACAGTCAATCTGTTGCTTAGTATAAGGAACATTGATCATAGCAGGTTCTCTGCCAAAATAGATTCCACCCTGCTCTTCTGTGCTAAGCAAACTTCAAAGGGGAAGGTGTAGTCAAAAAAAGCAGACCATTTTGCCATAATACTGCTCTGAGAGTTAGCTTTGTAGGTAATATACATGCTTGCCAAGGCTGATCATAATTAATATAATAAACTTGCTGTTTCTGTGTAGCATGCTCTACCTGCATGAGTACCTGTCTGGCAGTTTCTGTAAGCTGTCTAGTGGAATTTGGATCACTGCTCCCTTTAAGAATTTCACTTAGTGGCTCAAGGTCTCCTGTAAGATATTTTAAAGAAGGTCTCAGTCATTGGATGTTTTCCAACAACTTCTGAAAATCAGAGTATTTAAACCATCCTTCCTAATTTCTAATTTTTGAGGCTTAATTTCTTTAGGGTTAGCATATGGCCTAAATACTGCTAAGGTGGGTACCTTTGCACTTTCTCTGTAGCAATAATTAACTCTGCATGGCTAAGGCTCTGCTGTAGTAGTCCATGTGCTTCAAGTAAAACTCCTTCATTTTTATGGCAAGCAGGATATCATCCATATAATAGATAATTTATATGTGTGGAAATTGATCTCTAATATTTTGTATAGACTGAGCCACAGTTTTTAGCACAAGGTAGCACTCTTTGTCATACCTTGTGGTAAGATGTTCGATTGATATTTTTTATTCATTCTTTGAGGTTAACTGGTGGAATATTAAATGCAAATATTTGACAATCTTATGGTGCCAAAGGGATTGTATAAAACAATCTTTTAAATCTAAAATAACTTTATGGATGTCTTTTGGTATTACTGTAGGAGAAGGCAGCCCAGGTTGTAATGCTCCCATTGGCTGCATGGTCCCATTAATCCCTCTTAAGTCTTGAATTAATCTCCAGTTTTTGATTTATTTTAATTACAAAAATAGGAGAATTCCAGGGGGAATTGGATGGCATAATGTGACCATTATCCAACTCTTTTTGCACTAACTGCTGGGCAGCTTGTAATTTTTATTTTTGTTAGAGACCACTGATTTACCCATACAGGCTCGTCACTTTTCCATGGGTCTGCATGGAGTGCAGGTTTTTCAGTGACCTCTTCTAAAAATACCCTAATCCTGCTCTGGAAGGCCTTTTGTTAGGTATGTTAGGATCAATCCTTCCCTTATTCTCTTTGCTTTGACCTTGATTGGGTAAGAATTCTTGCCAAAATATTTTATTAGCATAGCTGTGTTGGGGGATATAAATATATCCCTATTTGGGCCACAGTATCTTGGCCTCATAAATTTACTGGTAAGTAAGAAACAATGTATGGTCAAAAAGTTCCTTCATGACCTTCTCCCTCCTTCCAATAAAGTTTATTACCACTTTGCTTAGGATTTCGAGTCTGACCAATTTCTTGTAGCTGTGTAATAGTCTCTGGTTTTGGGGCATTTAGAAGGCTACTGACTGGCAGTTATAACAGAAATATCCACACCAGTATCCACAAGACCAGAAAAACTTTTTTTCATTTGTAAACAAGGTGAGTTTTTGTTGCTATGGACCTATGGCTTGTAGCCAATAGGCACCAGATGAATCAAATCCAAATTTCTTCTCCTATGTCTCTTAATTTAATTTTTGTTTTGCACAGTGGGAAGTAAAATTAATTTTGCAACCCTCTAGCCTCCACAGAAACTCCATTAGGAAAGTAAGTCATAACCTTGATTTTTTTTTCTTTAAAATCAACATCAATGACTCCAGGGGCAAAAAGAATCCCTTGCATAGTGGTGCTACTTCTCCCTAACAATAGCCCTATAGTGTCCTCTGGTAAAGGGCCATAAATCCCAGTGGGGAGAACTTCCATCCCCTTTTTGGGAGTTGGAACTATGTAGATGGAAGAGCTGAGGTTGAGCCCTGCACTGTCTGAGGTTGCTCTGCAAAGGTCTGGGATGAATTTTCTTGTGGGAGAACAGTTTGCTGGATTGCCCCAAAAATTTGTCTCAGAGCCTGAGGCTGGCCCTCTGTGCCCATTCCCCCTTAGAGGCTTCCCTTGGTCATCTCTCATTGACCTGCACTCACTAGTCCAATGTTTCCCTCTCCTGCATCTCTTGCACACTCCGGGTTCCTTCCCTGCCTTTAGGCTTACTCCCCAATCAGGACATTGCCTGATCCGATGCCCCACAAAACCCCACTGAATCAGCTTCCAGGAGGCCTGTAACCCACATTTTCCTTGATTTATTTTTTGGGAAAGAACATCATTAACTGTCTTTCCCTGTAAAGCAATGGCTACAGCCAGTCCCTGAGTATATGTGTGGTCAATATCGGAACAAATCAGAATATAATTGGTATTGTTACTTATCTTTCTAAAAGGCCTTAAAGCAGTTTTACATATAGCATTCAAGTTCTCAAAGGCTGGCTGTTTAACAATCAAAAGTCCTGCTTTTGTATCATCTCGAATCAACCTCTTTGATGCCTGTGTCAGTCTGGAGACAAAGTCTTGAAACGATTCATCTGGTCCCTGTCTTATACTAGACAATTCTTTAGTCTGTTCTTCAAAAGATGAAAGTTTATTCGGGGCCTTTTTGGCAGCTGAATTAATTTGTGCATGTGTTGTCGTATCAAAGTTTAACTGCTGTTCTTTCCCTGTATAAGGTTCCTCACCTACAAGCATTTTATAAGAAATCGGAATTTGTTGGGCCCTGTTTCTCTCAGCTGTGGCCTGACACTGTTCATCCACAATAGATAGTCCCCTCCTGACAGGCAAGCTTTGGCTGACTGCTTCCAAACCCCTGGGGGCAGAGCTTCTAGAGCCATATCTTCCAGTAGCATCTGCGTAAAAGGAGCAATGGGACTGTACTGAGCACAGGCTGCTTTAACTCTTTGAGTAACTTGAATGATATGGGAGCATGTACCCTGAGTAGATTTTTCTGAGCATCTCTTTGCTCCATTACAGGAAACAATCGAAATCCTTGCATGTCTTACCCCCTGTGAGCAACCTCTCTGATGCGAACTTGTAAGGGAGACTCATGATTAATGTTAACTGTCTGCCTTGCTCTTGGAGCTCTTTGCACTGTAGGTGGATCCAAACCAGCAATTACAGTAGAAACAGAATTACTCTTCTGATAAGAGGGGATCTGCAGAGTTTCTAATTTTTGTGAAAGTGATGTTACCAACTTTTTCAAGCCTTTAGCTCCTGCTGAATTTTATCATCAAGTTCCTGTCTCCCAGCATTGCTGGTCATTGAGGGAGGTGAAAATTCCTCTTCACAGTCCTGAGTCATCAGGTTTGAACTGATTATAATCACCAGTCCTGTAAATGTACCTAGCAGCTCCTCCGATGCTGCAGAGAGTTCTGTTTCCCTTCTCACCAGTTCAGGGGAAGTACCTTCTGCCGTCCAGGATTTAAATCCAAACTTTCCTGTGTTAGTTCCCAGAAATAAAGTGTAACTGTAGAGATGCTTTCTGGATCATATTTGTAATAAAGTTGCTGGATTTTTTATCCTAATATCTTTCCAAGTTGCAGCATCCAAGGTCGTATGCTTGGAAAACCGAGGGCACAGCTGCTCTATAAATTTTAAAGATTTCTGTATTTGTTGCTGCTGTACTCGGGCTTCCCTGTCCTTTAAAGTATCTATAAGCTACTGTGCAAACATTTGGTTACTTTTTCCCTGTCCCGTAACTCCAGTTATTATCTACAAGTCTTACTCGATTTTTTTGCCCTGCCTTTCTCTTTCCTTTTTAAATATCTATTATTTATTTCTGAGCACTCATTTCTCATCACTAATTTTTTATGTGGTTAATTTTCTTTATGTGGGGTACTTACTCTCTTATACAGCTGGCCATACTTCTGTGTGTCTTGGGGTTTACCTGCTGCTCCATATTGGGCACCATTTGTTGGAGATCAGCTTTGACAAAAATACCACTTACCAGGGTACAAGATCAGAAAAGTTAGTAAAGAATATGAAGATGTGAGTAAAAATATTAAAACAGAAACAGGATAGTAATGGGAGGGAGTTCCAATGAATACTGAAATTCCCTTGCATTTAATTTTTCATACAGTTTTATACCCCAATACAACAGGGAAGGTGACAAAAGACTGTTTTAACATGATGCAAAGGACAATAGAATAGGCATTTGCAGGCTGGAGAGATGGCTCAGAGGTTAAGAGCACTGGATGCTCTTCCAGAGGTCCTGAGTTCAATTCCCAGCAACCACATGGTGGCTCCCAACCATCTGTAATGGGGTCTGGTGCCCTCTTCTGACCTGCAGACAGAATACTGTATACATAATAAATAAATAAATCTTTTTTAAAAAAGAAAGTTGCCTGTCTGGCAAGTGTTCTGTATCTAAGTAAGCAGGTCCTCTGTGGGTTCAGGCACACCCGAGCCTGGGACTCTGAGGCAGTAGACCAGAACCAGAAACCTTTCCAGGTCCAACTCCAACCCAGGGACTTCTGCAGGAGGGAATCCAGACCAGGATTTACAGATATAGATCAAAGCTGGGAACCTAGGCCAAAGTTGCCCTGAGGCAAAAACTCCACCTTGGGCAAAACATTCCACAGGGGGAGCAGAAGCCAGGAGCAAATCCAGTCCTGGGAGCCAACCCAGTCCTGGAACATTGGCAGATCAGGACTGAACCAGTGACCAGATCCAGAGTCAGCGATCTCCACCAGAACAGGTCCAACTCCAAGCCAGGAAGTTCTGCAGCAGGAGATCCAGACCAGGATTTACAGAAACAGATCAAAGCCAGCAGCCTAGGCCAAAGTAAGCCTGAGGCAGCAAACTCCAAGGGAGCATACCAAAGCACAGGAACACTGAGCTAGCTGCAGGAACAGGAATAACCAACAGGGTAACTAGAACTGTAACACTGTCAGTACCATGAGCAACAACCATCTGAGATTTGGATTCACTAGCACCTAGAAGATTATTCTACAGAATCTCAGACAACCCCAACTACATTTATTAGAGGAAAAGATGAGTAGAAATGGTAAGATCACATGCTACACTACAAAGAGCAACACAATACCAGTAAAACCTAAAGACCCTACAAAGGCAAGACCTGAACAACCAAATATAGATGAGCCAGAAGAAAATGATCTAAAAAAATAACCTTAAGAGAATGTTTGAAATTCCTAAAGATGAAACGAGAAATTCCCTTAAAGAAATGGAGGAAAAAACAAACAAAATTGGAAGATATCAGCAAACCACTTCAAGAAAACCAAGAAAAAGAAATCAAATATATAAAAGAAACTATTCAGGACTTGTTAACTGAGATAGAAAGAATAAAGAAAACACAGGCCGAAAGAATTATAGAAAGAAAAATCATGAGAAAAAGATCAGGGACCACAAATACAAGCATGAACAGCAGAATACAAGAAATAGAAGAGAGAATCTTAAGCACTGAAGATACAATAGAGGAAATAGACTCCTCAGTTAAAGAAAACATTAAATCTAACAAAAGCTTAACCCAAAATATCCATGAAATATGGGACACCATAAAAAGGCCAAATCTTAGAATAATATGTATAGAAGAAAGAAAAGAAGTTCAACTCAAAGGCACTGAAAATTTATTTAACAAAATCATAGAAGAAAACTTTCCCTACCCAGAGAAAGATATGACTATGAAGATACAAGAAGCTCACAGAACACCAAATAGTCTAGATTCAAAAAAAGTCCTCTTGACACAAAATAATCAAAACACTAAACATACAGAGTAAAGAAAGAATATTAAGAGCTGCAAAGGAAAAAGGCCAAGTAACATATAAAGGCAGACCTATCAGAATTACACCTGACTTCTCATTGGAGACAATGAAAGCCAGAAGGTCATGGTCAAGCATTATGCAGACATTAAGAAACCATGATGCCAGCCCAGACTACTATACTCAGCAAAACTGTCGATCACCATAGAAAGACAAAACAAGATATTCCATGACAAATCTAGATTTCACAAATACCTAGCCACAAAACCAGCTCTACACAAAATACTAGAAGGAAAACTCAAGGAAGGTGGCTACACCAACAAAAACATAGACAATTGATGATCTCATTACAGCAAATCCCAAAGAAGAAAAAAAATGCACAAATTAACATCACCAATGATGAAAACTAAATTAATAGGAGATAGCAACCACTGGTCATTAATATCCCTTAATGTAAATGGACTCAGCTCACCTATAAAAAGGCACAGGCTAACAGATTGGATACAAAAACAGAATCCATCCTTCTTCTGCATACAGAAAACATATCTCAACCTCAAAGACAGACATCGTCTCAGAGTAAAGGGTTGGGAAAAATATACCAATCAAATGGACCTGAGAAACAAGTTATCCTAATATCTAACAAAATAGACTTCAATCTAAAATCAATCAAAAGAGACAAAGAAGGCCATTTTATATCAGTCACAGGAAAAATCCATCAAGAGGAAATTTCAATACTAAACGTCTGTGCCCCAAATACAAAGGCACCCTCATATGTCAAAGAAAACACTTCTAAAGCTTAAATCATACATTAAATCCCATACACTAATAGTGGGAAACTTCAACACTCCCCTCTCACCACTGGACAGGTCAATCAGACAAAAAATGAACAGAGAAATAAGAGAACAGATGTTATGACTCAAATATACTTAACAGACATCTATAGAATATTTCATCCAATCAGAAAAGATTATACTTTCTTCTCAGCACCTCATGGATCCTTCTCAAAAATTGACCACATACTCAATAACAAAACAAACCTCAACAAATACAGAAAAAAAGTGGAATAACCCAATGTACCTTATCAGATCACCATTGTTTAAAATTAGAAGTCAACAGCAATATTAATTCCAGAAAACTCACAAACACATGGAAATTAAACAATTCTCACCTGAATCATCAATGGGTAAATGAAGAAACAAAGGGGAAATTAAAGACTTCCTAAAATTCAATGAAAATGACCACACAACATACCCAAATTTATGGGACTCAATGAAAGCAGTGTTAAGAGGCAAGTTCATATCACTAAATGCTTATGTAAAGAAGCTGGAAAAACCCACACTAGTGAACTAACAGAACATTTGAAAACTTTAGAACAAAGAAGCAAATTCAACTAAGAGAACCAGATGGTATAAAATAATCAAATTGAGAGCTGAAATCAACAAAATAAAAACAAAGAAAACAATACAATAAGACAAAGAGTTGGTTCTTTGAGAAAATCAACAAAATAGACAAACCTTTATCCAAACTAACCAAAAGGCAGAGAGAGAATATCCAAATTAACAAAATCAGAAATGAAAAGGGGGACATAACAACAGACACGGAGGAAATAAAGAGGATCATCAAGTCATATTTTGAAAATCTGTACTACACAAAATTGGAAAACTTAAAGGAAATGGACAACTTTCTAGATATATATCACTTATTAAAATTAAATCAAGACCAGACAAACAAATTAAACAGACCTATAACTACTGAAGAAATAGAAACAGTCATCAAAAGTCTTCCAACCAAAAAATGTCCAGGACCAGATGGTTTCAGCTCAGAATTCTACAAGACCTTCAAAGAAGAACTAATACCAATACTCCTCAAATTATTCCACACATTAGAACAGAAGGAACATTGCTAAACTCTTTTTATGATGCTACAATTACCCTGATACCTAAACCACAGACAGACATTACTAAGAAAGAGAATTACAGACCAATCGCATTCGTGAACATTGATGCAAAAATACTAATAAAATACTAGTAAATTGAATCCAAGAACACATCAGAACCATCATCCACCATGACCAAGCAGGTTTCATCCCACAGATGCAGGGATGGTTCAACACACAAAAATATGTCAACCAGATTGTTAATTCACCATATAAACAAGCTGAAAAATAAAAACCACATGATCATCTCATTAGATACCTAAAAAGCATTTGACAAAATACAACATCCCTTCATGATAAAGGTCTTGGAGAGAGCAGGGACACAAGGAACAAACCTAAACATAATTAAGGCAATATACAGCAAGCCAACAGCCAACATCAAACTAAATGGAGAGAGACTCCAAGCGATTCATCTGAAATCAGGAACAAGACAAGGTTGTCCACTCCCTCCATATCTATTCAATATAGTTCTTGAGGTCATAGCTAGAGCAATAAGACACCAAAAGGAGATCAAGAGAATACAAATTAGAAAAGAAGAAGTCAAACTCTCACTGTTTGCTGATGATATGATAGTTTACATAAGTGATCCCAAAAATTCTACTAAGGAACTTCTACAACTCATAAACACTTTCAGCAATGTAGCAGGATACAAGATTAACTCAAAAATATCAGTAGCCCTCCTGTACACAGGTGACAAAAGGGCTGGGGAAGAAATCAGAGAGTCAACATCCTTCACAATAGCCACAAATAGCATAAAATATCTCGGAGTAACTCTAACCAAACAAGTGGAAGACTTATATGACAAGAACTTTAAATCTTTGAAGAAAGAAATTGAAGAAGACACCAGAAAGTGGAAAGATCTCCCATGCTCTTGGGTAGGCAGAATTAACACAGTAAAAATGGCAATCTTACCAAAGCAATCTACAGATTCATGCAATGCTCATCAAAATCCCAGCGAAATTCTTCAAAGACCTCGAAATAACGGTACTCAACTTCATATGGAAAAACAAAAAACCCAGGATTGCCAAAACAATCCTGTACAATAAAAGAACTTCTGGAGGCATCACAATCCCTGACTTCAAACTCTAGTACAGAGATACAGTACTGAAAACAGCCTGGTATAAGAACAGACAGGAGGACGAATGGAACCAAATAGAAGACCTGGATATCAATCTACACATCTTCGAACACCTGATCTTTGATAAAGAAGCAAAAAATATCAAATGGATAAAAGAAAACATATTTAACAAGTGGTGCTGGCATAACTTATATCAACATGTAGAAGAATGAAAATAGACCCATACATATCACCATGCACAAAACTCAAGTCCAAATGGATCAATGACCTCAACATAAAGCCAGCCACACTGAACCTAACAGAAGAGAAAGTGGGAAGTACACATGAATGCATTGGCACAAGGAACTACTTCCTAAATATAACCCCAGCAGCACAGACACTGAGAGAAACAATTAATAAATGGGACCTCCTGAAACTAAAAAGATTCTGTAAAGCAAAGGACATGGTCAACAAAACAAAATAATAGCCTACAGAATGGGAAAAGATCTTCACTAACCCCACATCAGACAGAAGTATGATCTCCAAAATATACAAAGAACTCAAGAAATTGGACACCAAAAGATCACATAATCCAATAAAAAATGGAGTATAGACCTAAACAGAGAACTCTCAACAGAGGTTTCTAAAATGGCTGAAAGACACTTAAGGAAATGTTCAGCATCCTTAGTCATCAGAGAAATGCAAATCAAAACAACTCTGAGATTCCATCTTACAGCTGTAAGAATGGCCAAAATCAAAAACACTGATGACAACTTATGCTGGAGAGGTTGTGGGGTAAAGGGAACACTCCTGCATTGCTGTTGAGAATGCAAGCTGGCACAATTTTGGGTGTCAGTATGGCGATTTCTCAGAAAATTAGGAAACAACCTTCCTCAAGACTCAGTAATACCCACTTTTGGGTATATATCCAAAGGATGCTCAATCTTGCCACAAGGACATGTGCTTAACTATGTTCATAGCAGCTTTGTTTGTCATAGCCAGAACCTGGAAACAATCTAAATGCCCCTCGACTGAAGAAGGGATAAGGAAAATGTGGTACATTTACATAATGGAGTGCTACTCAGAAAAAAAAACAGCTTGAATTTTGCAGGAAAATGGATGGAGCTAGGAAACATTATTTTGAATGAGGTAACCCAGACATAGAGATAATTATCACATGTACTCACTCATAGGTGGTTTTTAAACATAAAGCACAGAAAGCCAGCCTAGAAACCACAATCCCAGAGAACTTAGACAACAATGCAGACACTAAGAGACCGACATAGATCTAATCTACATGGGAAGTAGAAAGTAGAAAAAGACAAGATCTCTGGAGTAAATTTGGAGCATGGGGACCTTGGGGGAGGATTGAAGGGAGGAGGGAAAAGGCAGGGAGGGGAGCAGAGAAAAATGTAGAGCTCAATAAATATCAATAAAAAAATGTAAAAAAAAAACTTCTCTAGCAACTGATCCTCTGATTTGGCCTCCCCAAGCAATAAAGTCAGACAATCACCAAGCTTTCATAGCCCAAACTTTTGAGTTACTAGCTCAAACGTAGCTTAGACGTAGATTGAAAACCTCATTGTTCATTTAGACCTCAGAGTTCTGGCCAGGTACAAAGGATAAACAGGACATTAAAAGAAACTCTAACAAAACTCTCCTTAGAGTTCAGATGGATAGACCTCCTTCCTTCCTTTGCTTTGGGCCTGTTGTACCCCATATAGAGAGGATTGACCCCACTATGAGATTATGTTTGAAGACCTCCTTCACTGACTCCCAGGCTCAGAGACCAGCAGTTAGCAGAACTCTTTAAGCGTTCCTTTCTCAAGTCACTACAGGCCCTCCAGTTCTCCATACAGACTATTCATCAGACTATCTGAGAGACCTAACTGATCTGAGACCACTGCCAGTTTCCCCTTGTTCAAGCCCAGTGATACCATCTGGGTCAGTCAGATAGCCAAGGGTGCACTGAAACAAAGTGGAGAGGACCCTACATAGTGATTCTCTCTCCTCCTAAGGCCCTGAAGGTAGGTGGCATTCACCATGCACACCCAAGTCAAGAGAACAGAAGCAAGATGCCAAATGGACTATGGACCCATTAAAATTAAAGTTTCATTGGGCCCCAGGCCCCTCCACTCCCTTCTCCCTTTACCTCTTCTTGAGTCTCATGCTTGGTGTAACTACAGGGTTATGGTACAACCCCAGGAGTCCTCAGTCCTGGACCTAGGAACTAAGGAAGACTGATACAGGGAAGGTATCACTTAGCATGATTACAGACCAGCAACCCATATTCATCTTGGCCTATGCTCACTGATACCCACTTTAAGTGTATGGCGTATTGAAAAAATATGGGGTTTATCTTCTGAGGTAGAAATACAGAGTTTACAATTTTATGCATACTCTGCAGCAATGTTCCTTAGTTGCCAAGAAAAGGGAGTTTCTGTTGCCAAAAATTGGGGTTATGAAGTAGAGGCCCCTTGGAAGTTTCTGTAAGAAAGAGTTTGGTCTTTGGGAAACAGGGAAAACCTGGGGAATCAGACTCTATGCCACAGGAAGGGACCCTGGGGGTAAACCTAACCATTCCTAGGCAGAAATCATCCAGGACTTCTGGTTATGCTTAGACTTCCCCCCACAACACTACATAGGGATAGCATCTAACCAGACTGTCAGCCCATTGATGACAAAACTCACTGTGACTGGAGGGAGCCCAAACCCAGCATTAGAGGACTTATAAGAGGCCCAAACTTGCCTGATCCCAAACCTTTAACCTCGGTACCTCCCCTTATTCTGATGCCTGCTTTTCTGCCTTGTCGGTTGTGTTAACTCGTAGGCACAACAGCAACATTACTGGGTCTCCGAGACTACCTAGTGACTATATACTAATGGTTTGACTAAGTGTGTCTCTTCTGATACTTTCCAAACTGAGAAACCCCTTCAATAAGTCTTGGTACATATTTTGCCCCATATACCCATATAATGGGAAAGAAGGGAAAAATACATTTTAATATGGATCCTGGACTCCAAAGATAATAAAAGGACGATTTCTGTCCTTCTCCCACTCTTAGTCAGAGCAGGAATAGTTGGCTCAACGGCCTTTCTCGTGGGAGATAAGAATTTTAAAAAACTAGGTAGATAGGATGATTAGGATCTATAGGTATTCAGTTTTTGTTTCTGAATTAAAACAGCAGTTAGATCCCCTTCAGAAATGGTTGTATAAAATCAGAGAGGCTTGAACTTATCTCTCATAAGATAAGGGGTATTATATGTGGATTTGGGAAAAATCTGTTGTTTCTATACTAATCAATCAAGAGTAATTAAAAGCATCTTGCTATGGTTGGTAAAAAAAATTCAAAAAGAGAGACACAAAAGGCATTAATCTGATGATTGACACCAGTCTCTGTTCTCTGATCGGGCCTTTAATTTTTATTCTGATTGGATTAATAGCAGAGCCCTGCATCTTAACTTGTATGACCAATTACATAACAATTCAATAAAATTAATGGTTCTTAGGATCAACTGCCCCTTTTGAGAGCAAGATGAGTCCATGATTTGATTCATCCACTAAGACCAGTAGAGAAGGTGATAGGGCCTTAGACCTTAGTGAGTCCCCAGCCCTTAGCACAACTAATTCCATGTGTCGTTCTGAACATAAAATTCGTCATGTAGACAGCACCACCAGCCAAAACAAAAACAAAGACGTAATCTCTCAAAGTCCATAGTTATAGGAAAACCTCTAAATGTACTAACCTTGCTTTTTGGCTTCTGTAGTGCTGCCTCTGGCTAACTGTTTGTGTTAACTGAAGTGTGTCAGCCTGGGCTATGGTTTTTGTGATTAAAAGCTCATCTTGAGAAATATTCAGGGTTGCACTGGGATCCCGAACCCCCACTGTAGCTCCTGGCTGCTAATAAAGACTCTCTATTGGCTTAAACCCGTGTCCTAGTTGTCTTCTCTGGTGGACTCCCTACAACACCGAAAGCAACTGCCCGAACCCAGGAAGTCTGGCTTAAAGATTACAGGACAGTGTCTGATTCCGTCAGATGTAAGGTTCCATGGTCTCGATGCGTGGTCAGGCTTGTACAGAACTCCTGATTCTTCCACCTTTGCCCTCTGAATGCTGGGATTTATAACCCTGTACCAGTCCAGTGACATGGTCATTTTCCTAGAGCAAAAGTCACATGACATAAAACAGATCACAGTAGTCCATTCTGTGTTGTTCAACCACCACCTCTGTCTGATGCAAAACATTGTCTGTGTGCTAAAAGAAGACCTTGTGGCCTCCAAGGAAGCATTGCTTATTTCCTCCTGTCTTAATGCCTTGCAATCACCAATATAATTCTATTTTCATGGATTTACTGGAGTAGTACTACAGGATCTTGTGTGTACTTGGCAATTGCTATACCACTGAGTCACACCCCGAGTCCCTCACTGGAGGCTCACTGGAGGAGTCTAGGCAAGGACTCTAATGCCGAGCCATGCTTTTAATCCTTTACTGGTGGACAGTAGCCAACTGCATTCCCAGCCACATAGTGTCCACTGTTTTCATATTTTTTCCTGAATTGTGTATGTACAATGTATAATATATGTACATATTATATGTGTATAATGTATACATATAATGTATTTAATATATATGTATATACATATATATATATAACTGGAAAGAATACAAATTTTATTTTATTGCTAGCATCGCCAACAAAGGCAGTAACAATGCAGTACTCGTTATCTTATACTTATGTAAATCAGAAGTCTAAATGGGCTCACCTGTATTTTTCCATTAGAGTCTCACAAGGTTAAGATCACCTGGGTTAGGATCTAATCTGGATGCTTTGAGGAAAAAATCCCCTTAGAATACTGTCAGCAGAATCTAGTCTGTTCTGGTGACAGGTCTGAGGTCCCTATCTGTGTCGATGTCATCTCTCCTCTCAGAGATCACCATATTCTTTTTCACGTGGCCCTCTTGAAGTTTTAAAAGTCCCAGTGCACATGGAGTACATCTTATATTTGACCCTCTGAGTTTGCTTCCTGTTCTTGAGTTTCATCCGTGGTGCAGATAACACCAGCATGTAGCCCTTTTAATGAACTGAGGAGTGGCTGGATCATGATCTGTTGCCTAAATAGACTGCCATATGCTTATTAATTCACCAGTTTATTGGCATTTTTGGTTATTATAAATGAGGATTAAAATGTCAACCAAGCTTTTAAAGGCCTGCTCAAAGGCATCTTAAAAAGTATCCAGATACTTTGATAAAGCTGGTGGAGAGATTTATGGGAACCTAGAGGAAGGTGTTCTGAAATCTCTATACAACATATAGGAATATATGTATATTTCTCTGTGACTCTTGTTGTGGATCAGATACAAGCCCTCAGCTACTACTCTCATACTATCCTAGCCTGTCTTGTTGCCATGTTCCCTGCCATCACTGTCAAGGATTCTACCACCCCCGGAAACACAAACCCCAAATGTCAAGTGGTTTTTTTTTATAAGTTGCTGAATATCTACATCTATCCAAAACTCACGATTTGAAACTCTAGTATAACAAGAGTGGAGATAGTCCTTGAGATGGGAGATGATTGAGCTGTGAACACCATTCATTAGGTAAATAGAGTTGGAGCTCTTAAAGAAATACTAGAGAAGTCTATCCTTTACCTCTGACACATGAGGATACAAACAGAAGGTACCATTCATGATGAAGGAAGCTGGATCTTACAAGACATCAGATCTACTGTTTTTTCTAGAACTACTAGAAAGACAAATATGTTGTTTGAAAACTATACTTTATTATGGTAGTTCAAGTAAATCAAGACATCTGGGCATTGGGTACCATGACAACACACGGAAAACATTATACATGGACAGGAAATATGAGGGACAGCCAGGTTTCAGTGGCCATAAGGACACCAGATGGAGCTGTGTGCAAGCTGTAGGGCCCATGTGTCATTCAGAAAGACAAATACAGAAAAAGTGGAAACAGAGAGCTTGGGGAGGTTGAGTTGGAAATGGAAATCCTCAGTAGAATCCAGCACCTGACAGTAGACTCTAAGTCATGTCAAAATTTTACCGAGTGCACTCAATGTGCCGTAGCTGAGGCTTAGCCCTGAAAATAATGAGCCGAACACATTACCTGGTAGAAGTGGGATGGACCACTGCTGGGCCAGTCATTCGTATACTGCTCAGAGACAGGAACATACTCTGAGAAATGCATCCATCAGCCACTTTCTCACTGTAGAGGAGCCCCCAGGAGCTCCTCCTTTTCTAGTCATTGCACTCTCCCAGTGATATCAAGAATTCAAATCTAGACTTGGATCTAAATTTCAATCTAAATCAGCATGCAGGCTGACAGCAGCTCTTCACCTCTTCTGCTCCTCCAGATCCAATCCCCTAGTCTCAACCCATGCTCTATAGAAGATTACCTGTTACAACCCTCCTTTCCTTTCCGACCCAGTCAACAATGGATTATAAAGATCATCTCCTCCAACTTCACTTCCCCCAACTCATCCCATTATCTCAGCCACCAATACCAGCAGGCGTTCCCTGGAATCACACCAAGGACTACTTCCTAATCATTTATGGCAAATGAATGTTACTCATATTACAGAGTGTGGCAAGCTGAGATATGTGTGTGTGTGACAACTGATACATATTCAGGATTCTTGGTAGCCACTATACAAACTGGAGAGACCAGTAAGCGTATAATAACCCATTGCTTAAAATGCTTCTCATATACGGAAACACCCAAAATCATAAAGATGGATAATGGGTCCGGGTACATTAGTATAGTAGTTCAGCAATTTTGTGCCCAGAAAAATATCAAACATAAGACAAGTATTCCTTATAATTCTCAAGGACAAGGAATTGTGGAGTGTGCCCATGGTTCCTTAATAATACAACTTCAAGATAAAAACAGGAGAATTCTACCCTCTGTTATTCTTAAAAATGATTCCGGGTTGGCAGGAGCCCGCCATGAGAAAGCGGCTACAGGAGGGCACGGTGTGGCGGCAGGTAACAGACACGTAAACACAGGAAGAGGGAGAAAGAAAGACAGAGAAAAGAGATAAAAGAAGAGAAAAGAGATAAAAAGAAGAGAGAGACAGAGAAAACGCGTGCGCACGCCAAGGAAGCAGAAAGAGAAAGGGTCCCAAGATGGCGATGGGCAGGTCAGAGGTTATGGGAGTGGGCGTGGCTAGGACAGGGACCGAAAGAATAACACCCTCAGTCACCACATAATGCCTTAAGTTGTGCACTTTTTACTCAAATTTCTTCAGTATGGATGTCTGTAAGCAGTCTGCCATGGACAGACAATTTTGGCATGATGGCACCAATGTGATTTTCACTAAACAAGGTGAAAAGATCCTTGCACTGGATTATGGAAAGGAACTAACCCTGTATTAATTTGGGATAGAAGATATGTCTGTGCTTCATTCACAGAAAGAAAATAAAGCTTGATGAGATGAGTGCATGTACAATAGAAGGGTGCCAGCCCCGATGACATCGTAGCTGCTAATGCTCCCACAAAGAGTCAAAGTGAGAGCCTGCGCTCCTGACTTCCTCATACCACCATGCTGCAGGCCAAGAAGGGAAGGAAGACTGTGATGATGGCGATTCTTGGGCTCTTGATGGACATGCTGTGCAAACATCCAGACCTAGTGGATTCTGTTTACCTTAGAGTCAGTCCAAAAATTCCAACTGAACATTTGGCTGTTTTATACTTTGGGACACATAACTCAGATTGCCAGTGAGATGTTCAATCTGCTGTTGAAATGTTGAAAGAACTTGAGAACTGAGACCTCAGTTTTCCCTGTTCAGAGATGAGGAAGATAGCCTAAAGTTTTGCTGCGGCTCAGGGACAGTTACTTAAGAGCAACCATGGCAATTGGACTCTCATCCATCACAGAAACCTTTTCTTGTCTTTTGATTAGAACAGATTTAAGAAAATTATGATTTGATAAGTTGTGTGTTTATTGTTAATTTCCACACTTAAGTTATGGTATTGACCTGTTAATGTTTGTAACTGCTTTAGTTCACTATAAGATGTTATTGACCAAAAAAAGATTAGAACTTGTCTAAGAGAAGTTGTACATTACCAATGAGTCCTTAGATTTGACATGTTTGATGAGACAAGTTTAGCTAAAAAACGTTTAAAAAAAACACCCTAGACCAATTCAAAAGGACATTCCCAGTCCTGGTGATCCCCCACTACTTTAATTGGACGATACTATAGCCACAGATGTATGTGTAGCACAAAGTATTACCTGCTTACTTACCATCATCTAATTGCTGAATGAACTGACTTGGCAGAAACTTGGCTCAGGGATGCAGAGCCCAGAGGTACACTCTCCCTTAACCCTTTGCTTGCAGAGGTCCCAGTCAGTCATAGACAAGTGAGATCCTTCCTCCCCACCCCAGGTGCCTAAAACAATGGGCATGCAGGATTAAAATGCACGTACTGAAGACAGATAAGTCTAAAAATTGGAAAAATGTATACCTAAGCAGACATGATCATCTGTCCTGTTGCAGAAGCAAGGCTTTATTAAAATTAATAAAGAGGGAGGACTATGTGGAGCCCAGAAAACAGGAGCCTATTTCCATCAAAGGTCAGAGAGTTGGAACTTCTGTTTCTCCAAGGTTATTACGTTTCTACAGCAAACAAAGGCCCCACCTTGATTTAGTTCGGCTTTCTCAAGGTTATTGTCAACAGGTGTGGCTAATACCTAGATATTCCAGGTATTGAGAAGTAGATTGTTTCAACTTCGAGCAAAAGTCTAAGGATCCAACTAAGTTCCTACTCCCTTAGGGAGATAACTGTGGATTCCACCAAGGGAGTGGTTTGCTTCAGAATGTTTTGGTCTAGGGTGTGAGCAACAGAACGTTTAACTAAGAATGTAGCCTACAATATTCAACTGGTCTATTCATTTCCTTGTATCACATTATTGTAGTTTTTATCTTATTCCTGCCTTTTGGGGTCAGGGTATTTTAATCAAATGGAAATTAAACATGGATGATTTCAGCATTCACAGGAACTCCCTCCTGGTACTATCCTATGTTCCTTCCTTCCTTTCTTTCTTTCTTTCTTTCTTTCTTTCTTTCTTTCTTTCTTTCTTTCTTTCTTTCTTTCTTTCTTGATTTTCTGAGACAGGGTTTCTCTGTGTAACAGTACTAGCTGTCAACTAGCTCTGGAGACCAGGCTGACCTTGAACTCACAGAGATCCACCTGTTTCTGCTTCCGGAGTGCTGGGATTAAACCTGTGCGCCACAACTGCCTGGCTTTGTTGTATTATTTTCACTCACGTCTTCATTCTCTTTACTTATTTTTCTAATCCCCATGACCCTACCCTGGTAAGTGGTATCTTTGTTGAATCTGGTCTCCGAAATGAACCTAAGAAACAAGGTGGTGTAGCCATTTTACATCTGACAAAATATACTTCAAACCAAAACTCACCAGAAGAGATAGTAAAGACACTATATATTCATAAAAGGAAAACAAAGAAACAAACACCACCAAGAGGACACAGCAATTCTTACAATCTATGCCCCAAGCACAAGAGCACCCAAGTTTGTAAAGGAAACTCTAATATAGCCTGAATCACATATTGACCCCCACACACTGATAGTGGGAGAGTTCAATTCACTGTCATCAATGGACAACCAGATAAATACTTAACAGGAATGCTGGAACTAACAGAGATTAAAAAACAAATGAATCTAACAGCTATTTACAGGATATCTTTCCCAAACACTAAAGAATATACATTCTCTGAAACTCAAGAAATTTCTACAAAATTTACCACATACTCAGATACAAAGCAAGTCTTAAAAAACACAAGAAAACTGAAATAACTCCATACATCCTACTAGATCACCACAGTTGGCTGGATGTCGACATCATAAATAACAGAATGCTTATAAGCTCGTGGAAATTGAACAACTCTCTACTGAATAAAAAATGGGTCATGGGTGAAATTAAGAAAAAAATTAAAAACTTTCTAGAATTAAATGAAAATTAAGACACAACATACCCAAACTTAAGGGCCAGGGTGAAGGTGGTTCTAAAAGGCAAGCTCATAGAGTTAAGGGCCTTCATGAAAACAACAACAACAAGCTGAAGAGTTATCATCCTTAGTGACTTAACAGCACACCTGAAAGCTCTAGAACAAAAAGAAGAAATCACCTAGAAGGAGATGGCAAGATATAATAAACTCGGGACTGAAATCAATAAAATAGAAACATGAGAACTATTGTTGGTTGTTTAGTCATAGGTGCCACAGTAGAGAGAGAAGCTCACCAATATGCTAAGCTTTCATTTTCCGAAGAAGCAGAGGGTAGCACCTTCTTGGAAAAGGCTGACACCCAACTAACTCACTTCAGTCACTTTATTCAAATATATACAAGGTTAATTGGAGCTGGAGAAAGTTCCAGCTACCAGAGTTAGCTTGCTTCTGCTGCCCGTGAGAGCAGACAACTCATAAAAATATCAGTTTCTTTTGATGATGTCAAGCCATCATCAAATGTAAGAACTCCAGGTCTACCAGAAGTGTCTTAGGATCAAGCTTGGTATAGCTTCAAGCTCCCACAGAGCACCAAGTGCAGACTTCAGAGAAACATTTCTTCTAGGTTTAGACAGTCTCAAAACAATTTCTCAGTCTCTACTGATTAACCCAATCATAACAAAGCTTTCCTGAAACATTTCTCTCAAAGTAGACACAACGACTTTACTTACATATCACTACAGAGATCCAAGAAACAAAGAGTTGTTCTTTGAGAAAAGCAGTAAGATCAACACACCCTTATCCAAATTAACTAAAAGGTGGAGAGATAATATCCAAATTAACAAAAGCAAAAGTAAAAATCAGACTCAGTAATAGACATGGAAAATTCGAGAGAATCATAGAGACAAACTTTATTAACCTTTATACGAACAATACTCTTTACCAAAGTAAGTCAAGATCAGATAAGCAGCTTACATGGAACTGTAACCCTGAGTGAAATAGAAGTCATTAAAATCTCCCAATCAAAAAAAAAAGCCCAGGTTCAGATGATTTTAACCCAGAATGCTACAAGATTTTCAAAGAAGAGTTAATGTCAATACTCCTCAAACTATTTTACAAAATAGAAACAGAAAGAACATCACCCAATTCATTTTACTAAGCCATGGTTACCCTGATACCCACATCACATAAAGACCCAACAATGATATCCTGCTGGACTCCTAGATCAGTGCCGTCATCAGAGAATCTCTTCCCTGCCGAAGACAGGAACAGGTGTAGAAACCCACGGTCAGACTATATGCGGGGAGGGAGAGATCTTGGAACAAACAACTCTAAATGGAATGTCTCCATCAAATTTCTCCCCTCAGATCTCAAGGAACCCTGTGGAAGAGGGCTGGAAAGAGGAGTGTAAGAGCCAGGGAGAGAACAAGGCCCTTTGAATTAACTGAGCAAATCTCACAGAAGCTCACAGAGACTGAAGCAGCAAGCAGGGCCTACATGAGTCTACACCAGGTCCTCTGCATATATTCTAAAAATTTCAGTTTAGTATTTTTATAGAACTCCTGAGTGTGTGCATGATTCTTGTGTCTTCTCTTGGGTTCTTTTCCTTCTGTTGGTTTGGCTTGTCCAACTTTTGGTGATGGTTTTGTTTTAGCTTATTGCATTTTATTTTATGTTTTGTTGTTATCTATTGGAAGTCTGTTCTCTTCTAATGAAACAGAAAGGGAGTGGATTGGATCTGGATGGGAGAGGAGGTGGGAGGAACTGAGCAGAATAGAGGGAGCAGTAACTGTAATGAGGATATACTGTATAAGAAAGAATCTATTTCCAATAGAAGCTCCCCCCAACCCCAAACTAACCAAACAAACAAACGAAAAACAGAATCACTTTAAGAATTAACATATATTCTTTAAAATATACAAGTAAAATTCAAGTATGTAATAATGTCAGAATTTTCTCCCACTGCCGAGGCAACATAAAGCAACACAATTAATAATAAACATTGCATTTTCTCCTTGTCACACCTTATGAATACGACCCTACTTTACAGAGAATGAAGAGAGGCCACACGAGGAAAGGCTGCTGCTGTGGGAATAACACTAAATCTGGACTTGAACCCAGGAACCCTGTGACCTTCATTCCTCCTAAGACTCCCTCCTGCCCCTTCATAACCCTTGGCTTAGGAAGCCACTGATCATCACAATCTGCCCCTAACTTACGCTGTCCTCAGCCATGCCTTCCTGGGACGCCAGGCAGTGCTGGGACACCTGGCACAAGGAGTGTCAGCACTTGCGGATCTTGATCTCGGTGTAATCAGACTTGATGGTCTCCGTGTTCTGAGGCTGCCTGGGCTTCAGGTTATGGAAGGAAAGGGAGGCGTAGTGGAGTTCAGGCTCATCCGCGAGAGTGTGTAGGACTGTGGCAAAAGGTGGCCGATCTTTCTGGTTTTGTGACTCTGATGCATTCAGGTGACCCTGGAACCCAATTATAGAAGGGCATCAGTCAAGACTTTACAGATGGCATCAAAAATCACCAAAGGCACTTGGGGCTTAGCTGTGTGTTTGTTCATGATCTACTTCCCGTGCATTTCCTGAGTCTTCACTCCATGCTTTCACTCATTACCTTAACTTGATGACGTGTGAACATGAATATGAGTATGTGTCTACACCCCTTCCCTACGTTCCCCCAGGATATACCTATGTGCACACAACAGCATCCACAGCACTGTGATCAAACCCAGGACCCTGCACATAGTAAGCAAGGACTCTAACAACATGATGCACCCCATCCCCAGCTAATTTTAATTAGCTCTCTGAGTCCTCACAACCCCCTTCTTTCCCATTTATGGATATAAACATAGTCTGGTTCAGGCTAAGTAACTCACAAAAGACAGCATCAGATTGTCACAAACAAATGAAGGAAAAGCCAGATGTGTCTGCCAGCAATCCTATCACTTGGGAGACTGTAGAAGGAAGATTGTGTCTGGGACAAGTTCTGGCTTCACAGTGAGTTCCAGAACAGCCTGGCCTACACAGAAACCCCCAAATCATAAGTCAAACTTCAAAATAAAATGAAAACTTAATCTAATTGTAATCTGGTGGGCAGAAGCGGGAAATTACAGCAAGCTCTCAAAAAGCTAGGATTAGACCCATCCTGCTCTGGTGGGGCTCACAGTATGTGGAGGGAGCAGGGAAGATCGAGACTACAAAAGGCAGGTCTGCCTGCCTGAGCTGGAGATATTTTAGCTGGGCGGGCCCTCCAACTCTGATCCACACCCCCACCCCAGGTGGTTCTAAACCTTAGTCACAAACGGAGCCCTCACTGGTAGGCTCTATGCAGGCGCTCCACATCTGTGCCACAGCCTGTTTCTCATTGGTGGATACCAGGCAAGTTCACTGTGGAGCCCCATTCCTGGCTCTCTCTTCTCACGTTTGATTTCATTTGTGTCTCATAGTCCCTGGTAGGCCCTCAACTCTCTAGGCAGTTCATGCTGGCCTTGCACTCCCCATACCCCTGCCTCAGCCTCCTGAATGCTGAGGTCTGCCCACCATGCCCACTTGGCATTCTAGTACTGTTTAATGACATGCGTTTGATGACATGCGTTTGAACTGTTAGGATCAAGCCGAACTCAGCCGCTGTGTTTGGAATTCCTTTCTGAAAGTTAAGTCTGGGCTGATGAAGACAGCACCGAGGCCCAGGGAAAGGCTGTGAAGACTTGACAGGAAGTAGCTATGTGGGGAGAGCTTTGCTGACAGTAATAATAGGCAGTCCTGTGTAAATACGGGTAGCAGGAAGTAGAGGAGGGGACAAATGCCAGGTCCTCAGCCTGTGGATGCAGAAGAAAAGCTGGATATTGGGGAGACATTTGGGGAAACACAAGCTCAGTTTGGATACCTGGGTAGGGTATCTCACCAAAATGCCAGACGAAATCATGCTTGAGACAGGGCTCCCAGCAGGAGGATTGCCTTCGATGCTTGCTACTTTCAGGGCTGATTTCTTTCTGAGGAGCTTCACGCTGGATAAAGAGATCAGTTTGTTTTCTGATGGATGGAGTTTCAGACCAGGACAGACTAGGCACAGGGTCTACAAAGGGGGCTGCTCTGTGTTAGAGATCCTCAGTGCACGGGACTGCATGATCTGAACAGACCCTGCTAACCCTGACCCTGGCTGGGTCTTCATGGTTCTTTAAGCAGAGGCCTTACCGAATGGGGCCACCACTCACATGAAGAAGATGAGGCAGAGGCAGACAGCCATGAGACCAGCTCCTCCCACGGCCCCTTGGAGCACTCCTATACTGGGTTCTGGTTTGTCTGTTAACAAGAAAGGCCTGGGTGATGGAAAGTTTTCCTCTCAAGCAATCATCTTAGCAGCCAACTTTCTGCAGCTCGTTATTTACAAGAATGTCCACTCCCACTTTGGTCTAGGTCCATTCTTCCCTATGGGTGTATGCATGTACAGCTTCCTATCCCTAGACCTCCTACCAACTCAATAGAGAGGAAACTGTGAACACTAGCCCCGGTTAAGCCAAGTCAGCCCAATTTGTTCACTCAGACGTCTTGCACAACCCAGATATTACCCTTTGTGACCTCTTGACCTGGCAGCAGCAACACAGTGGCACTCTGAACCTCATTGTAGTTCCAAGCCTCACAACGGAGTCTGTGACCAGCGCTGAACTCCTTGCTGAGGATCAGGGAGCTGTTGGCCCATGGTCCTGAGGAGCTGGAGGTGACCTGGAAGGAGTTGTTGCTGCTGTTCCCCTCGAGCAGCCCCTCCCCCAGCCACCAGCGCAGGGAGGGGGCGGGCCAGGCTCTGGAGGAGCAGCTGCAGTGGAGACCCTCAGCTTCCCAGGAGCAGGAGGGTGCCAGCAGCTGTAGAAAACCTGGAGAATGGAACACAAAGAGAGGCATCACAGGGGCTTTCCAAGCTGTGATTGCAATGCCCCACCCCCATGATCTTCCAACTCACTCCTTATGATGAGGCTCACAGAGGCCACCTGAGCACCTAGACTGTTCTGAGCTCCACAGACATATTTTCCATGGTCTTCCAACTCCACCCTTGGCAGCCATAGTTCCTCGTTGGAGAGCTGGATGTGCTTCTGGGTCTGTTGCTCCCACTTCAGCATGGCAGGGGGGTTGCTGTCGGCAGCACAGACCAGGCGCAGGGACTCACCCTCTTGGATATGCAGAGATGAGCCACTGTGCAGGGTTTCAGGTTCTGAGGAGGCACAGAGAAGGCTTGAGCCCATCACAGGGGGCTTTTGCCTTTCTCTCTCCTCCCTTTACCACACCTGTCTTCTCTTCTGCTGGCTGATGGCCTCACACCCTAAAGAGTGGATAGTCAGTATCTCTTAGAAGTGTGAGACCAGCAGAACTACTTTAGGTTCCAGTCTTCTCTGCCAACTTAGATGCCTTACTTGCCCTGGAGAGTTTGTCCTTCTGTCTCTCAAGGGCGTCTCACTAAGGCCTGCCTAACTCAGCTACGTCCTAGGAGCTCACAGTCCCAGTAGTAGGTGCCTAAGGCAGGCATGGTACAGGATGTGGTCGCTTTTATAGGGGATCTGTCTCCAAAGCTCAGGGAGATTCTCAGGACAAGAAGGTCTTCCAGGAGGAGGACAGCTGAGGGAGAATGTGAAAGACAGTGGGGCTGTCCAGGGACAATGCCATAGTGTTCTGCCCATGGTGAGACAAAATCGCCCTACGCTAACTGTAGGGCACTGAAGTCCCTTCACCTACCGAACAGATGACTTTGGAAATTATCACAGAAGACTTATTGTTATTATTTGGAAATTATTATTGTTATAATTTGGAAATTATCACAATACAACTTATTGTTATTATTATTTTCGTGAGAGAGGGTCTTATTTACCTCAGGCAGCTTCATACTTATGGAGATGAGGGTGACTTTGAGTTTTTGAGCCTCCTGCCTCCACCCCTCAAGTGCTGGGTTTGTGGGAGTGCAATTACCATGCGCAGCTTATGCAGAGCTGGGGATTTCACCCGAGGCTTCCTGCACACTAGGATAGCACTCTACCAACGGAGGCACAGCCACAGCCCAGAAGCAATACTTAAACACCACAAAAGAGACTCGGTTTCTTGAGAGGATAAAGAGAATGAAAACTACGGTGCCGTGACTTCATCTGTGGCACGAGGGAGGGTGGGGTGCTGGTTAAGAGAGACACCGTTCCTGGGATATGCATAAGACAAAGTCCATGCTGTGCAAATTGGCAGCATGTGTGTGAAATTCAAATGACCTGGAATTTTCTACCTCAGGAAGTCATTTTATAGACATGGTCACGCAAATAAAGTTTTCTTGTAAGTCACTTATTGAATAAAAGTCAAGGAATGCCAGTTTTCTGTCAAGAGATAAGAGGGTAAATGTGCTATCATATCATTAGAAAACCACGGAGTTACTAATATGTGTGAACAAGAAAGTCTCTAAGAAAACTACGTCTAAGGGGAAAAAATTAATTCAGTCACTTGCCATTGCTTGACACATGTATTGTGCCCGGGTAGGCTTGACCACGAAGGCACCGTAAAGATAAGTAAGAGTTAAGTTTATATGAAGAAGCAAGAGGTGAGACTTTAGACAACCTCAAATATTAGGGCAGGCAGGCTTTATTTTAATGCCAGAGGGTGTCTGTACATGGGTTACAGATCAGGGAACAGAACTCAGAAATACAGAGACCAGAGTTCAGGAAGGTGTAGATTACATGCTTCAGGCTGGGGGTTTGATGGCCAAGGGCAGGAAACGGGAAGAGCAGAATGAGGAAGTTAGCAGTTTCCTGTAGACTAGCAGGGGCCAGGGTCTGTTGTCTCTTTTTGCAACTGAGTGTCTGGGGTGGGGATCAGCTGCTTTGCTTCTGCAATCCCTAACCTTGACTTTTGCCAGGAGTTAGTTTCTTTAGGAACTTTATTAACAAAGGGTTTAGAGTGCAGCCCAGTGCTTTAGTTCCATCCTATATAAATAAGTAAATAATAAATAAAGAAGAAATTGATAAAGTTGTAGTGTGTGAAGAAGATATGTTTCTCCTCCTACCCCAGGGCTTCAGTGTGTGTTTGTGTTTGTGTGTGTGTGTGTTTAAATGTGCATACAAGACTACCTGTGTATGGTCAACCGAGACAGGAGAATATTAGACACTAAAAGCTATTACTATTAATTTTTTATATGGGCAAAATTATATTGCACTAAAATCCATATATATTGGAGCCCCAACCACCAATATAATAGCAGTAACTGGGAGGTAATTAAGGTAGATGAGATCGTAGAATAGATGTGCCGATGGTGGAATTAATGGGGCTATAATAAGACAGCAGAGTGCTTGTGTGGTCTGTTTCTGCTGTCTGAAGACAGGGGTAAAGAGAAGACCACCTGTAGCACAGGCAGGATACCATTACCAGGAACCAGGCAGACAGAGGAGCACCTTCAGAGGTAAGGAGCCTGCTTCTGCTCTAGAAGTCACTTCCTCTATCATGTTACAGAGGTGGAGGCAGAATAAGATACATGTCACACCAAATTTGACAAAATCACCTCACAGAGAGGAAGGGAGCTGGGAAAGGGGAATGAGGGCAGGCTGGGAATGAAGACACAGTCTTGGCACTGGAGACTACCATCTGTGTCTTGAGAAACACAGAAGCCATGGGCATCTCAGGGAGAGTGCAATGTGTGGGTGAAGTGAGAGGGGATACCGTATCACCCCCTTCTCCACCCTGAACCTCTTCCTGCCTGAGCTCCAGAACATCTGCTCATCTCTGGGGGCAGTAGTTCCTGCACCCATCCCAGGGAGGAGAAACTTCGCCCTACCTGTGTTCTCTGCCCGGGACGCCCTGATGGTCAGCTTCTGTGGAGCATCTGGGCAGACAGATACGGCCGTTCTCTTTTCAGAGAGGAGGTGGCTGCTGGCATTTCACCCCCCGTGCTCTTTTCTTCCCCCACACTCCTAGCTTTCAGGACCCATCCCCCAGTTCTACCCACTCCATCCTGCACCTTACTATCCCATCCCCCCAAACCCTGGTTTCTGGCTTGGCACTCACAGGTGACATTGAGTTGTTCAGTCCTCTCCACAGTGACACCAACACCAGGGAAGGCCACCTGACAGGTGATGTTAGTGCCGTGGTCCCGGGGCTGGGGTGTGAGCTTCAACTCTGAGGAGAGGGTGGTCCCAGGGCCCAGGGAGGTGAGGGCAGATGCCATCCAGGAGAAGACGGGGGGTGTTCCCCTCTCACAAGCCCAGGGCAGAGAACAGATCAGTTGGGTGGAAGTGCCAGACACCAGGGTAGGCATAATTTGGAAGTTAGGGGTCGCAGTCAGAGCTGGACAGAGAGAGGTAGGGACACAAGACATGGTGGGGATCACTATGTGTGACTCCACTTCAAGTCAGGCTACCCCCCCCCCCAGTCAGCTTCGTTATCTGGTCTGAGGACACCCAGAGCTTTGGGACAAGGACCCCCACACAAGCCCTCATCACATACCTATCACATTCACAGAGAGCATCAAGTTCTTCGGAACCTTAAAACTGTACTTCACTTTGTTACCGTCATCCACCCTGAAGAAGTAGACTTGTGTGTCACTTCTCTTCACGTCTCTGATCTCCAGGGAGCAGTTACGGGTATCTGGGCCCCCCATGAGATGAAATCGACCTTGAGCTTCCTTCTGAACTGGTAGATTTGGGTTATTTGTAGCCACTGGAGGGTGGTTGTTTGGATCGGCCTTCTCCTGGAACCAGTAGCCAAAAGCAGAACTACTGGAAGCCGGGAAACGGACTTGGCAGGACACATAGATGCACAGACCCTCCTGTACTGTTACCGAACTGGGGGTCAACTTGAGCTCATACTCCGCCGTCTCAACCAGGGACCCTGCAAATAAATGAGAGTTATTTCGGTCCTGTTCCACCAGCCCTATAGCTATCCCTACTCACCTGCCCAGAGCAGACACAGCAACAGGAGCCACAGCATCACACAGTGGAAGATTCTGGGCTCTTCTAGGTGGCTGGAGAAAGGAGTCTTGGTCAGTTTGAGGCGGTCCTTGAGGAGAGAATGACAGGCTTCGATGTCACAGGACTGAGACAACGTCCTCCTGCAAGTCCAGGAATGAGGAAAGAGAGCAACTGACCACAGAGAAGGAACTTTCCGCCCATAGGTCGTCAGAGCCCTTGGAGAACAAACACTTCCACTTTTCACGTGGGGTATCGCGGAGTCACAGTCAGTGAGAAAGACACACCCTCTGCTCCTGAACCCTATCTGTGCCATTTGTTTCTTGTTAGTCTGATGGTCAGGGACAAGGCTTAGCAGGTAAAAGCACTTGCCACTAAGCCTGATGACCTAAGTGTGATCCCCAGGACCCACATTGTGGAAAGGATGAACTGGCTCTCATAAGTTGTCCTTTGCCCCCACTTATGCATGGTGGCATACTCATACCATAGTGAGCACACACACACACACAATAAAAAATAAATGCAATCAAGTTTTTTTTAATGTATGAAGCAATAGGGACACTCATTGCCTAAGCAGCTGCTCTGTTGCTGTTAGAGAATATCCTGACAAAATAGCTTAAAGAAAGAAAGGTTTATTTTGGTTCAGAGTTTGAAATTACAGTCCATTGTGGTGAGACCCATTGATGGCTAACAGGGTATGCAATAAATAGAGTAAGAGTTGGTAGAATGTTCTCAGCTCACCGTATAGTCTAGGATCTCAGTCTATGGGACGGTGTTAACATAGCCATGATGATCATCCACTGGCATATGGTATGTTAGTCAGGGCTTTCTAAAGGGATTGAGCTGGTAGACTATGGTTCTATGTGGGTAGTCCGACAATGCTTGTCTCACAGTAGCGAGGACGAAAAACTGGTAGCTGCTACTTCACCGGGCTGGATATCACAGCAGTTCCAGTCTGGTGCTGAAGGAAGGAGAATTACTAGAGAGCTACTGCTCCTCGGTCTATACTGAACGTTTGAAGAAACCGGTTCTACCCCCAGTGAAGGAAGGAAGCGGCAGCATGATGCTGTTGGGAGTCTCCTGTTCCTCACAGGAGATGGGTGAGCCCATGAGCTCTTACCGCTGCCTGACACTGGGCGGTCTCAGTGAATAGATGGGATCTGAAGACTCTTCTGGTAAGAGGTGTGTGTGATGGGGGTACAGTTTCTCCTCTTCTGTTCTGCTCCTCAGCTCTAAGTCCTTAACCAACTGGCTTTGACAACACACACTGGAGTCTTCATCAGCTGCCTCTTGCATCACTTCTGAGGTTTATCATTGTGCTCAGGGAAAGGAGGAGGGAGTAAGCCAACACCATCTTTTCTGTACCAGAGGTCTGCCAGTCACTCTGTAATGTTCTGACCACTAGGTGGAGAAGTGTACCCATACTCTCCTTATAACCCATCTCATAAGCAGGGGTAGAGTGTGGGCATCAGATACTTTTGAGATAGAAGCAGACCATTCCATTAGTCTTTTTAGCCGTTGCCATGAATGCTGGCATTAGGATCCCATCATGATTAGAGTGCTACCAGAAAATTTGGGACTTTTTTTTTTTTCTGAATCTGATTGTTACTACTTTAATATTTTTTTTTTCAGGGGGAAGCTTACAGGCTCCTATTGTTATCTACTACCTATACCCAAACACTTGCTTCTAAATAAAAATGATTTTTAAATATCTATGTGTGCATCAGTTTATGTGCACCACACATGTGCCTGGCATCTGTAGAGGTCAGAAAAGGAGATTAGATTCTCTGGAACTGGCAGTTGTGAGTCACTTGATCTGGGTACTGGTAACTGAACTTAAGACCTGTTCAAGAGCGGGACGTTCTTAACCACTGAACCATTGCTCCAGCTCCCAGGCACCTGCTTCTGAGCTATTTCTAAGGAGAAGAAAGTGACAACATGGTCATGGGTGTTGCTGGAGGAAGGGTATGGATACACACGGGAAGGAAGGGGTATCCTAGAGTGGACACGGAGACATTAGGTATCTCCATGGATTGAGGGATAGGTTCAATGAGAGTCCATGCTTCAAAAAGATAAGCTGGAGAATGATAGAGAAAGGCATGAACGTTGGCTTTTAACCTCTACATGGGTACACATTGGCAGTAGCATATACACACAGAGAGAAAAAGACAGGGACAGAGACGGACAGAGACACATCCACAGGGAGACAGAGACACATCTACAATCTACAGAAAGACAGAGACACAGAGAGACACAGAGACAAAGGGGAGAAATAGACGGAACAGGAGACAAAGACACAGAGGAGGTAGCATCTCTGTTGATAAACACAGGAGCACAGACTTGTGCTTTACTGCAAAGTTGGACAATTTCAACAGTGTGAACGTCACACCTGGCAGCGTAACCTGCTGCCTTTTGGGAAGAGAAGGCTGTAGACATCCTTGGGGACAGAGGACACAGGTGCTCCAGATGAGAGGTTGCCCCTGAATGCTCCTGAATGTATGCAGATTTCTTAATCCTGGGGAGACGGATCCTGCTGAGGCCTCACCCCACAAAAGTGAGGGAGGCATAATGCCGGTCTCGCTATGTCCCTAATGTGAGAATGTGAGCGTCTTCTGGGAGGAGCTTGGGTTCTCAGGTGGCTGTGCATCTTGGAGTCCTGCTGTGGAGTCTGTATGAAGAGAAGAGAGTCACAGCAGGCCACAGGGAGGGGACTCGAGGAAATAAAAAGGATCATGCAGAGCACTCATTATAAGACATATGCTCACTCTCCTTCCATGAAGGGTTTGGAAGGCATCAACACAGCAGTTACTGCTGCTCATCCAATCAATAAACATACTCTCCCTAGCAGGAAAACACTTATCATCTTACCCATTTTACAGAGAGGTAAAATAAGTCCTGGAGAGGTAGTGTCTTTTACAAGGTTACCCATCTAGCCAGGAGGCCATCTATGCTGTTGTGCTGAATTCAGAGGGTTAGTGATGTAGAGGCCAGCCTCATGGTTAGGGTGCTAGAGAGATGAAGACAGTTTGCTAGATCCATCCATGAGTGTACATTAGCCAGAGGGAGACAGAACTGTAGTTTTCCCAGACCCCATCTTCTCCTTGTGATAGAAATGGCACCAGGCATGAAATGCCCTCACAGACATGCATGGGGCTTCCTGAATACACAGTATTGTGTGCTGTTGGAGACTCCAATGACTATGGAGTGAGACCACGTTCTGTGCCAGCCACTTCAGAACTTCAGTTAACTGCAATGTTTCTCAAAAGCATCCTTGGCACCCATAGTGCCCACCTCCTTGCCTCCCATTTTTTCTTCAGCTCTTAGCAATCCCAACAGATTTCTTCCCCTCAAGACTCCCAGACCTGCTGGTGTTGAGATCAGTTTGATCCAATCCTTTAAATCTTAGTGTCATTCTCGCCCCTGGCCTCCTGCAGCTATACGTGTCTGAAACATCAATTCCCCTCCTTCACACCACATCACCTGTGACCAAAGGACCCAGATCTGCACCTTTCTCATAGGTGGCTCTTTCAGTGCCTTTTCTTCCCTGCCTTCTTGTTTTTTGAACCTCAACTTCCTAACTCTGAGTGATGGAGGGTTTAGGGCTCTCTCTGTTGGCTCTTATTTGTGGTTTTGTTTACTTGCAGATGTTAAGCTGGGGAGTACCCATGTGGATCCATTTTTTAATTCCAGATTTGGAAATCCATTCATTATCGCCATTTGCATGTCTCAGAAGCTCCTCATTCTTGTAGGAGTCAGAGTGATGGTGACCAACTTGCAGGGCTAACCATGTCCATCATTGACACACTAAATTCTTTTTTTTAAAATATTTATTTATTATTTATTATGTATACAATAGTCTATCTGTGTGTATGCCAAAGGCCAGAAGAGGGCACCAGACCTTATTACAGATGGTTGTGAGCCACCATGTGGTTGCTGGGAATTGAACTCAGGACCTTTGGAAGAGCAGGCAATGCTCTTAACCACTGAGCCATCTCTCCAGCCCCCGACACACTAAATTCTTTAAGTTATTCAGAGAGACCACAGTAGCATAGTCTGTGACTTTTATGATCACGTTGCCATTTATATTGATCTATGGAGTCTTTGATGTGTACAACATCTGTGAGGCAGAGACAGTGAGTTGTCTTGGATCAATGAATTCTGCTAAGTTGCTACTTGTTGATGTTTTCATCAATATTTATTCGGAGTTCAAGTCCCATCCAGGTCCATCAGCGGGACTTTGGACTATGTGGATTTTAGAGACAAGGCCTCACTCCGTATCCCTAGCTGGTCTAGAAGCTACAGGCCTCTTGCCTGATCAGGTGTATTAGCTGTGAAGTGTATTCAGAAGCAGTGCAGACTCCTTCTGGGGCGCTTTACAGAGGGAGAAGTAGTAGAGTATAAAAATTCCGGGGGGTGGGGTCTTAGCTAGGTTATGGGTCATCAGGTGCCATCAGTGAGATGGAGACCCAGGGTGATGGCTAAGCTTGGTTGTCATGGGGGAAGAGAGAACCTCAGTTGAGTATTGCCTCTATCAGATTGGCCAGTGGGTATGAGTGTGGGGTCATTTTCATGATTACTAATAAATAGATGTGTGCCCACCTAACTGTGGCAGGTTGAAGGGCTCTCTATCCAGGCCCTCGCACCGCTAATGTGAAGCCCTTTTCCCTTCCTATTCCCTTATAAACACCATTAGATTACATTTCTAAAGCTAGTTCCAGTAGCCTGCAGCCACTCTGAGCATGAGACTTTGATGGCAGGAGAGCGGTTTCTGGTGGTTGCAGCTGAAACATCTGGAGAGCTGGGGCGTGGCCAGATCACTATAGAAGCTGCCCCTGAGCACAACAAAGTTGGCATTCTTGTATCAAGCATTACGCACGTCCCCGTGTCTCTGTCTGCCTGTGTGTGCGTGTGTTTTTAAATCTCCAGCCTGGTTCCCAGCTCGCATACCGTAGGTGTAGAGCAGACACTGTGTTTTACAAGCTCCCAAGGCCCATTTCCTTCTTTGGTCACTGAGACCAAATGCTAAGGCTCAGCAATCAAAACTGGCTACAGTGGCTAACCTGTCTAACCAGGACTTGCCAACTCAGCTAGCCCAGACTCCCCCTTTTCTCCTTAAAACCCTACTGCTGCAAAAACACCTGCTGCTGTTGTCTGCCTCTGCTTGATCCAGA
>NW_026068073.1:2863557-2880285 GCF_014885135.2 Alexandromys fortis
TTTTTTGAGACAGGGTTTCTCTGTGGCTTTTTTTTTTTTTTTTTTTTTTGAGACAGGGTTTCTCTGTGGCTTTGGAGCCTGTCCTGGAACTAGCTCTGTAGACCAGGCTGGTCTCGAACTCACGGAGATCCTCCTGCCTCTGCCTCTGCCTCCCGAGTGCTGGGATTAAAGGCATGCGCCACCATCACCCGGCCCAGAACCTCTTCTTGCCACCACTTCTGGTCATCCAGGCTATACCCATGCTTGTTAAGTAGCTGCTACCTGGATTCTCCTTTCAATCCCTCCAACTTCATGCCCAGACCCAGAGCTGAGGCTCACATGAGCAAGATGAGGTAGACACATATTATAAGCAGGGTTGTGACACCAGCTCCTCCAGTGGCCCCCAGAAACACTCCTGTGTTTGCTTTCATGCTGGATTCCCTACCGAATGCAGCACGCCGCTCCCGCCAGCAGAAGAGACGACCGCAACAGGATTCTTCTCAGAACACACTTTATTGGCACACTTACACTTGAGGTTGTAAAGAGGCAAAAAGACCCTGTCCCCGTGACGCAGAAGAATATATACGGTGCCAGACAAAGCCCTGACGTGTCATCAACCCAATGGCTCAGGCCAGAAGGGAGTGATCGTGCCAGATTATGATTGGCCAGATCGGATGGCCAGATCGAAAGACTCCCCCGCGCTGGGGGGGAGCTCGCGCGCATGCGCACAAGTTGTCTGTCAAGTTTGACGTGGAACAGCAAATGGCGCCCAGGCTCTGTGCCTACGACATGACAGCGCCATGGCGCACGCACGCTACATCTCCGCGCACTATATCTTCGCGCGCTACAACCGAAGAAGAAGGCGTGAATGCACTTTGATATTCAGCAGGGTTGTGCTTCTCCTCTTTAGCATCTGCAAAGCCCTCATCTCTCTGGGGGAGTTCAGTCACTGAATCATTCCCTCTCACGAGACCTTAGTCTTGTCCAGAACCTTGGATGAAGGGTACAGACCACCTAGACACTCTTGTCCATCCTATACTCCTGTCCACCAGAGTCCATCTCTGCCAGGACCCATTGTTCCCCTTACACAGTATGTCCTCAGGAGACCCATAGCAGGGTACAGAAAGACCATGAAACCTAGAGCCCAAGAGATTTCATTAGAGCTAGTATCATGGACAGATTGTATAGGGGACACCACAGAAGAAAGAACATCTGAGTCTCCTCTCCTTGTCTGCACTGGATGGTCCCTGAACATCTATCTGTGTGGCTCGTATGCTTCCAAAAGGGCCAGAAGCAATGGGCCTGCCATGTGGTTATTGGACGCTTGAGTCACCGACTTGTCACACTTGGTCACACCTCCCAGGATGCCAACATGCAGATTCAAGGACATACCCTGGCACCTGACCATCCTACCAACTGCTCTGTTGGGTAGGGCTAGATGTCATTACCAGTGGAACCAGGCAGTGTAGGAGCTACTCATTTGGGACATATGTCAGGACTGAGGACTAACACAGAAAAAAGAAATGTCCTGGGAGTCAGAAACAGACAGATCTCTGCAAGTTCAAGGGTAGCCTTGTCTACATAGGAAGTTCCTGGCAGTCATGGCTAAATAAATACATAAATGGGATTAGAATAAATGGCCCAAGATTTTCAGGACTGTGTCATATTCCATGTGACCATGTCACATGTGTGACAAAGATAAGGCACATACAACACCCAGGGTGAGCTGTGATGTGCCCTGTGGATTACAGGTAATAGAGATACACCCATGTAGGTTTATCCTTTGTGACAATGGACCATCTGAAGGGAGATGATAACAACATCGGAGTCTGTGAATGTGAAGACAGAAACAGGTTGTTGTCCCTGATAGTGCCAGGCGTTGGTGTCACAGACCCAGGAGAATCTTCAGAAATGAGGTCAGAGGGCTGAGTAACCACAGAAGAGAAACTTCCTACCCACACACAAGCTGATCTGTTAAGGAGAAGAAATATTCCATGTGGGGCTCCATGAGGGAGAGGACCTGCCCGGTCCTGATCCCCATCTGTGCCCCCACTCCACTGTCACCATCTCATGTCCTCCGTGGCCTCTCACTGCTTCTAGAAGCTCTTGATGGTCAACCTGTCAGGGGCAGGACTCAGGAGAGGTTCACAGAGAAACCGTGGGGGGAAAACATGAAAAGGTTTCCTGGGATGAGGACAAGTGGGCCTACATAAATTACTAAATGAGGAATGGAAAATGCAAATGAATGCAACGTGTTTTTCATGGGCAGTTCCCCACTGCTGGGAAGTGGAGTCAGAAAAGAGACCGAGAGGCTCTGAGAAATGAGAAGCTGCTTGTGATTGATGCCCATACAATAACTGAGTCAAGTGTGTAGACACGGGTTTTGGTAGCTTCATTAGGACATGGCCCCACTGGGGGCTTCCTAACCTACTTAGTACTCTTCTCTAGGTGGCCCTGGTGTGGATTGTTCAAAACAGGTGCCAAGAGCCTGGCATATGGAACAGAAGAGAAGAGTTGAGTTGCTGGATGCTGTGGTTTAGGTAGCAGAGAGTCCTGACCCATGCCCCCTCCAAGCCTCTTTTATCATTTGTCAAGTAGGACCAACCTCAGCCCCAGCCCTCGGTCTGAGGCCATCCCAGTGGGAGAATGAAGGACAAAATTTTCTGTAGACTCTCAGATACTGTCGTGTTGTGTGTCCCAGCATGCCCCAGAGGCCACATGGGAGACCCTGTGGTCATTCCGAGTCTTACCCATATCAAACATGTCCTTATGATTCACAGGTGCCCATGGCCTCCTTGTGTATGACCTCACAGGAAGGAGTCTACACCACAGAGGCTGTTGGTGTAGGCTAGGTTTCCTAATGCATGCTGCCCTGTTTGGAGAAGGGAAATAATCAAACGTACACTCTCCTGGAGAATCATGGGATGAACTGGTCCATCTTCACATTCATGTGCCAAAAGTCCCAGCCTTCAGAATGTGACTGTGTCGGGAACAGTCTGGAAAGACGGTATTTCAAGATATTCAGTTATAACAAGGACTTTAGCATTGACCTAATCCAATATGTCTGTGTTCTTATTAGAAGAGAAGCTTGGGACATAGAGATACACAGAACAAACAGTGTGGGGACACAGGAGATGCCACATGCACATCCATGAGAGAGGCCATGGGAGGAAGCTGCCTGCACACACCCTGATCTGAGACTTCCAGCCTCAGAGCTGAGAAAACAAGCCTGTGGTTTAGCTGCCTAGTGTGTGGTCCTGTGTCACCACAGCCTGAGCAAGCTGACACCTGGAGCCCTCCTGAGGATGCCATGTGTTTCTACAAGAAAGCTACTCACATAGCCTGCTCTGGCCATGGAGGACTAGGTGTCAATGGCAAAATCAGCACAGTGTGAGTGGCCAGACTATGAGATGGGGCTGCAGAGAGGACAGAGGGAGGAAGGGAAGGTAAAGGGTGGGCCACCAGAAGAAGCCGTTGTCACCCTACGCCAGGCCTAGATCTACAGGATAGTTCTGTCACCTTGCCACCCTCGATCTTCTCTTTCCGTGGCAGTACATATTTTGCCTGTGGGCCTAATGTCCTGCTGGGATGTGCTAAAGTTTGAAAGGCTCTGCAGGGACTCATGAGGGATGGAGTACTAGGAGATTAGGTCACAGCTTGGTCAGAAGGTCATGACTGTGGGAGCCTGGGTGATGGAATGTGAGTCTGACCATTGGATGAGACCGCTGAGTGAGATAGGAGGCCATTCTTGGTCAGAGAACAGGTTCTGAGCCAGAGACCATCAGGAAATAGTTATGTCAGACTAGCTCTATGCCCAGTTCCTTAGAAGATGAATAGAAGCAAAACATACCCAATTGAGAATCTAACAGTTGTTGGGCAATGAATAAATGTGTCAGAAAGTGTGTGGTGGGGCAAATGTGACCAACTGGGAGAGCTGGGTTCATCAGAAGGGATCGAGGGACCACTCTTGGGGCAGGTATTCGATTGAGGGACAAATAACTGTATGGTCATGAGTCTAGTCAAGAAAGCCTCATATTTTAGCTACCTTTCTATGGTTGTGATAAAGCATCATGATCAAGGCAACTTACAAAGAGAAGCGTTTGTTTGGGCTTATGGTTCCAGAGGAGTTCAGTCTGATGACAGTGAAGTCATGGTGGCAGGGGAGAAAGATGGGGCTCACATCTTGAACTACAAGCACCAAGCAGAGAGAGTGAATTAGGAATGGTGCAAGTCTTTAAACTCTCAAAGCCCATGTGCAGGGACACACTTCCTCCAACAAAGCAACCCTTAAGGGATTCAAACAGCAACAGCAACTGGGGATAAAGTAGTCAAAGGCCTGAGACTATGGGCACATCTCATTCAAATCACCACTACCCCAAAACAAAATATAGTCCAGTGGTCTAGGGCTCTGCTCACCATCGCTGATTGCCTAACACACATAGGGCACAGACAATGGAAGAGCATGCATTTCCATCTCCTAGTGGCCCTCATTGTTGTAGGGTATCCACCAGAGGAGATTGCTCAGACAGGGATTTAAATCAAAAGGAAGACATTATTAGCCAGTCGGTGACTACAGTGGGTGTTTAGAATCCAAGTGAAGCCCTGAACCTTTCTCAGGATAAACTTTTAAACACAAAAACCATGTCCTGGGTTGGCATACTTCAATTAACAATAACAGTCAGAAGTGAAACTACAGAAGCCAAAAAGCAAGGTTAGTGCATTTAGAGACTTTCCAGGAAGGAAAACAAAGGAGAGAATCCCCAGTCCACACTTTATAAATACACCTAATTTACTGACAGCAGCTGCAGAACTGCTCGGGGCTAACAGCTCTGAAGACAGAAACATGGGTCTGTATGTGGTCAGATTGGAGGCATGTGCTGGAGGAGGACGCTTGTTTTGTCCCTGGCTGCTCAGTCCCAACATAATCACACAGAAACCATATTATTTAAATCAATGGTTGGCCCATTAGCTCTAGCTTCTTATTTGCTAACTCTTACATCCGAATTTAACCCATCTCCATTAATCTGGTATTGCCATGTGGCTGTGGCTTACTAGGTAAAGTTTTGGCATCTGTCTCCAGCGGAGCTACATGGCTTTTCCTTGACTCCTCCTTCTTTCTCCAGCATTCAGTTTAGTTTTCTCCACCAAACTCTTATTCTTTTGCCCTATCACAGGCCAAGACAATTCTTTATTAACCAATGGTATTCACAGCATACAGAGGGGAATCCCACATCAGGCATGGGGACAGCTCCGGGTGGGTACCATAACACAAGGGTCTCTTCTTGTGGCTAGTTCTGCAAAGCCCAGTGTTCACTGTCTGTTTGCTGGATGAGTAAATGAATAGATGCTAGATTCAGTCCACCCAGGAGCCTCCCCTTGCACGATTTAGTTCACCTAAATAGATTAGGTGATGGATTAGTTCTTTGTTTTCATTTTGGTAAGTGATACTGTGTAAGTGCTGAGTTTTATGGTCTGAGTGGTACTTCTATCATGGGGATCCAGTCATGTTAAGGTCTGGGACCTGTTACATGATGGCTGTGAATCAACTCGGCAAGGCACTTGCTCTATCTACAGAAATGATCGACCGTGTATTGGTCACTTATGGCTGCTGACTGACTGTAGAACAGAGCCCAGCCATGTGTGGCTGCTGAGCAAATTAGGAATATCCCTGCTGGGAATTCAGGTCTGTGCCCTTCTTCCAACCTGTGTGTCTGGTCAGAGCTTGACTGGCCATCCCAGAGAGCCTGACCTGTTAGTGAGTCTGACAACAGTCTGTGAGGAACCTGGTTGGGAACTTAACACCCTGGTATCGGGACATACAGAGATCTTCCAGTCAGTCAATGTAGCCAGAACATTCTGGACAATGCAGGAGGTCCCCAAATACAAGCTCCCTTAAGATCTTTCGACTGGAAAGTGTTAAACTCAGCACACGCCTCTCTCCATGGCCATCAGCCTGGCAGCCTTCATCCTTGAACATCGTCACTTACCTTTTTATCCTGTCACACTTCAGACACTCGACCACCTTGATGCCACCCTCCACCTGGTTATCATACCACCTTTCTGTTATCTGGGCAGTCTATCATCTAGCAGTTGCCTGGCCAGTCTGTCACCCCTCAGTCATTGGTCACATACAGAGATCTGGCTCCTATAGTAATTAAACCTTGTGGCTTCTTTTCTATCCCCACAAAAGGAAAAGGAGCCTGCACGACCCCTTTGCATTTCCAATGTCCAGCTATTACTCTGTGGGACCCAGGAGATGTGAAATCATCCCTGAGTCTCCTTTTGACCTGGTCCCTCTGTTTTGTTAGACAGTCATGATCTTGTTGGTCCCTTATGAAGCCAGTATCCTGAGATATGGTCAGTGCTGGGGTATGAGCAGGAAAAGAGGAATATGAGGGCATGAGGATGCACAGACTGCCCTGCTCTGTAACAGTCTCTGCACTTCCAGCATCTCTCCATGATTGCTTTCCTCAAATTCTGTATCAAAAGGAGGGTCTTCTTTAGGTGCCCGGGCTATCTGCTCACATCCGGGACAGCAGTGTTGAGAAGGGCTTCTGGGCTCCTATGAGTGAACAGAGATGGAAGGTCACGTGAAGAGAAAGTGCTGAAGAACCCACAGAAGCTGGAAAGGACCCAGGAACTCTGGTTCACAAGAGAATAACCACAAATCATAGGGAGCTGGAGAACAGACCTCATGGAGAACAGAGAGACATCAGAGACCTGCAAAGAGCTAGCTGCAAAGTTCATGTCCTACCCTGTCTTACAAACCTCTCTGCTATACTAGTATTAGACCTGAACTAGAATGAGTTGGGGTTTTCCTACTTAATTATTTTGTTATCTAATTTAATATGTTAAACAAAAGTTTTAGACATTACCATCAAGTGCTTTGACATTTAACCAATTTTGACATTGATTTTTCTTTTTTGAGTCAAGGTCTTGTGTAGCCCAGGCTGGCTTTCAACTCATGGTTCCTGCCTCAACCAGGTCCCTCACAGACTGTTGGGTCTGCGTGAGTGTAGAGTGTCAGGGATAGAAGAGGCTTTTAGATGAACTAAATTGTGCAAGGGGGAGACTCCTGGGTGGACTAAATCTAACATCTATTCATTACTCATCCAGCAAACACACTGAGCTTTGTCTTTGCAGAGTTAGCCACAAGAAGAGATTCTTGTGTTATGGTGCCCACCTGGAGCACCCCATGCCTCAAACCTGACCACCCCCACCCCCACCCCCCCACACACACGATTTTTGAGAGGCTGAGGCCCCCACAGATTCAGGGAGTCCTTAGCCCTAGTACAATTGTGGAGCAGCCTGGCTCAGGGTTAAGAACCAGGGAAAGAACCACACCCTAAAAATGCTACCAGAGCCAGGGGAACAGACACTTTGTCCCTGAACCTAGAGCCAGAGACAAGTCCCCAGACCCTGATACTGGGACCAAAAGGATGCACTAAGACCCTAGATTCAGAGCATACCAAAGATATTTTCCCTGGTACCAAATAAGAGACAAAAAGGTAAAAAGAACCAAAGAAAGAAACAGAGTTTGGCTTCAGAATCAGAGCCATCTCTGCTTCTGACACTAACCAGTCAATTGGTTATAGTCTTGTGGTGATGTTTTGGGGATCGGAACTTTGGGTATAACACTCTGTCTTCAGAGCTGTTAGCACCGGGCCGTTCACCAACTGCTTTGCCTGTGCAGATATTTGGTATATCCATAAAATGTCGGCTGGGGATTCTTCCCTTTCCAGTTGTTTATTAACTGGATATGATGTGGATGGGAAGCCATATGTGAGTCCTCACTGGATGTGTCAATGCTTCCTTCCTTGTTGCCAGCCTACATCTGCCAGTCAAATTAGCACCAGAAGAAATCACATTGTCAGTGTGAGGACTGCACAGCAAAGTGAAGTGTTTGGTTCTGCCCACGTGGCTCTCACGACATCATAGCATTTGATGTCAACAGGACTTGAAAGTTTTCTTTTCCCCCTTTAGCCAGTCTAATTGGTATGTGCTGGTGTCTTATTCCAGTTTTACTCTGTAATTTCATAGTGCCCAGTGGAGGTAAACTTGTTTTAACATGAATCTTACCCCCCTCTGTAGTGAGGAGGTGGTACAGTGTCAGGGATAGTAGAGGCCTGGGTCCTCTGCAAGATCAGACAATGCTCTTACCTACTGAGTCATCTCTTCAGCCCTAAAACACCTTTTAAAAAAAATTGTTTTCTTGAGAGGTTGTCATCCTATAAATATAAAGTTAGCCTTGAATTTGTGGTGGTCTACTTACCTCTAACTCTTTGAATACTGGAATTATAGGTGTATGCTACCATCCCCAGCCCAGAAGACAAATAAAATAAAATAAATATTAAAGATAAATTATAACTCTGAGGTCTGCTTCACATGAATGTTATGATCATTTGGAGTTATATATAGTGATTCGGTGCTTGCCTTTGGAGCCCTGTACAAGATAAAAACCCATGATTGGCTGTGGACTAGAATGAGACTATTTCCATATTGGGGCATGCCATTTTAATCCTTTCTGTTAAGAGGGATTTGGGGTACATTATTCTTTCTGGGAAGCATTTATTGGTTGTCAAGATAGTGATGACTTCGGAAACGTGGGGCAAGTTACTGGTTAGGAGGCACATTGTACCTGGCAGTCTGTGCTTCACTGGGTGCAGGTTTCTGGAAGGTACTGATATTCAGGACAGGCTGGAAGAGCTCAGTGTGGGCATGTCCCGGTGCATGTTTGCAGATTTTCTGGGCTAAGGATTGGTTAGTGAATTTAAGCAATGTGTCCAAACCAGAATAGACTGTGTGCCTGTGGATGGACAGGAAGATGTCTAGAAACTCAGACTAGAATCAGGATTGGCTGTCATCCTGAGCTCCCTGGGCACCAGGAAACAGAAATGCTGTTTTCAGATGCGGACTACAGAAGGGATTACATAGACTGACTACTATGGTGGCCAGTGTGTTCCTTAGAAAGGAAACAGCTTGAATCTGTTCCCCTGTTCTTCTAGTTAGTGACCTGTAAGCAAATTAAGCAGAAATCTAATGCTTAGTATCTGTAGCTGAAAGGGTTGTTTTAAATTAAATAAAAATTCAATTGACAACTTACTGATTACCACCTGCCAGACAGCTACCAAAAGCTTAGTGAGCCTTCCTGGCTGGCCGTGCCATTTTAGACCCCTGTAACACACTTGTGTCCTCATTTTGGAAACCACTAGATGACTGTCTTCAAATTCTTCTATTTAATAGATGGAAGTCCTGAAGTGAATCTTTTCTTGACTTTAGCTGAAACTCATCCAAAGGCGTCTCTATTCCCCACAAACCCAGTCTCTCTGACTTGTCCCTAGTGTTGCAACAGGACACCAGCCGCAGCCTCCCTTCTGCTTCTCCATGCTTCCTGTGAATCCCACAGACCATCCTGGATCACTCCCCCACTTGTTCCTGTGTCCACAGCTCAGCTTGAGCAGACACACCCTGGATCAACCAGAGGCCAGGCCTGTCGGAAGACCAGGTAGCCTGCCTGCAGACCTTCTCTGCAATCTCTGTTCCCCCAGTGGACCCACACTCTCAGGCTCATCCTTGGCTCTACAGCATGACCCGAGCTGCAGTCTCCCTTTCCTCCGCTGTGCTCCTCCTTTGGATCCCACAGACCATCTCCTCTGGTTCCTTTTCCCCCACTCATCAGTACATCCCAGCCTCCAACAACAGCATTTCCATACCACCCAGGAGGTCAGTAAAACAGTCAAGACACAGCCATCACATCCAGAGAGGAAACAGAAACCAAGGAACAAAATACCCATGCCACAAAGACAATTCCAGAAATCAGCACTTTGACCTATAATCACCCTAGAACAAGATTCCTAGATGCCAGCATAAGAATACAATCAATAGCAGCCAGGACAATATGCATCCATTAGAGCCCAACCATCCTACCACAGCAGTCCTTGGATAATCCAACATAGCTGAAGCACAAGAAAAAGATCTTAAAACCAACGATATAAAGAAAGATGATAGAGATTCTTAAAAGAGGAAGTGGATAAGTCCCTTAAAGAAATCCAGGAACATGTGCTTCCACTAACAGACTAACAATGGATGCAAAAGCAGTATCTATCTATCCTTCCATTGTGTCCAAAAACCACACCTCAACATCAAAGATAGACATTACCTCAGGGTAAATGTTGGAAAAATATATTACAAGCAAATGAACCTAATAAGCAAGCTTGTATAGCCATTTTAATATCCAACATAATAGACTTCAAACCAAAAGTAGTCGAAATAGATAATGAAGGACACTCACTAAATGAAAAATCCAAGATGACATTTCAGTTCTTAACATCTATGCCCCAAACATAAAGGCACTCTCTTTAGAGAGAGAAAAAAAAAAGCATTTCTGCATCTTAAACCCAGAATTAGCCCTCACACACTGAAAGTGGGAGACATCAACACCCCACTCTCACCAACAGATAGGTCATCCAGACAAAACCCGAACAGAGAAATGCTGGAACTAATAGATGTTATAAACCAAATGGACCTACCAGATATTTATAGAACATTTTTCTACACACAAAAGAATATAACTTCTTCTCTGTTCCTCATGTAAGTTTATCCAAATTGACTGCATACTCAGAAATAAAGCAAGTCTCAACAGATAAAAGATAATAGAAATAACACTCTGGATCCTATCAGACCACCATGGACTAAAGCCAGATATAAGCAACAACAGACACAACAGAGAGTTTACAAACTCACAGAAAGTGAACAACTCTCTATGAATGAAAAATGGGTCAAGATAGAAATAAAGAAAGTAAAGATTTTCTAGAATTGAATTTAAAAAAATACACAAGCTAGGTGGTGGTGGCACACACCTTTAATCCCAACACTTGGGAGGCAGAGGTAGGTCCGTCTCTGTTACTTAGAGGCCAGCCTGGTTTATAAAGAGAGTTCTAGCACAGCCAGAACTGCTACACAGAGAAACCCTGTTCTCCCCCAATTCACCAAAAAAAAAGAGACCTATAAACATACCCAAACTTATGGGACACAATGAAGGCTGTTTGACAAATTCATAATGGTAAGTCACTACATTAAAAAAATCTGTAGATATCTTTTATTAGCAATGTAATATCACACCTGAAAGCTCTAGAACAAAAATAAAACTCACTAAGATCAACAAACCCTTATCTAAAATAACTAAAAGACAGAGAGAGAAAATCCAAATTAACAAAAGCAGAATTAAAAAGGGGGACATAGCAGACACTGAGGAAATCCAGAGAATCATAAAAACATACTTTAAAAACCTGTAATCCACCAAATTGAAAAATCTAAAAGAAATGGGTAATTTTCTCAATAGATATTACTAAAGTTAAATCAATATCAGATAAACAATTTAAAAAGACCCCTAGTGAAATAGAAGCACATTAAAAATCTTCCAGCCAAAAGAAGCCCTGAGCCAGAATTTTAGCAGAGAATTCTACCAAGCTTTCAAAGAGTTAACTCAAATACTCTTCAAATTACTGCAGAAAATAGAAACAGAAGGAATGTTATCCAATTCATTTTATAAGGCCACAGTTACCCAAATCACATAAAGACTCAATACAGAAAGATAATTACAGAACAATTTCCCTTATGAACATAGATGCAAAAATACTCGATAAAATACTTGCAAAATGAATCTCAGAACACATCAAAAGATCACCCACTATGCCAGAGGTGGTGCACACCTTTACTCGGGTGGCAGAGACAGGTGGATCTCTGTAAGCTCGAGGACAGTCTTTTCTACAGAAGGAGTTCAAGGACAGGCTCAAAGCTACAGAGAAACCCTGTCTTGAAAAACAAACAAATTGCCAGGCGGTGGTGGCACGTGCCTTTAATCCCAGCACTCGGGAGGCAGAGGCAGGCGGATCTCTGTGAGTTGGAGGCCAGGCTGGTCTACAAGAGCTAGTTCCAGGACAGGCTCCAAAGCCACAGAGAAACCCTGTCTCAAAAAACCAAAAAAAAAAAAACACACCAAAAAACCAAAAGAGAGAGAGAGAGAGAGAGAGAGAGAGAGAGAGAGAGAGAGAGAGAGAGAAACAAACAAACATAAACTTGATCATCTGCTATGATTAAGTAGGTTTCCAGGAGATTCAGAATATTCAGGGAAGTTTCAACACACAAAAATCAGTAAATGTAATCCACTGTATGAACTGGAAGACAAAAACCCCCACATGATTACATCATTAGATGTATAAAAAGTTCTTTTGACACATCCAACACATGTTGTGAAATATTATTTTACCTCAGAAAAATGTGTTGTATTTGTTTATGTTGCAGAATATTAATCTGATTATCTGAAGGTGTGCTGCATTTGTTTATGCTTGCCTAAGGCACCTGATTAATCTAATAAAAAGCTGAATGGCCAATAGCTAGACAGGTAAGGGATAGGTGGAACTAGCAGGCAGAGAAAATAAGTAGGAGAAGAAATCTGGCAAGAGAGAAGAATGAGAGAAGAGAAAGAGGGAGAAAGGGAGAGACACCTGGGCCAGTAAGGTAGTCACCTGCCGGCAAGATGGAGTAGGACAGAAAGAAAGGAAGAAAGAAAGAAAGAAAGAAAGAAAGAAAGAAAGAAAGAAAGAAAGAAAGGCCCCAAGGGAAAATGTAGATGAAGAGAAACAGGTTAAATTATAAGAGCTAGCAAGAAATGAGCATAAGATAAGGCTGAGTATTCATAATATTAAGTCTTTGTACCCTGACTTGGGAGCTTGATGTGGACAGCCGCCCCTCTGTATGCTCTAAATATGTTATCACCATTGGTTAATAAAAAGCTTATTTGGCCAATAGCCAGGCAGAATAGGTTGGAAATCCAAGCAAAGATACAGGGAAAAGAAAGCAGAGTTGAGGAGATACCAGCAGCTGCCAAAGAAGCAAGATGTGAGATAACAAGTTACAAGCCTCGTGGTAAAATATATAGAAATAGGTTAATTTAAGTTGTAAGAGCTAGTTAATAATAAGCCTGAGCTAATAGGTACTTGCTGTTGTTTCAAAAGAAAAAGCTGGGTACAGACTACCCTTCAGTGTAAAAGCCCTGGAGAGATTAGTGAATCTGTAGATTGCTTTTGGTAGAATGCCCATTTGACTATGTTAATCCTATCAATGCATGAGCAAGGGATGTAGGCAGAAGTTTCTATTTTGAGAGCCACTCCCAAGTAACCACACAAAGGCTTAATATTAATTATAAATGCTAAGCCAATAGGTCAGGCTTGTTACTAGCTAACTCTTACATTTAAATTAACCCATATTTCTTATCTATGCTTTGCTACATAGCTTGGTGCCTTTTCTCAATAAGGCATGCCCATCTTCCTTCTGTCTGCATCTGCTCTTGATTCCTCTGACTCCACCCTTCCTCTTCCCAGCATTCTGTGTCTCTCCTCCTAAATATATCCCATCTCGCTATTGTCCAGTCAGCTTCATTATTAAACCAATAACAGTGACATATATTCATATTCTGTAAAGGAATATTTCACAATGGGAAATCTTTCCATGTTCTGATATCTTCTTCAATTTCTTTCTTCAAAGACCTGAAGTTTTAGTCATACAAGTCATTCACTTTCTTGGTCAGAGTTACCCCAAGATATTTTATATTATTTGAGACTCTTGCTACTTACCTGATTTTTTTTTATCTCAGTCCATTTGCCATTTGTCTATGGGAGTTATTGATTTTTATGAATTAATTTTGTAAAATTTAGCTACTTCACTGAAAGTGTTTATTAGCTGTAGGAGTTCCCTGGTGGAATTTTTGGGTCACTTATATATACTATTATAAACAAAAACACTTTGATTTTTCCTTTCCTTTCCAATTTCTATCCCCTTGATCTTCTTTCATTATTTTATTGCTCTAGCTAGAACTTCAAGCACTGTATGAATAGATATGGAGAAAGTGGACAGTCTTGTCTTGTTTCTGATTTTAGTGGAATTGCTATAGCATGAATAGTAAAAACACAGAGATAGATATTGGAGTTCAACCTGAAGATCAGAAAAGCAAAGCAATGAAGCCACCAGAGAGCTCTTGCCTCTATGATATCTTCAGACTGAAAGAGAGTGAGCTCCTATCTCCTTGCACCTTACATTCCTCTCTAGTGCTGGGATTAAAGGTGTGCACCACCACTGTCCAGTCTCTATGGCTAACTAGTATGGTTGTTGGGATTAAAAGTGTGTGCTACCACTGCCTGGTCTGTATGGATGACTACTGTCACTGTTTTGCCTTCTGGTCTTCAGGCAAGCTTTAATTATTAAAATACAAGTAAAATATCACAAACTTTTCCTCTTATGTCTAAAATAAAAAAGAAGGCTATAACTAGTATAAGAAAAACTATATACAGTAAGTACAGCAAGTATATACAATATACACAGGCAAAAAATACATCAACAGTGTCTAGCCATTTGCATTTGACAAATTCAGAGAAAATACTCCATATCTATACTATCTTGGTGAGTCCAAAGTTTTGTACCTACTTTTACTTTCTATTACAACTTGCTATCTGCATCTGGTAAACAAAGAAAGCTATAACTATCTAATCTTCAACTCCCTTAGAGACACCAAAAGGAAATAATATCACTGAGTAAGCAGGGAGTACAATTAATCAACTTGCAAAAAATGTGAGAAATGACAGAACCATCTGGCTGCCTGGACAGTCACCCAAAGTTCCTCTGCATGGGGATATCCATCTTTGGCCTTCAGGCCTAGCATATCCAATAGACTTTCCTGTGAAGCAGGATGTTCTGAAGGGCTGACCCTTCTTGTCTTGACAATGTTTGGCAGTCACTTTCTTTTGTGTCCTGCTTGTGCAATTAGATCTGGATACTGAGAGCAGTCAAGGCAAATCAATTTTCATGTCCAGTGGCTTACTTTTGCCACAAAGAAAATAAACTCCATGTGTAGTTTTTTCAATGCACATTATCTTCTTTGAAGTAGATTGGTACTGCCAGGAGCAGGCATGCCTCATTGTCATAAAAAAGAGGCTGTTATTAAAAAATCTTAATGCCACATTCTGTAGATCTTTGAGGGTTTGAGAATGACCTATCTATCTAAAACATATCTTTGTTTGACCTTGAAAACATACCTAATACGACTACAAGTTCTATTATAATAGGTGATTAACTACTAACCTGCATTTCCTTATTATCCTAAAGAGTTGGTCATAATAATTTTCAAGGACTAGAAATTTGCATTACATTGTTAAATGAGTTGTAGGTACAATACCTTGAACTAAAGTATAAATATATGTACAGTATGTTCTAACAAAATTCATCTCAAATTTGTATCAATGCACAAAATCCATATACAATATACAAAAGTCTAATCCAATGTAAAACATTTAAAACTATTAGTTACTTTTTAAAAAAGATTTATTTATTTATTATGTACACAACATTCTTCCTCGATGTATGCCCACACTCCAGAGGAGGGAGCCAGTTCTCATTACAGATGGTTGTGAGCCACCATGTGGTTGCTGGGAATTGAACTCAGGACCTCTAGAAGAGCCGACAGTGCTCTTAAGCACTGAATCATCTCTCCAGCCCCAGTAGTTACTTTTTAAAAGTAGATAAAATTTACCTTTTAATCTTATGTCTATATCCTCCTTTTATCTTTTTAGAGAAGATTTAATAATGTACCCTTTTATCCTATCATCGTCCTTTTTATTTTTAAAACAAGAACTCTGAATCTAATCTCTTTTGTTCAACTTTCATTCTGGCTGTAACCAATAACAATTTATAACCAACCTCCTTAAACAATGACAAATATCCATAATGCATTGAATGACCAAAAACTACCCAGCCCATCTCTTGGGAATGTAGGTGTGATATTCTTAAATTTGCTTCCTGTTGTCTTGGGGGTAACAGTATCTTTAGGGGATCCTGAAAAGAAAAATGTGGGTTGTCAAGTCCTGGGAGAGGTAGTTGTACCATTTGCTGTTTAGTCTCTGCATAATGGGAAAATGCAGAGCTTGTCTCAAGTCCTAGCCAGAGTAGTTTATTAGACTGGATCATCTCTGCTAGCCAACTCAAAATTGTTCTGAGCAGTTTGTGGTCCAAAGCCAATCTTTAGATGGTGTTTTTCAACTTAGTGGTGTTATCATAGTCCTGAAGGAATTGTCATTATGGGGCCCCATCCTCCTTATGGAGACTTCAAAGGTTGCTGTTGGGCATGTTCATGGTTCACTGCAGAAAACTAATAGAGCCTCAAACCCGAAATCACGTACAGGGAGGTATATGAAGCCTTTTTCTAGAATTAGTACTCTGTATGACCGTTAATATCATTATAAAAAATTAGAATATATATGTGTGTGTGTATTAATTTTATAAAATTTATACTGTAAGAAAAACTGTTAAAGAGTCAATGTAAAACCAATGGATTATGAGATTAGTGGCAATAAAACAGTCCTTAAACATTTGTTTTACTTTTGTCCCATATCAGGTGGCTCTTCTGACATGGAACTAAAATTTTGAGTTTAGAGAAAGAGACAGTCATACTCCAACTCCAAAGCCAGTTTTAATCTTTAATTGAACTGGGACTACAAAAAGAGCATTTACATTATATGTCTGTAAGATAACATCAGAAACAAACATTTGGGAAAATTTATGAAATTTTATCTGGCTGGAAATGTGATATACCAATAGGCCAATTTACTCTTTTTTTAAATATTTATTTATTTATTATGTATACAATATTCTGTCTGTGTGTGTGTCTGCAGGCCAGAAGAGGGCACCAGGCCTCATTCC
>NW_026068073.1:2881994-2945670 GCF_014885135.2 Alexandromys fortis
TATCATTATAAAAAATTAGAATATATATGTGTGTGTGTATTAATTTTATAAAATTTATACTGTAAGAAAAACTGTTAAAGAGTCAATGTAAAACCAATGGATTATGAGATTAGTGGCAATAAAACAGTCCTTAAACATTTGTTTTACTTTTGTCCCATATCAGGTGGCTCTTCTGACATGGAACTAAAATTTTGAGTTTAGAGAAAGAGACAGTCATACTCCAACTCCAAAGCCAGTTTTAATCTTTAATTGAACTGGGACTACAAAAAGAGCATTTACATTATATGTCTGTAAGATAACATCAGAAACAAACATTTGGGAAAATTTATGAAATTTTATCTGGCTGGAAATGTGATATACCAATAGGCCAATTTACTCTTTTTTTAAATATTTATTTATTTATTATGTATACAATATTCTGTCTGTGTGTGTGTCTGCAGGCCAGAAGAGGGCACCAGGCCTCATTCCAGATGGTTGTGAGCCACCATGTGGTTGCCGGGAATTGAACTCAGGACCTTTGGAAGAGCAAGCAATGCTCTTAACCACTGAGCCATCTCTCCAGCCCCAATTTACTCTTTTTCTTGTGATTTTTTTTCTGGATAATTTGTCCTTTTTCTTCAGATATCTCATTTGTCCAGTGGTCCTCAGATTCTTTAGTTAGATGTTTTTATTCTCCTAAAATGACAGAAACAAAACCCTTCCCAACCCTAATTTTGGAGATATTCTCTTTTGGCGAGTTATATCTGATCAAATTAAAAACATTTGCTTATAGATTTGCATTTATAGATTAGATTAAACAGCCATGCTGATTGATGAACTAACATCCCTTCTAGTTAAGAGGTATCACATGTTCAAATCAAATCTATCCATTTTGATGGTATCCAAGCTTTTCTTCTCCCGTGGAAACAAAAGCAAACCCCTTCCCCAATGTAACACATGTCCTGGTTTCTGTTCTGAGATCAGTACTTCTTTAAAGTATATCAGATGATTTTATTCTGAAGTTTACTTCTACAATCCAGTGCCTTTCGACAGTTTTTCTTCCTTTCTCATTAGTATTTAGAAAATTCAAAGTTAATAAAGCATCATGCAATCAATTTCTGGGGGTATTTATTATCCCTTTCTCTTTAGTTAATGTATTACAGTTTGATTTGATCTTTCTATAGCCTCCTGCCCTGCAGGATTGTGTGGAATACCTATAATATGTTTTATATTATAATAAGCAAAACCAGTTTCATTTTCTTAAAGACATATGTTGAAGCATTGTCTGTTTTTATTTGCACAGGTATACCCACAATGGCCATGACTTCTAGCAAATTCTAGCAAATGTGTGATTACCAAATCAGTCTTTTCTGAAATAAAAGTGGTTGACCATTGAAAACCTGAATAGGTATCAATGGTGTGGTGTATATTTTAGTTTTCCAAATTCTACAAAATGAAACACATTCATCTGCCAGATTTCATTCCTCTGAGTACGCTTTGAATTACTTCCCACAGGTAGTGGTGTTTGGTTGTATAAAGAACAAGAAAGACACATCCTTATAATTTCTTTGGCTTGTTGTCATGTGATGGAAAGGTCATTTTTTAAACCTTTACTGTTGACATGATGTTTTTTAAATGAAATTCTGAGACAGGTGGCACATTTTCAATCAATAATTGATCAATTTCTTCTTTACCTTGTGCTAGAGGACCTGGTAGACTTGTATGGGATTGAATGTATAGTATGCATATGGGGTAATGCCTATTCCTGATTGTATGTTGTAAGTGAATAAATAATAAAGTCAATTCTGCATCACCTTGTATGAATTCAATAATTTCAATATGCAAAATAACTCTTTCTGCATATTGTGAATCTGTAACCATGTTAAGAGGCTCTTTAAAATCCTTTAGTACCATGAGAATAGCATATAATTCTGACTTTTGGACAGAATCATAAGGGCTTTGTTCCACTTTACTTAAATTTTCTGATTTGTAACCTGCCCTTCTTGATTTATTTGCATCATTATAGAATATACAGGTCCAGTTATTGGTGTGTCAAGTACAATGTGATGAGGGATTCAGTTAGTTCTTTTTATAATTTATAATTTCAATTTTCTTGCTTTTGGGATAGTTGTTGTTAATCTCTCTCAAAAAATTACTACAAGCTCTTTGTCAGTGTTCACTTTCTTCCCATAATTTGTCAATTTCATCATTATTAAAAGGTGTTATAATTTCTGCTGTGTCTATTCCTGCTGATTGATGAAGTCTCAGTGTGCCTTTTAGAATTATCTTGAGAACTTTTCGGTTTATGTGATAAAACTATTCATTCTAAGATGATATATTTTCTATGCATTAAAATTCCTGTAGAAGAATGTTTGGAGGATAATATGACCAGAATGCAGTTAACATTTGACTCCACATGATCCACATGTGCCTTCTATAATTTCTCTTCAGTTAAAGCCAATTTTCTCTCAGTTTTAGCTGATATTCCCCGGGACTATGTAATTCCTTGACACCATCTAAAGTTTTGTTTAAATTAATCAAGTCATCAGGACCTATCCCAGCAGTGCATCATGGATGGGAATTGTCTTTTAGCAATCTTTGGAAGACTTTAAGAGTCTGCAACGAGCTCTCCTAATTTGCACCGTTTGGGGTCTAAATTATTGTAAACCTATTTAATAGCCTAAATCATTAATACAAAAATACAAAATCTTCTTTGTATTTTTTTCAGGAGCATTTGTAATCCCCAATAAGGCAAAATTTTCTTTACTTTTAAAACTTTTTTCCTAAAGTATCTACAATTTGAATCAGATAGCAAAATGTCATACATGTCATGGTAAAGAATGGATTCAGGAGATTGCTTATTCATCATTTTTAGTAGCTGACTTAAAATATTAGCACAGGGTGAGGCTGTTTATCATCCCCTTTGGAGAACCTTCTATTAATATATTTTAGCAGGCTGAGAATTATTACAAGTAGGCACTATGTAAGCATTTTTTCTCTGTCTTTTTCTTATAAAGGTATAGTGAAGAAACATTTTTAATCAATAATTATAAGGGCCATCCTTTAGGCAATAGAGAAGGCAAAGGAATGCCAGACTGTAGAGAGCCCCATTGGCTGAATCACCTTGTTAACAGATCTAAGATCTGTTACTAGTCTCCATTTTTCAAATTTCTTTTTAACAACAAATGCAGCAGAAGTTCAAGGGTTGGTTGATTCTTCAATATGCTGAGCTTCTAGCTGCTCCTGTACCAGCTGTTCTGCAGTTTCTTTAGTGTTAAAGGCCATTGCACAACCCATACAAGTTTGTCTGTCAAAGATAGGGCTATTGGTTTCTTTGAAGTATCAGCAGCTGTTGTGCCCTGTTCTTAAACAAACTTATCAGTGACAATTCTTTATCAAACTTTCTAATATTTTCCCCAGAAACATATGTTAATTTATGGTTTGTTTCTAATATTGGGGGAATGTTAATCTGATGTAACAAATCACATCCCCATAATTCATTGCTATGTTAACCACGTATGGTTTTAATATTCCTCTCTGTCCTCCTGGTCATAGACATTTGACCCATCTCCCCTCTGCTTTACCTGAAATAAAGTTCCAATCCCTAAAACCTGAATATTTACTTCCTGAAGAGGCCAGTTTGGATGTCAAGATTCTGATGAAAGTATTGTTACATTTACACCTGTGTCTACCAGCCCTTCAATGGCAACATCATATATTGTATTATTTATTTATTATTGTATTTTTAATTTTGGTCTTTGTTCAGCTATAGAAGTTTGTGAAAATACTCACTCTATGGTTTTTCCTGAATTTTTGTTTTCTCTTCTATAGCTGTTCTATTATCCAGAGCAAAATGGTTTCTTACAATAGGCATTAGGCTCTTTAATTGCTCTGGGAAGGAGTTTTTTTCTATGAGAGAAGGAAACAACTGAACTCAATTTGGCAAAGGAACCTGCAAAAGGCCCCTCACGGAGTTTTCTGGTGGCAAAGGATTACCATGAATATTTCTCTTTGACCTACATTCATTAGTCCAATATCTTTCTTTGCCACACCTTCCACATAATCCAGAAGGGAGGGGCGTTCTGAATGGATTATTTAGAAAAAAAAAAAGATTGTTTCTAGGAGCTCCATGTCTACAATCCCTTTTAAAGGTGACCTTTTTTTTGCCACAGTTATAACATTTGACATTTTAATTTTTCCTCAAACCTCTGGAAATCCCCTCTCTTATCCATGCATCATTATGATCATGAGATTCAATATTAATTGTATCTTGAATCCATTCCTCCAAAGGTCGTGACCTTGCCTTTAACAGCATATTTGCAGAGAGAATTGGCATTTTTAAAAGCCAGAGATTCAATTATTATTTGTCAAACTTCTAAAATTGTTATTATTCTATTACTGTTGAAGTCAGTCTTTGTAAGAAATCTGTAAAGCTTCCTTTGGCCCTGTGTATCTTTAGTAAATGACTATTTTCTTCCTGACTTCTCCATTCTGTTCCATGCATTCAGAACTGCCACACGGCATAAATCCAGGGTGTGCTCATCATATACAGTTTGCCTTTCCATAGTAGCATAATCTCCTTCTCCAAGAATTTGATTTTGAGAGATTTCCCTATCTCTAGCTTTACTCCATTGTTCAATAATCTTGGACTCTTCTTTGAATCAGGTACTCCATTATAATTGTAGACCAGGCTCAAAAATCCCTCAACCAATCCTATCCAGTTTTTAGGGATAAGTCTATTACAAACTGATCACAAGTTTAACATTTTTTTTCACAAAAGGTGAATGCTTTTCATAAGAGACTATTGCTTCCTTGAATCTACTTAAATTTAACATTGGCACAGGAGTCCAGTTAGCTGTAATAGAGACTCTTCCATTTGGCAATTCCTGTAAGGTTACTGGATATGGTAAGGCTGGTTATCTAAAAACCCTAGGCTGTTCATATCTATTCTTATAATGCAATGCTGAAATTGGTTTTCCATTAAATTCCTCTGTCTGGATTTGAGTATCTCTGAGATCTGTTTTATTAGTTTTTTTTTTTTTAAGTCCTGTATCTTAACACTCAGATTAACCAACTTTTTAGTGATAAAACAAAAATGATAAAGCTGATAATGTTTACAATTGACATTACATAAATCCCATCTAAATTAGATATCCTCTTATTTAATCATTCAATTTTTAAGCTGTCTAGCATATTATCATACAGAAATGCAAATCCCTCCATTGTAATGCCCCCCCCATTTTGTATTGTGGGAAAAAAAATCTTCTCTTTTAACCAGTTCCTCCCTTTAAGAATTCCCAATTGTCTTACCAAATCTACCGATGATGTTGATGAAGATATGAGGCTGATTGCTGCTGTATAGAACAGTAAAAGCTTGACTGGATTTCAAGGCAGCTACCTAGTTTTACAGCAGCCTGAGGAGGGGTTTCAGGGAAACTCTGCAACTCACCATGGAGAGGAGGGGGGGAAATGTGTGAGAGAGAAGGCAGTCTGAAAAATGCACAGGGGATTGTTCAGAAAGAGCGCTTGTGGCAGGTGGCTGCCTGAAGGAAAACCCAGCTAGTCTAGGGTGGGTGAGTCCTGTGTTGTTCAGAGCCCAGGTGCTTCTGGGGATGGTTTCAGAGAGGCTACAACATGAAAATCCCAAACTCAGTCAGAGGCTTGGGGAAAACATAAAAGAAATCCTGGCCAGGTGGAGGTAGAGCACCCCCCCCCCCCCCCCCGTGCAGCTCTGGCCTATGCTGGCGGCTTTAAACGGCTAAGGTAAATGGCTTTTTCATGAATTCATACTCCAAACATTGGCCGCAAAATGTAGCATGAATGATAAAAATCCAGAGACACATATCACAGTTCAACCTGAAGATCAAAAACTTGCTCTTACCTCTACCTCAGACCAAAATGGCGATTTGCCTCCATGAATCCTCATGATGAGACTGAGCCTGAGACCTGTTTCCTTCTATTTTATATTCCTCTCTAGTGCTAGGATTAAAGGTGTGCACAATGACCATCTGGCTTCTATGGCTGACTAGTGTGGCTGCTGGGATTAAAGGTGTGTGGCACCACTGCCTGGTCTGTATGGCTGATTATTGTGGCTGTTTTGCATTCTTGTTTTTAGGCAAGCTTTATTTATTAAAATACAAATGAAATATCATTACAAATTGGTTTGAGTCTCTCTGCATTATGACTTAGTGCTTAAGAGAACTTGTTATCTCAGAGGGCCTAGTATTTACATTACATGTTTGTCAACCATCTGTAAGTAACCACAGTTCCAGGGTATCTAACACCTTCTTATCTCCAGGGCACCAGGCACAATTGTGGTGCACATACATACATTCAGGCAAACATACACATAAATAAATGTTAAAATATATCTTTGGTAAAATTTTGAGTTTTACCATTAATCCTGGAATTTTTTTCAGTGCAGAAACCATAAATACTAGTTTGGTTTGAATAAAAATCCCTAAACATGGGAATATACCCAAGAGAGGCCCGATCATATGACAGGGGCATTTGTTCAACTATGTTCATAGCAGCATTATTTGTAAAAGCCAGAACCTGGAAACAACCTAGATGTCCTTCAATGGAAGAATGGATGAAGAAAGTGTGGAATATATACACATTAGAATACTACTCAGCGGTAAAAAACAATGACTTCTCGAATTTTGCATGCAAATGGATGGAAATAGAACACACTATCCTGAGTGAGGTAACCCAGACCCAAAAAGATGAACTTGGGATGTACTCACTCATAATTGGTTTCTAGAGATAAATAAAGGTCAGTGAGTCTATAATTTGATCTCCTAAAGAAGCTAAATAAGAAGGTGATCCCAAAGGAAAACATATAGCTATCCTCCTGATTATGGGAAGTAGACAAGATTGCCGGGCAAAAAATGGGATCTTGGGGGAGGGGGGGGAGGGAGGTAAGGGGAGATGGGGAGAGAAAAGTGAGAAGGGGAGGTTGGGGGGAACTTGGGAAACGGGATGTTTGGGATAAAGGAAGGTCGGATAGGGGAGCAGGGAAGCACACATCTTAATTAAGGGAGCCATCTTAGGGTTGGCAAGAGATTTGGTGCTCCCAGGTGCCCAGGGCGATGTCCCCAGTTAGTTCCTGGGGCAGCTGAGGACAGAGAACCTGAAATGACCCTATCCTATAGCCATACTGATTAATATCTTGCATATCACCATAGAACCTTCATCTGGAGATGGATGGAGATAGAGACAGAGACCCACACTGGAGCACTGGACTGAGCTCCCAATGTCCCAAGGAGGAGCAGAAGGAGGGAAAATATGAGCAAAGAAGTCAGGACCACGAGGGGTGCACCCACCCACGGAGACAGTGGGGCTGATCTATTGTGAGCTCACCAAGGCCAGCTGGACTACGACTGAAAAAGCATGGGATAAAACCGGACTCTCTGAATATGACGGACAATGAGGGCTGCTGAGAAGCCAAGGACAATGCCACTGGGTTTTGATCCTACTTCATGTTCTGGCTTTGTGGGAGCCTAGCCAGTTTGGATGTCCACCTTCCTAGACCAAGATGGAGCGGGGAGGACTTTGGACTTTCCACAGGGCAGGGAACCCTGACTGCCCCTCAGACTGGAGAGGGAGGGGAAGAGGAGTGGGGGGGAGGGGGAGAGGAGAGGGAGGAGGGGGGAAAAGGGAGACGGGGAGGGAAATGGGAGGCGGGGAGGAGGCGGAAATCTTTTTTTTTTCAATAAAAAATTATATTAAAAAAATAAAACAATATACTTTGGATGCATGAAAAAAAATCCCTAAACATTTCCTGTGGAACTTCTTAGGACCCTGAAGGTGGCAGATAAAAGTGTACTTCTTGTGCCTGCACTCCCAAATACTGACAATATATTGCCAACACTGTTATGGTTTTGGTCCCTGGTCTCTTTAAGAGACAAGCCACGCCCACTCCCTCCCCATCCGCTGAGGCAGGCTGATCTTCAGCTTCTGGCCTGAGCTCGCTCTCTTTTCCATCTTCCTCTCGGAGAGGCAGCTTCGCTTCTGCCTCTCTCCCACTTCTCCACTCCCCACCTCTCTCTCCTTCTCCCTTCCCCCTTCATAACCCCCTGAATAAATATTCAACCTCACTCTGCAAGTCGTGTCTATTCATGTTTCTGTCTTCTGCCTGCCCGCCATATGTCTCCCTGCCTGGGACCAGCAGCCATCTCTGCCTGGGACTGGCTGCTCCTAGGGCCCGCTGCCTGCCACCACATGGCCTGCTACCACCATTTGGGACCTACAGCATTTCTGCTGCCTACTGCCACTGGGGATCTTGCAGTCTTTTTTTTTTTTTAATTATAAAAAACACTCTTTACTCTGGTTATTGTACTGTGTAGTGGTTTGCCAAAGGATTCTATGGAGCTTTCTGCGCTAACCCTTTGACCTGGCTCTCCCCATTTGCATTCTTGCTCTACCTCTGTCCCACACTGTTGTGTTCCATATGAAAACAACAACAATCAATACCCCAAAACTTTATGCAATGAGAGTAGACTTTTGTTCAATGGTCACCATGCAATGATTCCAAACTGTCATGTACAAGAAAGTTTATTTCAGCCAGATATGGTGACACAAGACTGTAATTGAAATACTTGTGGGGTTATGCAGAAGGATGGAGAATTCAGCCTGGAATACAGAGAAGCCCTATCCAACAAAGAAAGAAAGAAAGAAAGAAAGAAAGAAAGAAAGAAAGAAAGAAAGAAAGAAAGAAAGAAGAAGAGAAAGAATGGGAAAACAAACAAGCAGAAAGAAACAAAGAAAAGAGGGCTGGTGAGATAGGCTAGTGGGTAAAGTTCTTGTTGACAAGCCTGAAGATCTGAGTTCCAAATATATGCCACTGAGATTTTTAGCATCATAGCCTGGGTCCGAAAGGCCTAGCAAGCTAGAATCTGGTAACCAACTGAAGCAATGAATAATAGGAAAAAACAGATAAAGAAGATGTATTCAATTTGTCTGTGCAGAGGCTAGGAACAGAGATGCAGTGACAGACACCCTCTGCCTCTGCTTGCAGAGTGCTGGGATTAGAGGTGTATATGCACAGACCAAGACGAAGAAATTTAACGAAAGTCTTTAGATATTTCCATATGCACTCTATATTGGAGAAGCATGGATGGACAGTCTATTAGTTTTTTTTTAATGTTCTATTCCATTGTCTTTTGAAACAGAGTCTTACCATGTAACTCTGGCTAACCTGGACTTCACTGTGTAGACCAGGTTGGATTCAAACTCACAGAGATCTGCTGCCTTCTGCCTCCTAAATGCTGGGATTAAAGGTGAACAGCACCCTAGTCAGACTATTCTACTAGTTTGAGTTTCTGTTAGTACATTAATAATTTCTTTCCCCCAAATCTTACATAACTTGGGAAAGTACCATTCAAAACAATAGTGATCTGTCGGGAATAGTTCACCTTTCCACAATAGCAAATGGAAGTCTTGGGATTGGATTATATTTTGCTATGTAGCCTAGGCTGGCTCAGAATTAAAGGTGTCTTCTTCTGCCTTTACAGTGCTGGGATTAATGGCGTGTACCACCTCACTTGGCCAAGATTTTATTTTACTTACTTAGTTTTTGATATTTTGATTTTTTGAAACAGGGCTTCTCTGTGTACTTTGGCTGTCCTGGAACTTGCTCTGTAGACCAGGCTGGCCTCAAACTCCACCTGCCTCTGCTTCCCAAGACTGGGATTAAAAGTGCGTGCCACCTCTGTCCAGTAAGATTTTAATTTTTATTTTACGTGTATGGGTGCTTTATCTGCATGTATGTCTGCGCACCACTTGTGTGCCTGGTGCCTTTGGAGGTCAGAAGAGAGCATCATAGCCCCTGGTACTGCATTTATAGATGGTTGTGACCGCCATGTGGGTGCTGGAATTGAACCTGGTTCCTCTGCACTAGCAGTTTGTGCTCTTTCTTAACTTCTGAGCTACCTTCCCACCGCACACCCCATCCCGGCAGAATTAGGTTTAAATGGAAGCCAAGGTGTGCCCCACTCCCCACTGTCTTTTTCTCTGGCTCCAGTCTGTTCTGCAAAGTGGCCAGAATTGTATGAAATATTTTTTTCCTGTGAGAAGTCCCAGCTCTGACTGCCGCCTGGCTTCAGCATATCTCCTCCCCCATCACGAGATATCTATTTCTGGGGTCCATTGTCTCAATGGTCTGCAAAGGAAGGGGAATAAATGACTCTTAAGAATATCATTAATTCCTGTCAGGCCTGTCACACCATGTGGGACAGCGTCCAACTTCCACTCTATGGCACTGTATTCAGCTTCCCCGCCTGTACGGAATCGAAGTTCCTGGATGGTGGCCTCCAACCTCCTGAGCATACGGATGCCGCCACAGCGATTTGCAGAGAAACTGCAACCACCTGGACCGCCATGACGACTGCTGGCAGGCGCTCGGTTTCAAAAGTGTTGCGCGGGGCGTGCTCATATCCTGCGGGGCGTGGACAAATCCTGCCGGAAATCTAAAAGACACCGGAAATAGAGTGGCCATGAAATGTTAAATGTTCTAGTCATTTTAGTGTTGCTTTTGCTGGCGGGTCCGCGAGGTGGCTCGGAACCTTTCCTTCCGGGGCTCTGTGGCGTCCGCGGGCGGAAGTCGCGGCCCGGCGGGCCGTGCGCACAGCTCTCTGTGCGGTGCAGTGAGGTGAGTGACTGCGGGGCAGGGCGGACGCTGTGCTGCCCAGCGCTGGTCCGTGCCGAGCAACGGCCGCGGAGGCTGCAGGGGGATGCGTGGGTAAGGTGGGGGTCGTTCGATTCGGTTTCGTTCCGTGCTTGCGGTTTCCGCGTCTTCTGTGTTTTGTCACTTCCCAGTGTGCTCTCCTGTGGGAATTCTCACGGTCGTCCGTGAAAATTGTCGTGTCAGGACGTTCGGGGCAGGACTCAGTGAGTGTGCGCTGCAGGAGCCGATCCTGGGTGGGAGCCGGGAGCTTCAGGACGAGGATCCTGAGGTGGCTTGTGACCCACTCAGGCCGTGAGGCGTAGAAGTCAGCGCAGGCAGCGAGGTAGCCTGGGGCGGGTGTCGGGTGCTTGTGCGGGGCAGCGTTTGCTTAGCCAGTGACCGTATGCTTGGTCGTGTCTTAGTACATGAAGAGAAACGCCATCAAGTATACCAAAATAGAAAGTATCAGGCCACAAATGTCACACTGTTCTCTCTCTCTCTCGTGTGTGTGTGTGTGTGTGTGTGTGTGTGTGTGTGTGTCTGTGTGTCTGTCTGTCTGTCTGTCTCGTGGCGGGGCACGCTTTGCCTAGTATCTAAGCTGCTGAACTCAGGGACTTCTCTCTTAAGGTCTGTAAAGAAAGGAATTTCTTTTGTTGGCTGCTGTTGGATCTTCTTTACTAGTTCCTCCCACTGTGGGTGGCTAGCATTACTGAAGGAAATAAACACAACTAAAAACAAATTCTCACCAGCAGCCAGTGGTGGTGCATACTTTTAGTCCCAGCACTCAGGAGGCAGAGGCAGGTGGAGCGCTGTGAGTTCGAGGCCAGTCTTGTCTACATAGTGAGTTCCAAGACAGTCAGCTATACAGAGAAGCTCTGTCTTATAAAACAACAACAACAATAACACACACACACAGCCCAAATTCTCATTCTTTGGGCCACTGTAGGGTCCCATTTGGGGACCCTTTGGAGGTTATGTGCATCAGTGCTGGGCTCTCTTTGGTTTCAGTGATTGGCAGTTGACCAAACTGAGGGTGCTTCCAAACTGGGTCATATTATTTGTACCTGAACATTTGTACTGATTTAGAGCCCTTAAAAACAGTGTATCAGGCTGGGTGCGGTAGTGCGCGCCCTTAATTTCAATACGGGTGAAGCTGAGGCAGTGTGAGTTCAAGGCCAGTCTGGTCTAAGGAGCAAGTTCCAGGACTGCCAGAGCTACATAATAGACTCCATCTCAAAAACTAACAGACAGCCACACATACATAAACACACGCACACACACACACCAGTATATTATACACTCCTGGAAGCATCTTTTTGGGTTCTAGGGCAGGAATGGTTTAAGTTGCCTGGAACACGTCAGTGACTTGGAGGCAGTACTGTGCCACACTGGTTGGAGGTTACTGGAACTTATCTATGTTAGTGGCTGCATTCTGGTGGGGAGAGAACCTTCATGGACAGCTTAGAAGTGCTCAGTGTGGAGAGGTCCTGGTGCATTTTCTTAGGGTTTGGGGCCTCGTGTGTGTGTGTGTGTGTGTGTGTGTGTGTGTGTGTGTGTTGGGGAGTGAGGTTTGGGTGAGTAAATTTTTCATGATATGGCTGTGTGTGGACAGAGAAATGTTTAGAAACTCAGACTAGAATTAGGATTGGCTGTCATCCTGAGCTCCCTGGGCAATGGGAAACAGAAATGCTGTTTTCAGAAGCGGACTAAAAGAAGGGATTACATAGACTGACTACTACTGTGGCCAGTGTGTTCCTTAGAAAGAAAACAGCTTGAATCTGTTCCCCTGTTCTTCTAGTTAGTGACCTGTGAGCGAATTGAAGGAAATCTGATGCTCACTATGTGTAGCTGAAAGGGTTGTTTGAAATAAAATCAAAATGAAATTGGCAGCTTACTGAGTTTTTGTTGGTGTTTACTACCTTTCGGGTGCTGAGGGCTTGGTCAGCCTACTCTGGCATGCCATTTGGTTCCCTATGATAAACACCTGTGTCCTCATTTTGTAAACAACTAGGTTAGCATATTGTTTCTCTCCTAGTTAAAATGTGAGCACAGCAAGTGTATCCAAACTGATGGGTTTTTAGATATTTTTGTTTCTTTTGTTGTCTGTTTTATACCCCTGACTAATAACGAGCAGGGCTTTCTGTACCCTTTGCGGTGCCTACCTGTGAGCTTCCACATGGGCCCTCACCAATTCCTTGTCTTCTAGGGACTGCCAGTGTCTCAGAGCTCCTGGACCGCTGAAATCATTCAGGCTTCAGGATCTCTTGCTGTGCCCCAGGTAGCCTTGTTCAGCATCTGTAACTCTTGAGGAATTTGGTTCTGCTACGAAGAAACATCAAAACTAGAAGCTCAGAGTGGACATGGCTGCGGATACGAATTTCCAGCAGAAGATCCAGCCATTGGGTGCAGAGGAGCAGCGTGGGGCCTGTGAGGTAAGAGGGACTTAAGGGCAGACACACGAAGCTGCAGACCCTATGTTACCGTATTTCTGAGATCTTTAATCTAGTTAAAAGAGTGGACTGTATATATCCCACACCAACTAATTACTCCCCCCCCCCCCCCCCCCCCGCCCTATCTTTCTTTGAATACAGGGTCTTATTGTGTATGTGAGGCTGGCCTAGAACTTTCTGTATAATCTAAGCTGCCATCAAACTCAACACCTTTTTTTGCCCCAGCCTCTCCAGTCTGGAATTACAGGCCTACATCACTATAGATATTGTCTCATCTGTTTTATTTAAACGACTATAGATATCTTATCTATTTTTTTTAATGACAAGCTTTTCCTCTTGAGTTTTCTTTTTTATATTTTTATATATTTATAGTTGTTCCTCTTTCGCATCTTCCCATCCTCAGTTTCTTAAAGGTTGCCTGCTATGCCCGCCCTGTAAGAGATGTGCATCTGGGGAGGTACCTTTCTGTCAGTTCTTAGTCTCATGGGTAAAAGAATTTTAAAGTGGACTCAGAAGGAAGCCCCAGGACGATTATTATATTAGGGTTTTAGGGAGAACAGAGCAAGCTGCAAGGCGGATATCCTGAAAGTCCTGTAGTTTCAGGGGAGGGGGAGATGGAGGGGACATAAACAAACCTTATATTTAGGCAGTGAGGCCGGCAAATGGCGGTGGGATGGGGCAGCTGTAGGTGGGTGTTATTTTCAGAGATCCCGGGAAAGCATGCTAGGAGACTTTGTCCATGATCTGAAAAAGAGAAGGAAAAGTCAGTTTTTGCATTAGAGTTCTGTTGACAGAAGTTTCTGTCCCACCTGGCTCCACAGCCTTTCAGTCCCAAAGAAAGACAAGGAGGCTTATGTTAATTATAAGATCTGTAAGCGCTGCTCTGAGGGAGGGGGCTGATGAGATTCCTAACTGTTCCTCCCCACTCCTTGGCATCTCCTCAGGTGAATCTGTTTTTTCTGGTATCTCCTGTCCAAGTGACGGTAGCTAGGATGTGGACTAACTCTTCCAGGAGACTCCTGAGCTTATGCTATTGTCTCATATTAAAGAAGAGAAACTGAGGCACAGATGACACACTAGCTGAACTTCTATGTTGCAGCATCTGCTAGCCTGGGATTCAAACGTGGCAGTGTGTTCCATGGTCTGGCTGCCAGTTCCATTCCCTGCTCCTCCTGAGGAAACTTCTGGTGATTTTCTAACTGCATGGCCAGGCTGCTCTTAGCACTCCCTCTGCCTTGTCCTGTTCGCTCCCTTCACTGTTTTATGGGAATTCTTTTCTCTTCATGTGTTCAGGTCCCTTAGTCCCCAAGTCCTATGGATTTCTCTTCTAGTTCGTAGCTGCTCTGGTTTTTTGTGGTGTACTTTGCAAGAGTTCCTTGAATGGGTATGTAAGCGAAGGTGCAGCGAAACCACGAAACCAGACTTCTCCATTGGTAGAAAGGTTTATTGGGGAGCATACTGAAGGCATGTTTCTGAGTAGGGGGAGAAATATGGCGAGAAAAATAAAGCACATTTTATGTTAGAAGGGTGGGGTGTTTGAGCTGATAGAGAAACTGATGAGGATCCTAAGGTAGTTAGCATTTGTGGGAAGATGAAGGATGGGTCCATTAAACAGAGACCCACCTAGTGGATGACCACTCCTGAAGTGTGGAGAAGACTTGTGTTGTAGATACGAGGGAGGAAGCAGGCAGAGCAGAGAATCAGGCTAAACATGGCAGGCTGACCAGAGCAGACCATGAGAAGAGCAAGAGAGGAGCTGCCAGCCAGGGCAGAGGCATAGCCAAATGGTTGACTTGTGTTTGGATCTGGCTGGGGAAGGGAAGCAGAAGCCCTGCCCCTGGGAGAGAGAGCTTTAGAGTAGGGCAGGATGAGAAGTGCTGGGTGGACCCCAGGTACTGAGGAATGCAGGGAGGGCAGGCCTCCACATGTTAATAGGCACCTTCGTTACAAATTTGTCCAGGGTTACTTTGAGACCTAACATTCATTCATTCATTCATTCATTCATTCATTCATTCATTCATTTTTGAGACAAGGTTCTCACTGTGTATCCTGGCTGCCCTGGAATTTGCTATGTAGACCAGGCTGGCCTCAAACTCACAGTGATCTGGTTACTTCTGCATCCCACACGCTGACATTAAAAGTGTGCTTTACCATTCTTAGCTATTTATTTTTAAAGCTTTAAAACATATTTATTTGTGAGTTTGTGCCTGCATGATTTTGCACATATACACTGTGTGAGGAGGCCAGAGAGGATGCAGAATCCACTGGAACTGGAGTTGTGAACAACCTTTGTATGCTGGGAACTGAACCTGGGTCCTTTGCTAGAGCAGCTAGTGCTCCTAACTGCTGAGCTATCTCTCTGTACTATTTATTTTTAATGTGCTGCTTCCCTCATTCTTTTTTCCAAATATTTATTTATTTATTTTTATTTTTTTGAGACGGGGTTTCTCAGTGTAACAGCTCTACCTGTCCTGGAAGTAGCTCTCGTAGACCAGGCAGGCCTTGAACTCACAGAGATCCGCCTGCCTCTGCTCCCCAGTGCTGGGACTAAAGGTGTGCGCTGCCACCACCTGGCTGCTCTGTCTTTTGAGTGTACACATGTCACAAAAGTGTAGAGTCAGAGGACAACTGTGGGACCTCGTTCTTTCTACTCTGCTGAACCATCTTCAGCTCAGTTAGTGTTCTGTTTTAAAGGAGTTTTAGGTTGCCAGAGAGATGACTCAGCAGTTAAGAACATTGGCTGCTCTAGCAGAGGAACCAGGTTCAATTCCTAGACAGTTCACAACTGTAACTCCAGTTCCAGGGCATCTACTGGCTTCTTCTGGCCTCTCTGCCTACTGCACACACAGGGATGCATAAGCCTGCAGGCACAAAGCACTCATAAAATTTAAAAAAAAAAAATCTTTTAAAAAAAGGGAATTTTAAGAACCTTTTGATGTTTGATTAATGGCATTTCGTCCTGTTCTTGTAGTTCGTGATATTTTGAAATGTGGCTTCTGGACGGATATTATGAGCTTAAAAAATTTAAGCTTTCTGTGTCTTTTTTTTTTTTTTTTATCCTGTGCACACTGTCTACCAGTGTCCTCCATTCCTCTGTTGTCTGGGTCTCATCAGCATGTCATGATCCTTAGCCACTTTGTGCCCCTTCCCTAGTCACTCTTTCTCTAGTTTTAGAGACCTCCTGAGAGAGAAAGTCACAGAAGGAAAGAAGGTCTCAGTAACCCTTGCTCTGTAGGCCAGGTTGACCTTAAATTTACAGAAATATGACTACCTCTATGTCTTGAGTGCCTGGACTAACTTCTTGTGCAAGCTTCTTCCACATACAATTGAATGAGCAAGAGACTTGCTTGTGTAGTAATGAAAACAGGAAAAGCTGAGCTTCCTCAGCTGAATGGGAAATGTATGTATAATTGCCATGGCTCCTTCCATTGGAGTGTCTAAAATTATCCCCACAAAAATATCAAGTGTTGATGTGCTTGTGTCCCAGGGAAGCAGAAGGAGCAGTGTGCCACTGCTGAGAGTATCAGTTAGTCAAGCCAGTTTGGAAAACTGCATTCTGACACCCCGCACTTCTCCTGCTCAGGAGTAAATGCAGCAAGATAGAGCTGTGCAGGCTCAGCTATCGTATTGATCACTGCCAGTCAGCTTACTGAAAACAGAGCATTTGCTTGCGATTTAATGTCTATGTTTATAAATATGTGGATGTTCATTTATTTCTTGAGCATCTAGTTATTTGGTCATTGTTCTTTTTCTTCCTTACTCCCAGTCTTCTGTATTTCTTGATATGAAAATGAAATCTATGCCCTGCAATGCTGAAGCATGGGCAGTCCGTAGATGGTGGTCCTGTTGAACTGGTCCATGTTGGGTTTCATGAGGATGGTTGACCAGGTCTCTTCCTCAAGAGGGCACCAGATCTCATTACAGATGGTTGTGAGCCACCTTGTGTTTGCTGGGAATTGAACTCAGGCAGTGCACTTAACTGCTGAGCCATCTCTCCAGCCCAAACTAGCTGCAAACTCCCTGTGTAGTTGACACTTGTCTTGAACTCCTCATCCTCCTGCCTTCACCTTCTGTGGACTCGGACTGCAAGCATCTGTCATCACACCTGGCTTCTTTCTTTTCCCTCTTTGTTTTTTGTTGGCGTTTACTTATGTTTTAGTATTTTTTAGGAACTTTGCTTCTGATTTTTATGATTCATATATCTTTTTCACTTATATTTTTATTGTTTATATTATTTTGCTGTTCAGTTTTGCTTTTTTAGTTATCTGTTTTGTTCCTTCTGAATTTTTTGTACTGTTAAATATTATTTTTTTTCCTTTTTGTTAAATGTTGTAAGGAAGCTGCTTGTTCATTTCCCAGCTGCCAAGACTCCTGAAATAAACACACAGAAACTGTATTAATTAAATCACTGCTTGGCCCATTAGCTCTAGCTTCTTATTGGCTAATTCTTACATATTAGTTTAACCCAGCTCTGTTAATCTGTGTATCACCACGTGGCAGTGGCTTACCGGCAAAGTTTCAGCATGTCTGTCTCTGGCAGTGGTTCCATGGCTTCTCTCTGACTTCGCCCTCTTTCTCCCAGCATTCAGCCTAGCTTTCCCCACCTAACTAAGTTCTGCCCTATCAACAGGCCAAGGCAGTTTCTTTATTCACCAGTGGTATTCACAGCATACAGAGTGCTGTGTAACTGAGGCTGACCCTGAACTCTACTGTGTTTGTTTGAGTCAGAGTCTCCCCTGCTTTCACCACTTACTAAGGCGAAGTGGTTGTCTGGTGAGGTCTGCTGCCCAGCTGCTCATGTTCTTCTTCTCCGTCTGTTGTCATGTGTTCTTAAAGTCCCAATCGTGAAGACTCTACTCTCAGAATTGATCATCTATCAAAGGTTGATATAAATTTGGGGGCTGCATGCATTCTGGGGGGCTTGGTTTGGTTTTGAGGCAGGGTTTCTCTATGTTGTCCTGAGACTTACTATGTAGGCCCAGCTGGCCTCAAACTCCCAGAGATCCACCTGCCAACTGTCTTCAGAGTGGTGAAATTAAAGTGTGTCACTAACCTGGCTGCAGGCATTCTACCAGAGGAGGCAACAATTTTTAATACATTGTTGAATGCTCCAAAGGAAATTTCTCATAGTAATGTTATCATTGATATTTTCTCCATTAGACATTCAGGGGCTCCCTGATAAACCTAGTGGAGAGGAATGAAAGGAGACAAGAGACGCGAGAAATGACGGCAAGACAGGATTTCTGATCAAGCCATACCGTTTATTCTTTCTCAGAAGCTGTTATATAGCAAACGGGCAAAGGGGGTAAGGGAAAGGCATCAGGGGGAAGGGAAGGGAGTCAGGAAGCTCAGGTCTGCTGGAACTCAGGTCCGGAGACATCCCCAGCTGATAAGTAAATACTGAGGGTCTGTGATTGTTGACTAACCAAGGAGAATGCTAATGTGTTCCAGAGCCTGGTGTCTGCAGGTCTCTGCTAGGAGATAAGATACCAGATTGATTTCCTAGACCCTGCAGAGGGGATAGAGGTAAATATTTTTCTTAACTTGTGAGCTTAAGATGGCTGTAACCAAAATGTAGATCTCAAAATGCAGGCCTTTGCTTCCGGCACAACGGAGTACTTCTGGAATTATCCATTATGGTTACAGTAATATGCCTTCTATTTTAATGTAGAGAATTTTAATACAAAATATTTTTCACACAGAAGAACGATAGATGAGTGGCACCTCTGCCTGTTTGCCAGTGTCACTAGTGTCGGCCTGGAAGATCTGTCAAAAGTACTTGAAGGCCTAGAAAGAAATAGCCATGTGCCCCGTAGGCACGTGGGCACCTTCAGATTATCAGTGTTGTAGTGTTACGATTTTCATCCATGAGTAAAAGAATGGCCCTTCTCTGAGTGATCATCAGCATAGGTCCCATCCTGTTTCTTTTCCATTGCTAGGTTATTTGTAACCCAAATATTAGAGCCTACACTTTTTTCTCTGTGTTGGTTTTTATCTCTGAGATAATAACCTACTTAACATAACCATTAATCCTTTAAGTCATTTGTTCCTGATCATACTTCCATATGTGGAGTCTTCCTCTCGAGGTCCAGCCAGTGCTCACACAGCCAGCTTAATTAAAAAGCATGTTAGCCTCTTTTAATCTCTTAATTTTTCTCCCCCATGTTAATCATTTCTTGAAGAACTTTGGGTTATTTTTTAGACTGTGACAAATTCTGAATTTGGCTAAGTTGCCGATGCTATCCTTTAGCATGAATTCCCATTCTTATATTTCTAGGAAGCTGGTCTTTAAATCTAAACATGATGGTGACACATGTGTGTGCCTGTCATTAGCCAAGGGAGACTCAGCATTGTGAACTGTGTAATTTGAAGAGTCCGTATCATGGGATTATTAAATTTTATATGTGTGATGAATGTTTTGCTTGCATGTGTGTGTACAGTGTGTGTGCCTGGTTCTTTGGAGACCAGAAGAAAGCATCAGATCCTCTGGGACTGGAGTTATAGCTGGTTGTGAGCCACCATGTAGGCACTGGGACTTGAACCCAGGTACTTTGCAAGAGCAACAGATGTTCTAAATTGCTGTCATCTCTCTAATTCCCCTTCCCCCCACCTTCTATAGTCATGCTCAGAGCATGGGCTTGGCTATAATTAAGACAGGTCTTCTCACATTAGTTAGCAATTCACAGTGACCATCACAAGCTCTACTCAGGTGGACCAAGGATCCCGAGTTGGCTTGGAAATGGTTTCAAGAGGTGTCTGTATCAACAAGCCGAGGGGCAGAGAGACATCTACAGCATGTGGGGGCTTCAGAAGAGGGAGTGAAGTTTGCATTATTAGCAGTAGCTATATGTAAGATTTTGTGTTTTCTTTTTTCTTTTTTAGTTGCCATGTTCAAATAATGTCATCTGTGTCTCTGGTTGGTGAATTAAAATATTTTTTGCGTGAAGATTCTTTTCCTAGGTGGTATCGGGAGTTTTATGAAATGCGTTGTACAGGTATACAGAGAGAAAGAAGTGCCAATAAGATAAAATGCAGGTGTATTCTCTTATTAGTTTTCTCTTCACCTCTACAAAATACTTAATAGAAACATCTTGAGAAAATATTATATACCCAGAGGCAGTCCTAGGCCATCCTGATTTATGCAACAAGTTCCAGGCTGCTGAGGCCATAGAATAAGGCTCTCTTTGAAGAGAGGAAGAGGAAGAAAAGGAAATTTTGTTGTTGTTTGTTTGCTTTTGGTGCTAGGACCCAGGTGGTAGGGGTCTTGTTTTCACAGCTGATTAGTAAGCAGACACAAGTATAACTAAGAAGTCCCTATTGCAAGAAGAGGAACCCTTCTTGTAGGGTAATTACTTCTGCTCAGGGCACAGCCTCAGGAAGAAGATTTAAGGACAAGAACAGTGACCAATCTTTGTCCCTTTATCTCTGAAGGGAGTTGGGATGTTTAGACTGGTGCTCCCGGAGGAACATGTGCTCATGTACAGACGTCAGTAGGTGACCCAGAGCCAAGGAGACAGACACACAATGAAGTAGAGATGCCAGGCTCTTAGTTGGCATTTAGTTCCCAAGTGAGGAGTTAATACTTTTAGCAAAGCAGCTACTAAATGCCTGTTTCATAATGTTGAGTCCAGTGGGTCCAGCTAACTCCAACCTGGAATATGGTTGCTCAGTCAGCATTGTGCCGTGTACTCTTCCTTAGTGAATTCTCTTCTAGTTCCTTAGAAATGTGACTGTATGATGGACGGCAGGATTGAGGAGTGCTCTCTGTCCCCCAGCTTAGTGGGAAATGCAGTGCGCCATCATTGAAAACCTAACTTATGCAAACTTTCCTGTTTTCCGACGTTGAGTTGTTCACCCCTGAACTGTGGTACGTTGTTACAGAGATGGATGTCCTTTGAGGATGTGACTGTGGACTTCAGCCAGGAGGAGTGGCAGCACCTGGACTCCGCCCAGCGACGTCTGTACCAGGACGTGATGCTGGAGATCTACAGCCACCTCTTGGCAGTGGGTGAGCACAGCCACCTGGGGATCCAGGATGAGTTCCATTGAGGTTTCCTTCCTTCTCTTTGTAAAACATGGTGGGGTATCAGAAGTGCCCCCCCCCCCGTGTGTTTGCTTTATTTGCCCCGATGTTTCATTTCTTTTGTGTATCTGCAAGTATTAGTTATACAAAATAGAAAATGTTGACTTGGTTTTAGCAGTGAGGCAGTGTCAAGCTTCATTGTATCATCTAAAGACAAGAAATGACCCCAAAATCTAATATGCTTTTGGTTAACAGGATACCCCATTCCCAGCCCTGGAGTCATCTTTAGGATGGAAAAAGGAAAGGAGGCACAGGCAGGGAAGATTGAATTCCCAGGCCAGCAGTGTCCAGGTGAGCCATTGCTTCCCAGGTGGGGTAGATTTCATGAGGCCTTTGTCAGTTTGTCTCACCAAGTCCCCGGTGGTGGTCACCTTTATGCTGTTTTCTCTTTGGAGTTTTTGTGGTTAATTCTGAAATCCATTTATTATTGGTGTAAGGCAATGTGAGACTTTCTTTATGAAAGGCGAGTTTGTGGGACCAGCTTCTCTGACCATAGATATGAATGAACCTAAGTGAACTAACTCATCCATTTTCTACTAATGATGACCAGTACACCCCCATGTGTAAATACACACTTGTTCGTGAACATCTGACATTAGCCAAGTTGGTTACTATATTGTCCAAGTAATGGAGGAAGGACTTGTAATTTGTGTGTTCTAACCACCGACTTTTGAATTAGCATATTGTCCTTGGGGTTCTTATTATTGTTTATTTTGTGTCTGTCTTTGCTTTTCCTGTCTGCCTCTGAGTTTATTTATTTATTTTTTTTCCTTTCCTGTGCTGGTCTATTTCTTCCCCTTAGTTGTGGCACCTTAGGCTTAGTGTTCTGTATGTTTCTCTTCTCATTCTGTGGCAGGTTTGCTTAAAGGCTCTGTTCCTTCTGAATGTGCAGTTCTCACTGTGTTCTCACGGTTTCTTGGTCCCCGACCTTATAGTCTCTGCTGCCTTGTTTAGATGAGAACATTCCTGCAAGAGGATTCGCTTCCTTCATTTTGGGAGAGCAGAAACTGGAATCTACCTCATTCAAGTTAGAATGTCTTTGTTTTGGTCTGGCTGATTATCCTTCTCTCTGAACTATTTTCTTTGGTGTTTAATTTGTTTTATTATTTTGGCCCCACCCATTTTCCTTTTTGAATGCACAAGTTGTTTTTCTTGACCCCATCGGCATCAGTACAGACCGTCTCCTTCTTCCGTTATTTGTTTATTTCTGAGGTATTTTACTTATGTATTTTTTGGTTATTACTGTTATTTTTCAGGCAGGTCTCTGTGTAGCCCTGGCTGTCCTAGAACTCACTTTGTCGATCAGGCTGTTTTGTACTTACAGAGATCCACCTGCCTCTGCCTCCCAACTGCTGAGATTAAAGGCCTGTGCCATCATGTCTGAGACTTTCTTATTTAGGTTAAGTTTTCCTTATGTGATGTATGGATTCCACTTAAGACATGTTATCAATCAAAATGTTACTGCAGCAAATGATGTCACTTTGGGTTTTGATACATTTAGTTAGAAACACACAGCTAATTTCTGTTATATAAGATTCAGTAACTTTCTGATGCTCTTTCTAGTGCAATTGATAAAAACTCACAGACAGAAATTGGGGTTCAGCCTAAAGGGTCAGAAGAGTAAAACAGCCAGCCACTGGCTCTTGCCTCGACCTCACTCCCAGGAATCTCAGAATGAGACTGTGTCTTAAGAGCTGTCTCCTCCCGTCTTATATTCCTCTCTGGTCCTGGGATTAAAGGTGTGTACCACTGGGATAAAAGGCCTGTACCTCCCAGTTTCTATGGCAAATTAGTGTGGCTACTGGGATTAAGGTGTGTGTTATTGTGGTCTGGTCTGTAAGACTGGCCAGTGTGGCTGTTTTACTCTCTGAACTTCAGGCAAGCTTTATTTTTTAAAATATAAATGAACTATCACTGAAGTTTTTTTCACGTTTATATATTGCTATCTTAAAAATTCAGCTGGATAGTCTATATGCTTCATCCTCTGATCCATTGTTGTCATAATTATACTAATGTCTGCTATGTAGGTAATCTCCATTGTATACAGTTGTGATTAGCTTCCTTTTACTAATTGTCAGCATCATTAGTAACTGATTTAGGCATTCATATTCAGTCACAGTCCCTCTGTATCATTCATCCTTCATCCTCTTCACTCTGTTTATTCTTTCATCTCTTTATGTTCCTAGAAGACTCAGAAATTGAAACCTCACCACGGAAAGTATCTGAGAAAGCTTCAGTTCATAGTGATATGGCCAGCGAAGTCTCAAGAAATGGTTTGTGGTGTTCACTTTTGCAAGAACTATGGCAGGATTCTGATACTGCTACAAGAGATAAACAAAGCCAGATTCTACCCTTGCCTCCTGGCACCTTCCTTAAGAAAACTCTGAGCACAGATAGTGGACCTGAATATCAAAAGCCCAGGGAAACCATTCCTTTGGGACCCTACCTCATTTCTACACAAGGGAATCTTCCACAATATTGCTTGCTTCCAAAAAGTTTGGGGCTAAACTTCGGAGCAAATGGTCAGAATGAAAGCAGTGTCACCGAGCAGCTTATTAACATTGTCGCATCCAGTCAGCTCCTGATACGAGGCTCTTGTAATGCTAACTGTGTGGCTGCTCATGGAGGAGAATCGTGCCGAAGTACTGGGAATGGAGAAGTTCTCAACTATCAACAACCACTGGTACATGAAAACCATTCTCAGGAGAAAGCAGATCAAGGCCCTCGGTGCGGGGAAGTACTCTATGCCATATCTTTGCCCAAACCTGAGATCACTCTCACTTTGGACAGACCTCTTGTTTCGTTCAGTGGTGGGAAGGCCTTCCTTTGTGTGTCAGATTCATCGAGTTATCCATTCCAGCTGAAGGCGGATCATCCACTTCACATTGGAGGGGAGCCTTACAAATGCAGCCGCTGTGAGAAAACCTTTGGTACTAAGGCTGCGCTCCAAGAGCATGAGCCAGTTCACACAGAGGAGAAACCGTCTGTGTGCACACTGTGTGGAAAAGCCTTCAGAGACAGGTCAGCTCTCTATGAACATGAGTTGATCCACAAGAATCACACGCCTTTTATCTGTGACAAATGTGGGAAGGCCTTCTTACGTAAGTCAGAGTTGATGTCCCATAAGCAAAGTCACGATGGAGAGAAGCCTTACAAATGCAATGACTGTGGAAAGTCCTTTAAATTTCCATCCCAGCTGAAGGTGCATCGTCAAAGTCACACGGGCGAGAAGCCTTACGAATGCCACGAATGTGGAAAGTCATTCAGCAAAACAGCCAAGCTCAAGGTGCATCAGCGGATTCACACAGGAGAGAAGCCTTATGTGTGTTCTCAGTGTGGAAAGGCCTTCAACCAGAAGTCAATACTAGACAGACACGAGAAGCTTCACCCTGGGGAGAAGCCTTACAGCTGCAGGGAGTGCGGCAAGTCCTTTAATTACCCGTCCCAGCTGAAGGTGCACTGCCACAGCCACACCGGGGAGAAGCCTTACAAATGCCACGAGTGTGGGAAGTCCTTTAACTTTCCATGTGAACTGAAAGTACACTATCAGAATCACACAGGAGAGAAGCCTTACAAATGCCGCGAGTGTTGGAAACTGTTCAGTAAAATGTCCCAGCTGAAGGCACATTCTCGTGTTCACACAGGAGAAAGACCTTACAAATGCAGCCACTGTGGGAAAGCCTTCTCCACCAAGGAGCAAGTCCAGGAGCACGAGCGGATTCACACGGGGGAGAGACCCTTTGTGTGCACCGAATGTGGGAAGGCCTTCAGTAGCAGGTCATCTTTTCGTAAACATCAGTTAATTCACACTAAAGAGAGGCCTTTTGTCTCTCAGAAATGTGAGCCGGGCCTCCAGGAGTCCACTCTGACATCCCCCCAGCAGCTTCACATTGGCGAGAAGCCTTACAAGTGCCCCGACTGTGGGAAGCTGTTTAATTATCCGTCCCAGCTGAAATCCCATTATCAGATCCACACGGGAGAGAAGCCCTGTAAATGTCCTGACTGTGGGAAATCATTTAGTAAAACATCTCAACTGAAGGCGCATTCTCGAATTCACACAGGGGAGAGGCCTTATGTGTGCTCTGTGTGTGGAAAGGCCTTCAAACAATTGTCAACACTGAGCAGACATGAAAAAATTCATCTGCTTGAGAAGCCTTACAAATGCAATTTTTGTGGGAAATCATTTTGTTCTCCATCTGAACTGAAGGTGCATCTTTTAATCCACACGGGAGAGAGACCTTACAAATGCAGCAACTGTTGGAAAGCCTTTTGTACTAAGGTCCAACTCCAAGAGCATGAGCGAATTCACACAGGAGAGAGACCTTATGTGTGCACTCACTGTGGGAAAACCTTCCGGAGCAGGTCGGTTTTCTCTAAGCATAAGCTGATTCACAGGAAGGAAGCGCCTTTCGTCTGTGAGAGGTGTGGGAAAGTGTTCTTACACAAGGCCGAGCTGACGTCTCATGTACAGACGCACACTGAGGACAAGCCTTAGGAATGTTGAGATGGAGCATGCCATCAGGTTACACGGTGAAGCCTCTGTGGGAAAGTCTTGCTTCCTAATGCCCTGCGCCAATAGCATGAACAAATGACGTCACCCGGGAGAGACCCTTTGTGCTCTGAGTGGGGAGCAGCTTTCAGTAGCAGGCTCACTTTCTAGACATCACGTGTCTCATGCTGGGGTGTATAGGGATACTTTTGATGATCTAACAAATGAAGCTTTCCTGAAAATCACAGTGCAAAGTTAGCCACACTAGTCAGCCATAGAGGCCAGGCGGTAGTGGTGCATGCTTTCAATCCCAGCACTAGAGAGTGTAAGATGGGAGGAGACGGGAACTCGCTCTCTTTTCAGTGTGGAGATTTCATAGAGGCAAGAGCTCTCTCGTGGCTTGACTGCTTTGTTTTCTGATCTTCAGGTTGAACCCCAGTATCTTCTGTGGTCTGTATTAGTCGTGCTACGAGGGCAAGGCCTTTGTCTCTCAACTCATATTGAAGAGAAGGATTTGGAATGCCACAGTTGGGAAATTATTACTTATATCACAGATGAGTCACGTCATCAGTTCATGGGTGGGGATGCCCTATGTGTGTTCTGAATGAAGGAAGGTCCTAAGCAGGACAGAACTCAGCATATAGACTACATGGCTCATACCACAGGTTTTACAGGTGCAGTTTTATAGAACATGGTTTACTGAGAAAAGAGTTCCTAGCTTACTAGTATATTCCAAAATGAAATTTATTTCTATCTACTTGAAGTTCTTTTTATGGCCATCAAATTGCACATCACCTGATTAATATTACAGAAAACAAATCTAGTTATACATTGCTGAGACATAACACATTATTATGCATGAGGAAAGTGAGTCACAGATTAATAACAATAAGCACACTTGTTAAACATGAATTTCATTTCAGGTTAACCTTGACTAATAATTTCAGAAGTGTTTCTATAGAATATAAGACACATTTTACCAAATTATTAGAAAGTTTATGGGAAATTAAGGCAATGATATTCCCATTTATTGTGGGAGTCCAGTAAAATCCTTAACTACCAGCCATGGTAATAGTAGGGTGATTATATAAATGGGCATACGTATGGAGTGTGTGTGTGTGTGTGTGTGTGTGTGTGTGTGTGTGTGTGTACGTACACATGTGCCTGTGTTTGGTCAGTGCCTGTATGAACTTGTATGTATTCCCACAATTCTGTGGAATTTTCCGTAGAATTAACTGCATACTAGAAGAGGGCAGTTTATTATTAAGCCGTACATTCATTTATTCTGTATATATTTATGTACACAGGCTGCTAGGTGTATTGGCTATCAGAAGAGTCAGTGATCTCATATCATGTGGATCCTGGGGTTTGAACTTGGATTGCCAGGCTTGGTGATCATTAATTACCTTTACCCACTGAAACATCTTCCTGTAACTATTAGTTTTACTTTTTATTAACAGTCTCTATCTTGAACTTGTACCATCAATAATTAATACTTTTTTATTGTACAGGTGTACTTTGAATAAATGAACTCTGGGGCATTTACTGTTCACGGTGCTTTTCTTTTTTGGGCTTGGTTTAGGTCTGTTTTCCCCCCCCCCCCCCCCCCCCCCCCCCGTAGCCTATGTGGTGATATTGGAACCAACCATTAGTCTGTTATTTGGGTGTGACTGCTGGTACTTGTGAGCTATTGCACACATGTAGAGGTCAGAGGACAACTTCTAGGAGTCCATTTTTCTCCTCTCTGGTTTCTGCTGCTGCTGCATGGTCCGGGCCGGCGGTTTTGTTAGCTTCCAGGAGATAGTCTCCTTTCTCAACCGTCCATCCATCCTGTCAGATAGGTGCTGTAAATACAGATGTACCACACTGTATCTGATTTTTTAAAGTGGGGTTTGCGGATTGAATTTAGATTTTGGGTTTTTTTTTGGGGGGGGGTGTTTTTTTTTCTGAGACAAGGTTTCTCTGTAGCTTTGGTGTCTTGTCCTGGAACTCCCTCTGTAGACCAGGCTGGCCTCGAACTCACAGAGACCCGCCTGCCTCTGCCTCCTGAGTGCTGGGATTAAAGGTGTATGCTGCCACTCCCACCCACCCCCACTTGAATTTAGCTTCCTTCCTTCCTTCCTTCCTTCCTTCCTTCCTTCCTTCCTTCCTTTTTTTAAAATTTTATTTTATTGATATTTATTGAGCTCTACATTTTTCTCTGCTCCCCTCCCTGCCTCTCCCCCCCCTTCAACCCTCCACCCTCCCTTAAAGTTCCCATGCTCCCAATTTACTCAGGAGATCTTATGCTGCCCCCCCCCCCCCACCGCCCTGCAGCAGGCTGTGGTGGTGGATCTAAGGACCACACAGATGGAAAGGAGAGCTTGGGGGTAAGATGGGATGGGGTAACTAGAGAGAGCCAGTAGCAGGGGGACACCCTGCAGTTTAGGGAATTGGAGGGGGCCTGTACCCTGTTCCCGGGACATCTGGCCAGCCAGGCAGGCACACACTTACCCCTCTGGCTGGATCTCCTCCCCTCTACTTTATTTTTCAGACACTCTTTTTATATTCCCCACGCCAAGTCCGTTACAAGAGGAGGGTTTCCTCAGAACCAGAAATTACATAGTTACTACATAATCACCATAAAAACATTTTTTCTTTGGAATAGGCCAACCCCATTATATTTCTTACCGCGTCCTCATGCATTTTCTTACAAAGCCCACGCTCAGTTAAGCATTCTTGTTTGAGACTTCTCACAGGTTGGGAGCCTTCCAGCCATAGCTGCTTACCTAGGCAGTAGTTTTTGTAACTGCCAGAAAAGCAAGTTACTTGTTTTTTGTATTTTAGAGTCCTGTCTAATTAACTAACCATCCAATTCTTTGCTTTTTCATCACATGAAGGCAATTATTTAGACCTTTGTTTTACATTTCCCAACATCAAAAAGAATTTGAGTTGGTTGACTCCTGGGATTGGATTGTTTTCTTAATCATTAACCTAAACCATAGTCTATACCACTCAAGCCAAGTGAAAATTTTAGCTGTGTGACACTTCCTTGTTCCTATTTTCTGTCCTCTGCAGTCCCTGCTTTATCAGGAGCAGGGGCAATACTGTATCCTACCTTTGCCTATATTAATTTTCCCAATAAACTAACAATCCCTTATTTCATTTGTTTAAAACCTTCAATCATCAAAATTCTATTTAATCTAAAACTATTGCATAAAATCATTACTTTAGTCAAGCTGTACAGCTTAAGAGGAAATCATCTTCATATTAATCCACAAGTAAAAATGCCTAGTAGAGGGGGCCATTTCTGTGAGAATCACAATACGAAAAGGCAGTGGGGGTTCCCCACATCTATTTACACCATGCCAGATACCAGAGAAAAATAACAGCGGCAAATATGTGAAGGCACAGCAGTAGCAAGAGACATGGACCCGAAGCCCCGGGGACCCTGCCTATCGGAGATTAACCCTTCAGTGCTTTGCATTCTGGTGAGCTGAATTCTTGAAACTCAATTGTCATCTGCTGCTCCTTTGACTTGGTCACTGGCAGTGAACACCATGATAGAGAATGTCATGTGATTTGATTAAAAAGCACATGCCTTTAATCCCAGCACTTGGGAGGCAGAGGCAGGCGGATCTTTGTGAGTTCGAAGCCAGCCTGGTCTACAAGAGCTAGCTCCAGGACAGGCTCCAAAGCTACAGAGAAACTCTGCTACAAAACAAAAACAAAAACAAGCAAACAAACAAAACAATAAAAAGCACTCCTCAGCTCCCAGATCCCCAATCCTTGATAGTGCTCTGAATTAAGCACAATGTAGTAATGGCATGGTCTCAGCCCGAGGGAAACTGTCCTGTTGCCAAATGGGGTGCAGACAAATACCCCTCCAAGATAGCTCTTGTGGGACACCTGGAGAAGCAGAATTGGAAATGAGGGATTCAGATGACACCCTGCTGGGATCTCCAGTGTTGATGTGAAAAAAACCACATCTTTCACCTTAAAGGGAATAAAGAGATAGTTTATTCTGGAGCCCTATTTGTGTGACCGTGACTCAGGAACACAGATTTACGTTACCTCAAATTTCTTGTTTCACTGTGGAGACAAGCTTCATGAAGTTTTATTGTTTTACACAGCAAAGAAGATCATTATTAAGGCAATTTCAAAATACGTCATCAGAAAGGTGGTCACAGCAAGATGGAGGAGGCTCTCCTGTAGGTCTCAGGCCATATGATGCCATTCTTAGCTTTGGGGTTGATGGGAGCGAGTGGTCTGCTGAATCAATAGGTCCCAAAGGTTTTCTAAGGCACTGGCTGTTAGTTCTGACAGAGGTGAGGAAGGATGGTGGTTCCAGCAGCTAATGCTAGCCTGAGATGGACAGGAGTATGGTGCATCAGTTAAGAACACTGGCTGTTCCGGTGGACCAGGTCCAGCTTCCAGCACTCATATAGCAGCTCATGGGCATTTTAATTGCAGCTGCAAGGGATCTGACACCCTTTTCTGACTGTTGCATGCACATGGTGCCCGGACATACATACAGGCAAGCCAACTATGAACTAATGAACTTATAAACAGCCTACCCCGAGATAAGGTGATTAGTCTCTAGACCTGCGGCACTGCGGCTCTCCTACATCCCTGCAGTTCTAATCCACCTTGGCAGACACTGCTTCTTTCCAGGCTTTACACCGAGGATTATTTACTGTTGACCCTTGGATGCCCTGACCCTTCACCTCTTGGCAGCCTTGCTGTGTTTACCCTACTGACCTCTTCCCATAACCTTAGGATAGTACCCTCTCTCATTGACTCTGACATGTCTGTCCTCAGACCACTGTAACACCCTCTTGCCACTTCTCCTTTGTCAAGCAGGTCTTTAACCCTTCCTTTGAAATTCACCTCATCCATTCACACTTACAAGAGAGAAGGTTTGAAGGGTTTTGTTTGTTTTTCTCTGCTTGTAAGGGCTTTCCCCAGGTCTGTTTCTTGATTCACCCCAGGAACCATGCTCTAAAACCCTTAATGGTATGGAAAAACAAGGCTTTGGTAACATCCAAGGGGTGTAATAAAGAAACTGCCAGTGTGTCCGCTCCATTATCATAGGGGACAGAGAGGAGCAGAAAAGATAGCAAAACTAGCGGAAGAGTCTTGTAAGGTGTTTTGTTGAAGGAGGAGGGCAGGTTGGCTGGAACAGTCTAGGAATTAGTGTGGAAACCTGTTAATAGAGAACTACATGTCCTCTCTGGAGATTGGGGGCAGCGGTGCTGTAGGAGCGGCTAAAAAGGTAATGACTTTTTCTGGCAAATAGAAATCCACTTTATAAGGTTTTTGAGGAATGCTGAGTGTTTACCAGGTCCAAATCCTGCCTGGGCTGAGCCCAATTTTGTCATTTTTGAGGATTGGGACCTGCATTGGTCACGGATATGTGAGGGAAATATGTCATAGGTGTAGGGCTTGTGGGTATCTTGTGTGCACCCCAGAAATCCACACTGTAGCTTGTCCCCATTGGACAGGTTTCCCTGGGGTGCACATCACCTCAGCAAGTGGTATTCTATTTCTCTATTTGCTAGGTGGCTGCTTTGGTCTTTTCAAGGACCATAGCCCTACCTAGAAAAACTTCATCAGCATGGTAGAATGAGAAGCCTATCCTTGAAGATACAGTTCAAAGGTAGTTTCACAGTTGAGATCAAGCTTCATATAATTCTGTAGGGCCCAGTCCAGTCTGCTACATCCAGCCTTCTAATTGGCCTTGAATACACCACAGGGAAAGTCAGACTGAGAGGCTGGCCCTAGACCACCGGATGCCTTGCCACATGCTCCTGTGGTGGCTGCCTTGGTCCTGTGCCCAGCCTCTTCAAGTTTGGTCTCTCAGCTCTGACACCAGCTGTGCCGCTCCTCTGGTGGGCAGCTTTGACGTCTGCATGGAGATGATCTTGAATTCCTAATCCTCAAGTAGTGGGATTACAGGTGTGCCTTTTCATACCTGGTTTGGTTTATATGGTGCTGGGGTGGGTAGAATAAAGGGCTTCATATGTGCTGGGTTGACACTCTACCAACTGGGTTACATCTCCAGCTCTAGCTTTGACTTTGCTGATCTCGTGTCCTGGTTAGTAAAGTGGGGCTTATAGCTGGGTGAACTCTGTTGGTATAGGGCAAGGACTGTAGTCAAAGTGTATCACCATCTCAGCATTGTCTGAAGATGAGGGCACACTCTCACAGCTTCAGCATTTGGTATGATAGATCCCAGACCACTTGAACTCATTCTGGGTGGTCTTCCACAACTACCACGTAGCTCCTAGTATCTTCTATAGCTCAGTGATCTCCCTCTACTGCTGTCTGTCCTGGATCATAACTGTTGCCAGTCAGGTTAACAGTTTTCTGAGGAGTGCAGGGTTTAATACTCGTTCATTTTCAGGTCCAATATCTTTTGAAAAATATGTATGAGGAGTGCTTTGTCTGTGTTACGTAAGTGTACCACATGCATGCAGTACCTGTAGAATCCAGAAGAGAGTACCAGATCCCTGTGGAATTGGAGTTACAGATGGTTGTAAGCTGCTATATGAGTGTTAGGAACCAAACCTGGGTCTTCTGAAAGAGCCATCAGTGCTCTTAACCATGGAGAGGTGAGTATAGACTAATGTTCTTCCTAAGTGAGCTGTTATTTATCCTTTATGAGCTAGCTTGTCTTCTTATATGGGGAGTGTTCTCCAAGTCATCCATTTTGGCCTCTTGTGGTCTCTGGGATCTCTGTTGTCACACTTCTGGTTACTACACAAGTCTTAGGTGACCCTTGCCACCTGAAAGTCCTTTGAGAACAGGATTTTGCTGCTCACTTCTGGGCCTCCTGCATCACTGTTTGAGTTAGGTTTCTAATGTTATGAAAAACACCATGACCACAGCAACTCTTATAAAGGAAAACATTTAATTGATGCTACAGCTTATAGTTTAGAGGTTTAGTCCATTATCATGGTGGGGAGCATGGCAGTGCACAGGCAGACATGGTGCTGGCTACATCTTGATCAAAAGGCAACAGGAAGTGGACTGAGACACTGGGTAGAATCTTGAGCTATATATGAAATCTCAAAGTCCGCCTCCACAGTGACACATTTCCTCCAAGACCACACCTACTCCAACAAGTCCATACCTCCTAATAATACCATTCCCTAAGAGTTTGTGGGGACCAATTATATTCAAAATACTACAATCACCCAGCACAGGGCTTATGTCAAATAACATTAATTTTTAGTATAACAGCTGTCATCATCATCATCATCATCATCATCAGAGCAGCTTTAAGAAAGAGCCAAGATCGGTTTTGTTGACTAATGATGTTCCCTTATGAAAAGAGAAGGTACACAGGCAAGATGTCACATGCTTTTAATCCCAGCACTAGGGAGGCAGAGGCAGACAGATCTAATAGGCTCCATAGTTTCAGACCAAGGATGCATAGTGAGATTGTCTCAAAACAAGGAAAAATAAGAAGAGGTGGGGAAGGTCATTGGACCTTTATCTGAGATTCCAGCAAGTCTCTCACACACTTTCTGTCAAATTGTATGTAATTCTGCCCTAATTGCATCTAGCTAGGCGTAGGACGTTAGCTGAAGGGAAGAAAGACCCCCCCCCCCATCCCTGCAGCTTTGGAGAACTGTTAAGACTGCTGGGGTGAGATTCCCTCTGGTACAGATACTTTGTATCACCCATACTCCTGTAAGTATTCCACTCCCTGTGCCCTGTAAATTAATCCAATAAATTCCTTGGTCTCCCAAATTTGACTTTGGTAGAATGGTACTTTGGTTTGTCCCTAGAGCCTTATAAGGCCATGGTTGGGAGTTAGGAGATGGTTAAGATGCTTGTTTACATTTCTCCAGGGATGATGTCTTAGTGTGCTTATCCGTTGCAGTGATATCTGTTGCACAATGACCAAAAGCAAGTTGGTGGTTGTGGTGTGGTGGAGTTCATCCAAAAGCTAAGATAGGAACCTGGAGGCAAGAGACCATGGTGGGATGGTGCTTACTGGTGTGCTTCTGGCTGCTTCAGCTACCTTTCTCACATGGACTAGGACAGTCTATATGAGACTTCTTTGCTGTGGGATTCCCCTCTGTATGCTGTGAATACCATTGGTTAATAAAGAACTGCCTTGGCCTGTGATAGGGCAAAAAAAATAGAGTTAGGTGGGGAAAACTAAACTGAATGCTGGGAGAAGGAAGGCAGAGTTTAGAGAAGTCATGTAGCCCCACCTGAGACAGATGCCAGAACTTTAACCAATAAGTCACAGCCACGTGGCAATACACAGATTAATAGAAATGGGTTAAATTAATATGTAAGAGCTAGCCAATAAGAATCTAGAGCTAATGGGCCAAGCTATGATTTAATTAATATAGATTTTGAGTGGTTATTTCAGGAATCTAGGTAGCTGGTAAACAAACAAGCTCCCTCTCATACAACAAATTGACATGCCAACATGGTCAACTAAAATACACTTAAAACCTGAGAGTTTGGGAAGGAATTCTGGGAAAAGAAAAAAAAAAGAGTTAAGCATGGCTTTTAAGAGAGGATTTTCCGATTCAGCCGTAGCAGAAAAAAGCTGTGTGGTTTTGAAATGGCGGTTTTCTGGGCATACTACCAGCTTGAACTCTGGCTCTTTCAGGAGGCTGAGCATTTAAATGGAGTTTTTGGGCAGTGTGCTGCAAGTTACTGGGTGGCACCATGGGCCAGCTGGTTATCAGAGTTGAAGTGGTGAGGAGAGCTCCCACCCAGCAGTCTCAGAAGTAACATACTTCCACCACATTGAACTGGGTGGAGCAAGCAGGCAGAGCTGTGTTTGCCCTAGTAATGCTGCCACTTAGGTTTTTAAGAAGCACTTAACATTTTAAAAAGTTGTCCTGATCAGAAAAGTATTACAGATATGCAATAAAGACAGATTCAGACGTAAAAAGACCTCTAAATGAGACACAGTGTGTTTAAAAAAAATGTATGTAGGCTTGGGAGAAAGAAGATAAAGAGTATAGAGTCATAAAAGGAAGTAAATGGTTAGGAAAAAATATAAAACAAAGTTTTTAAAGAGACAGACAGTCATAGATTAAAGGGAGTAAAGTTAACAAAATAAATATTAAAAAGTAATAGAGTAAAATAAAATAGTAAGCCACATAAAGATGGAAAATATACAGAAAGTCTGGATATGTATATTATGGTTTTTTTTTTGAATTTTTTGAATGTGAAGAAGCTAAGTAACCAACTTATATACTTTAAAGGTATCTTGTCTTTAAAATTTGGGTCTAAGAATATGTTGCTTTGGAAAAGAGGTTCTCTCTTTTTCCCACAGAGGAAGATAACCTGTAGAATCCTTCCAGAAATATGGCTTGATGGACCAAGACCACCTGAAAGGTCACCTTCAACGCCCCTCAAAAAATTACTTTGCCCAATAAACATCAGGAAAAAGTTTAAAGAGAACTATGCCCATATTTCCAAATATTGTTTATAAATGTTTGTTTACATTTAAAGGGGGATATGCTATAGAGATTTGCATTGATATGGATCTTGCTGTATGGATACAAATTTAAAGTCAATTTTGTTATATGCATATTTTTGCTCTTGATTAAGGTATTGTGTTTGTGCAGCTCATTTAAAAATGTAATATATAATTAGGAAATATAGGTTAATAGATAATCATCTATAATAGTTATGCTTGTAGTCATGTTAGTTAGGTTTTCTAGATATATAGAGATATATTTCAGTTAGGTATTCTTCAGATCTTTCAGAGACCTTCAGAATATGGCATTTAAAATGTTTTAAGAACTTAGGACTTTTCATGACAGTGAGACACATCTGCTCCTGGCAGCACCAATCTACTTCAAGAGGAAGATGGGCATCAAAGAGGCTCCTTATGGAGTTTGTTAGCCATTTGGGCAAGAAACTGCTCTTGCCTGGACTGCTTGATGCTATGCTGTATGAACTGGACTTGAAGGACCCACAGAGAAATGACTGCTGCACTTGTTTAAAGGTCAGATGTTCCTTCAGACTTTCTGCTTCATGAAAGAGTCTGCTAGACATTCTGCATAACACAGGAGAAAGTTACTGAAAACTGCCAATATAGATGGAACTGTCTTTGAAATTTCCTGCTTCATGGAAAAGTCTGCTGTATACTATGGAACTGTGGGCTGAAGACTGGATGCCCCAATGATGCAGAAGAACTTTGGGTGACTATCCAGGCAGCAAGATGTTTCTGTCTATTCTAGAGTTTTAGAAGTTGCTTACAATGCAATTCCTGTTTACTTAGGTAATACTGTATCCTTCTGGAGTCTTTGATGGAGTTGAAGAATAGATATAGTTTTCCTTAGCTATGATAAAAGATAAAGTAAATATAAATATAACTGTAATTCTTCCTTGATACCTATCTCATTATATGTAATTTTACTATGTTAAAGTTAAAACCTGCCTTTTTATTTAAACAGAAAAGGGAAGAGGATATGGGATTCCCCTCTGTATGCTGTGAATACCATTGGTTAATAAAGAACTGTCTTGGCCTGTGATAGGGCAAAAGAATAGAGCTAGGCAGGGAGAACTAAACTGAATACTGGGTGAAGGAAGGCAGAGTTTAGAGAAGTCATGCAGCCCTGCCTGAGACAGATGCCAGAATTTACCCGGTAAGCCACAGCCTCATAGTGATACACAGATTAATAGAAATGAATTAAATTAATATGTAAGAGCTAGCCAATAAGAATCTAGAGCTAATGGGCCAAGCAGTGATTTAATTAATATAGTTTCTGTGTGATTATTTTGGGAGTCTGGGCAGCCAGGAAATGAAGAAGTGGCCTCCTACAACACTCCTAGAGTGTGAGGCATCTTCTGTTGCATAGCCCGGATATAAAGAGATGTTGCTGTTTAGTGTGTCTGTCCTTTGATGACATCAGTCCTTAGCTTCTTCAGGTTTAGAAAGTGGACTGAAGACCAGCAGCTCTCCAGGAACCTTCTAGGCCTCCCTCATAGAACCTGCGGTTTGCTAAGGCATCTAGTTTTGTGAACTGAGCAGCTACTGAGTTCTCAGCCTCCGTGTGCAAATAGCTGTTGTTGACTACCAAGCCTATGTTCAACTCATTTTAGTAAATCTCTTTGTAATATGTACATATTCTGTTACTTCTGCTTTTTTGAGAACTCTCATATAAAAGACAGATTAGATAGGTCATTAGGTCATTTCAGGCAGGGCTAAAGATCTATAAATTAAAAGGATAATGGAACAGAGTAGTGACTTAATAGAAGGCTTTTTTAATGCCAGATATAACATTTGACAGAGAACCTAGAGGATGAAGAGGACATGGGGGATGATTCTGACTGAGGGAACAACAAGGCCCAGTCTTGGGAAGGGAGAATGTCAGAATGGTGATCAAGGTGATCTTTAAGCTATTGTGGGTCAGGCTGGGGGAGTGGACAGTGATAGGTGGACTCCTATTTGAAAGGCTGCTCTAGAGCAACAGTTTCAAACCAGGAGAGATTTTTGTCTTCCAGGATGTAGTTGGCAATGTTAAAGACATTGTTTTAAAAGTTATTGGTGATGTGTGTTGGGGTGGAATAATTAAAAGTGCTCAGTAATTAAGAGTGCTACTTGTAGAGCAATTCCTTTTGAGAGAAAACATTCCACCTTGGAGGTAAGCTTATTAAGAGCAGGATGTGCTAAAGAGAGGGGAAACATTTTATCCTACAGAGAACGTCATTAAAATTCAGGAAGTTGGCACCCAACACGCATGTCAGTCAGCTGTAACTCTGGCTTCACAGGATCCAATGGTTTTGGTCTCTAGAACATCCATGTGCACATACTCACCCAACACACATGATTTTAAAATAAAAATAAATCGTAGGAAAAAACAAAATCTCAGGAAATAAAGAACTCAGTGGCTTCAAGAAGTCCCAGAAACTGACCAGATGCACCAGGCCTCTCCCATTGCCAAGTATACAAATAAGACACTCTCAGAGAAGCCTGGCTACCTCAAAGAGGCAGAGATCAGCTGAGCTGCCTGATAATTATGCAGAGAGGTCCATGTTTCCAACTTTCATGAGCTGTCTGTCACCCATGCCAAGGTGGGCCTTGGTAAATTATTTCGGCTCTTAGGAGGAATCTCTCACCCTTCCTCTTGGAGGCAACCCCAATGAGTTTACTGATTCACCAAGCTAGACTTTGGTGATGAGCGGGAATTTATTCAGATATGCCCAGGAAAAGTGTCACAGAACACCGCATTTGCCTGTAACCCAAGTTCACTTACCAGCACCCATGTCCTGTGGCCTATAACTCCTATAACTCCATTTTCAAGGGATCTGACGTCCTCTTCTCTCTTCCACAGGTACTTGTGATATTCGGACACACATACATAAGTGTACATATTTAAACATTGTAAATTATTATTACTGCCAGTATGGGGACAGGATTTCTCATCGTACCCCTGACTGTACAGGAACTTACTATGTAGACCGGGCTGGTCTCCAAATCACAGAGATCTGCCTATCTCTGCCTCCTGAGTGATGGGATTCAAGGTGTGCATGACCAGGCCCAATTTACATTTATATTGTTTTTGTTTTTGAGACAGGATTTCTCTGTGTAGCCATGGCTGTCCTGGAAGTCACTGTGTAGAGGCTGGTCTCTAATTCAGAAATGCCCCTGCCTCTGCCTCCCAAGTGTTGGTAGTAAAGGTGTGTGCCATCACCACCTAGCTACCTTTTACTTGAAGTTGTATTATCTTTAATTGTGCATGTGTGTTTGTGTGTCTCTCTGTGTGCATATGTACACTCACATGTGAGTGCAGGTGCCTGAGGAGGCCAGAAGAGGGCATTGGATCCCCTGAAACTGGAGTTACATATGATTGTTAGCCAGCTGGACCATCTCCCCAGCTCCTATTTATTTGTTTACTTATCTGTTGTGTGTGTGTGTGTGTGAGTGTGTGTGTGTGTGTGTGTGTGTGTTTTGGGGCACATGTATGGAGATCAGAGGATAGCACTGGCTCTTTCTGAAAAGTTTCTGTAGCCTGATAAGCCTCTTCACTGACAGAGCAGTCCAAAACAGACCAAATCAAACTGAATTAGAAAAAGCCCAAGTTTAATGGATAGAAACACTTCTGAATTATCTTTCAGTCCCCCAGAGAGAAGACAGGATAGAAAGACTGGAAAACAACATGTTCTCTTTACTGGAGCAATTTAGCTACCCTATGGGTGTGGTCTTGAGCATCTCTGGGGGAGGGGCTTTGGTGTGGGGCTTCCTTTTATGATAAGCGTTTCAGGGATCACTCTCTAGTTATCAGGGTTGGCAGCAAGCCCTCTTTATCAACTGAACTGTCTCAATAACTCAAGACATGCTGGTTGACTTGGGGACAGAGATTACTACTGATAACTGGGGAGTAGAAACTAGAGATATTGGTGAACATTTCACTTTTCACAAGAAGGCTTCTACCATCCCAGCCCATAATGTCAGGGGTTCTCATGGTAAATACCTGCTTTGTGGGCTAGAGAGACAGCTTAGGGGCTAAGAGGACACACAGTCTTTCTGAGATTATAAGTTTGATTCCCAGTGTTAGAATTACACTGGCCTCCCCTGCCACCTGGCAGGATGAACCCAGACAGTACCTTAGCCAGCCCAGGGACCTATGGCTGCTATGTCACAAGGTAGGGGGAAAAGGCCTCTTTAAGAGAAACTCAGCCCAATCTCTCTCTCTTTTCCTGCCATTCTTCTGAAGAGGCAACTCTCTCCCCCTCTTTTCTCCTCTCTCCTCTCTCCTCCTCCTCCTCCTCCTCCTCCTCCTCCTCCTCCTCCTCCTCCTCCTCCCCCCCCCCCCCCCTCTCTCTCTCTCTCTCTCTCTCTCTCTCTCTCTCTCTCTCTCTCTCTCTCTCTCTCTCTCTCTCTCTCTCTCCCCTTACCCTCCCAATAAACTCCATACTCAAGCTTTCTCTGCATGATGTATTCTGTTTCCCACCAGAGTTTCTCATTGGCCATTGGACCTACCAAGGTCTTTCTTGTGCTTTATCTTACATTGGTGTGTGACTTGGCCACTTGGCCATGCTTTCTTCTTGTTCTCTCCCATCCGTGGGTAGTCTAAGGGATACTGGACCTGGACACTTCAATCCAGTCACTTTCCCAATTCAGGATCACTGGAATTCTACACCTAACACTGCAGATGGTAGGCTCCTTCCCTATATCCCTTCTTGCCATGTTTCCATTGTAATTATTCAACCACAGATAAGGCTGAATTTCCAGGTTCTAAAGGCAGGCACATGCGGACAGGCCCTCAGGTACAAAGGGCCCTGTGTGACCCACGTGCACACATTTGTGGTTACATCTACATCTGACTCAGCTAAACCCTTGCATGCATGCAAGACCCATTATCTGAGTCATCAGAGTGTGACGTAGTCATGCCAATCCCCTGTGTGCATGTGCTAGGCAGCTTTTAAAAGTTGGACTCCCCATCTCCCTCTCTCTCTCTGCACACAAATCCCCAGGCCTGTATACACCCCTTCTAATAAGCTCCTAAGCGGGTTTGTTGTGTGTTCTGTGTTTCCTTCTCACTTGCATCTGGTAATTTCATCGGTGCTGAGACTCAGGAAGCTCTCCCTCTCCAAGTCCCTTTCCCGGGGTTGGGATCCGGAACTGGAAATTTTCTCCACAACAACCATGTGTTCCATATGCCTGAGCGCAATTTCTCTGAACACCACCTGCTTTAATTGGTGAGTTTCCCCCATTCTGATCAGCTTAACTGTTTTTCTGAACCCAAGGAATTGACTGTTTAGCTCCGGCAATTTTCTGGTGTTCCCAGAAATGGGGGGACTTCCCCCCAACCATGGTATTCAAGGTTACAGTTGTGCCCTTCACTGACATTCATCTCCGGATTGCTTCCCTTAGCTGAAATTGTGTTTGGAACAGCCTGGGGCCAATCCACCTGTGACTGGGGGCCCAGGGTCCCTCAGATTCTTCTTTCTCTCTTTTTTTCCATTTCATTTCTTTTCTTTTTTTCTCTCACTGTGAGAGGCTGCTCGGAGTGGCTTCTGGGCTCTCTGGGTTCTGAGCCACCCCGACTGGATCCCGTCAGGCCTTACTGTCCCACTCATGGCTGGGGACGCCCTCCTACGGGTCTTGTGATGCACAGATTCACACCCTGCTCACAGTCAAGAGATGTCTTACTGTGAGCATTGTGGTGTCTCTGTTTCACAGATTTTCACAGTTTCAGGTATGGGTAGCAAGCCATCCAAACCCATCAATTCAGCCTCTCTTGGATGCCTCTTAGAGGCCCTGAAACCCCAGGCCTTAATGCCCTACGTACAGATTCCCACACTTGTCCACCTTTGTTAAAAAAAATATGGCCTCATACAATTTAGATGGCAATCTAAAGTGGCAACCTAACAGCACTTTTGATCCCAATATTTTACGGGAGCTTTCTAACTACAGTCAACTCACAGGCAACTGGAAGGCATTTCTTTACATCCAAGCCTTTTACTATTTAGGCTCTAAGCCTAAGCCCTCCGTCCTTGCAAGTTGTTCACCTGCTCACAGGCCATCTGTACTGGAAGAACCCTCCACTTCCTCTCTGGACCCAGCTAAGAAACCCCCACATTTTGGACCTCAGTGGGCAGCTACCCCCATCCTCCCAGTTCCTACTCCTGCTCCTTCAGCCCCTGCCATTGTTCCTTCAGCCCCTGCCATTGTTCCTTCAGCCCCAGATTCTACTCCTGTTCCTTCAGCCCCAGATTCTACTCCTGTTCCTTCAGTCCCAGCTTCTACTCCTGTCCCTCCATCCCCAGTTTCTACTCCTGTCCCTTTAGCTCCAGCTGCTGCTACTTCAACCCCAGTTCCTACTACTGTCCCTTCAGCCCCTGTTGCATGAAGAGGGGCCCTTTGTTTGTCCCGGCTGCCTGGCTAGTTTACACCTGAAATAATCACACAGAAACTGTGTTCATTTAAACACTGCTTGACCCATTAGCTCTATCTTCTTATTGGCTAATTCTTACATCTTAATTTAACCCATTTATATTAATCTGTGTATTAATATAAATTAATACACGTGTCTGTGGCTTACTGGGAAGATTCTAACCAGCGTCCATCTCAGGCAGGAGATCCATGGGGTCTTCTACTCTGCCCTTCTTTTTAGTATTCAGTTCTGTCTTTTCCCCTACCTAAGTTCTGTCCTATCAAAAGGCCAAGGCAGTTTCTTTATTCAACCAATGAAAGCAACACATAAACAGAAGGACACCTACATCAAGCCCCTGCCATTGCTTTTTCAGCCCAGTTCCTATTCCTGTCCCTTTAGCTCCGACTCCTGTTTCTACACCAGTTCCTTTAGCTACTGCTCTTGACCCCGCTCAGGAATCCACGCCTTCCCAACCTCAACAGGCAGATACTTACACTCCTTTACTTCCTGCTGCCTCTCCACCTCCCTCTGCTTGCTCTTCATCTCCCCTCCTCCCACTACCTGCTCCAGCAGCCCCACTGAATCATTCTTCCTCTTTGGTGCCTGGATGCAGCAGCTGCCCTGCTCTGGCACCCACCTTTACCCCTCCTCTCACATGCTTGCATGCTGCTATGGAACCTAACCCTAACCAAGCCAAGCACTCTACAGTTCTCCCATTGTGAGAGGTGGCTGGCATAGATGGATTGATTAGGGTATACATTCCTTTCTCACTCTCAGAATTCTCCCATATAGAACAAAAACTGGGGTCCCTATACATCTAATTCTACCACTGTCATAAAACAATTCCATTATCTTACCCAGTCTTATAATCTCACCTTTTACAACATCTATATGATCTTATCTAATAACCTACTTCCTGAAGAGTGAAGGTGAGTTTGGGAGCAGGCCAGAGTACATGCAGATGAGATTCACCAAACTCTTGCCTCCCACCCTCCTGGAGTAGAGGCAGTCCCAGAACAAGAGACACACTGGGATTATAATACTCTGGGTGGGATTTTAGCTAGGGACAGGTTTTTGATTTGCCTCCTGGCAGGTCTCCATAAGGCTGCCATCAAGCCAGTAAACTACACTAAGCTCTCAGAGATCATTCAAGATACGAAGGAAAATCCTTCCGCATTTTTGGAACACCTTACAAAAACTCTGTTACAGTATACTAACTTAGATCCAGAAACCATGGAAGGCAGACAGTTACTCATGATTCATGTTTTAAATCAGTGCTACTCTGACATTAGGGTTAAACTTGGATGTTTAGAGAGAGGCCTCTTGACCCCCCAGGCAGAAGTCTTAAACTTGGCTTTTAAGGTGTACCATGCAAGAAATGACAAAGCCCGCAATCATTGTCATGTGCTAATCATGACCTCCCGACTGACCAAGGTGACAGACTGCCTGATCCATGTGGCCCATGCTGCTCCCTTGTCCCTTGGGGCTCAAGAACCACCAGACCTGTGTTTCAAATGTGGTAGAACTGGTCACTGGGCCCAAGCATGCCCTAATCCTCATCTTGATCCCGCAAGACCTTGTCCAAGATGCATGCCATAGGGAAGGACATTGGGTGGTAGATTATCCTTGTGCACATAGTGGCATGGAGACATCAAACCCAGAAAATTCCCAACTTGAACTTCTAGGTCTTGCCATGGACTAGGCTCCTTTGACCTGACCACAACCATCATCAGAACACCAAATAGACTGGATCAAAAAAAAAAAAAAAAAGACATCCCCTCGCCATACAATAATCAAAACACAAAACATACAGAATAAAGAAAGAATATTAACAGCACACCTGAAAGCTCTAGAAAAAAAAAAAGAAGCAGACTCACCCAGGAGGAGTAGAAGACTGGAAATAATCAAACTGAGGGCTAAAATCAACAAAATAGAAACACAGAAAACAATCCAAAGAATCAATGAAACAAAAAGCTGGATCCTAGAGAAAATCAACAAGATTGACAAACCCCTATCCAAACTAATCAGAAGGCAGAGAGAGAACACACAAATTAACAAGATCAGAAACGAAAAGGGGGACATAACCACAGACACAGAGGAAATTCAGAGAATCATCAGATCTTACTACAAAAGCTTGTATGCCACAAAATTGGAAAATGTGAACGAAATGGACATTTTTTAAAGATAAGTACCATCTACCAAAATTAAATCAAGACCAGGCGAACAATTTAAATAGACCTGTAAGTTATGAAGAATTAGAAGTTGTCATCAAAAACCTCCCTACCAAAAAAAATCCCAGGATCAGATGGTTTCAATGCAGAATTCTACCAGAACCTCCAAGAAGAGCTAATACCTATATTCCTTATTGTGTTTCACATAATAGAAACAGAAGAGTCCTTACCAAACTCTTTTTATGAAGCTACAGTTATCCTGATACCAAAACCACACAAATACTCAACCAAAAATTCTCAAGAAAAAGAATTACAGACCAATCTCACTCATGAACATTGACACAAAATTCTCAATAAAATACTGGCAAACCAAATCCAAGAATAGTTCAAAAGTAGGCTTCATCCCAGGGCTACTTGATGCTGGGCTGGCGCAACATACAAAATCTATCATACATTGAGTAAGGGGAACACTCATCCATTGTTGGTGGGAATGCAAACTTGTGCAACCACTTTGGAAATCAGTGTGGCGTTTGTCAAGAAACTGGGAGTCAACCTACCTCAGGATCCAGCAATTCCACTCTTGGGAATATACCCAAGAGATGACCAATCATACTACAAAAGGATTGTTCAACTACGTTCATAGCAGCATTATTTGTAATAGCCAAAACCTGAAAACAGCCTAGATGCCCCTCAATGAAAGAACGGATAAAGAAAGAAAGTGTGGAATATCTACATATTAGAGTACTACTCAGTGGTTAAAAAAAATGACATCTTGAATTTTGCATGCAAATGGATGGAAATAGAAAATACTATCCTGAGTGAGATAACCCAGACCCAAAATATGAATATGGTATGTACTCGCTCATTAGTGGATTCTAGCCATAAACAGAGGACATTGAACCTATAGTTCGCGATCCTAGAGAAGCTAAATAATATGGTGAACCCAAAGAATAACATATATAGATCCTCCTGGAATTTGGAAGCAGACAAGATTGCCGGGAAAATGTTGGGAGCATGGAGGTGGGGGTGAGGTGGGGGAAAGGGGAGAGGGGGAGAGAGAAGGGAGAAGGGGAGGACTGGGGAGCGCTTTGGGGAGTGGGATGTTTGAGATGGAGAAAGGGCCGGTACTGGAGTAGGGAGGAAGATATCTTAATTAAGGGAGCCATTTTAGGGTTGGCAAGAGACTTGGCTATAGGGGGGTTTCCAGTGTCCACGGGGATGTCCTTAGCTAGGTTCTTGGGCAGTAGAGGAGAGGGTGCCTGAACTGGCCTTGTCCCATTGCCACACTAATGCCTATCTTGAATATCACCATAGAACCTTTGTTTGGCGATGGATGGAGATAGAGACTGAGACCCATATCGGATCACTGGACTGAGCTTCCAAAGTCCAGTTGAAGAGCGGAAGAAGGGAGAAGATGAGCGAGGAAGTCAGGACCATGAGGGGTTGGTCCACCCACTGAGACAGTGTGCCTGATTTAATGGGAGCTCACCAAGGCCAGCTGGACTGGGACTGAAGGAGCATGTGATCAAACCGGACTCTCTGAAGGTGGCCGACAATTGGGGATGACTGAGAAGCCAATGATAATGGCACTGTGATTTGATTCTACTGCATGTACTGGTTTTTTGGTATCCTAGTCTGTTTGCATGCACACCTTCCTAAGCCTGCATGGAGGCGGGAGGACCTTGGACTTCCACAGGGCAGGGTACCCTGCCCTCTCTTAGGACTGGAGGGGGAGGGGAGAGGGTTAGTGGGGAAGCAGGAGGGAAATGGGAGGATGTGGAAATTTTGAATGGTATTATTTATAAAGCAATAAAAAGACCATCTCAAATACAAAAAATGCAGAAACCACATTATACTTAAAATATAAAAGTGAGTCTTCTTACTTAAGATTGAGAATAAGGAAAAGCATATAATTTCATTATTCTTACTCAACATTTTCCTGCAAGTTCTTCATTAAACATACAAGGAGCGACATGTGTATAAAAATAAAGTAATCAAATATTAAAAGTTAAAATTATTTTCATATAATGCAAACTGTCTGTTATCCATAATGAGGAATCTAGAATAGAACATATAGATTTAAAAATAAAAGTAATTGGATTATTTGAAAAAAAAAAAAGTTTTCAAAGTGAATCCCAAGTATCTGAAAACTGCTTTCACAGTGTCGTGTCCAGGGACAGTTTTCATGCTTAGAGGTTCAAGTATTCTTGACTGATGGTTTGAAGTAACTTGAGTGGTGTTCACTTAATATTGATAATTTGTTATTGTTTATTTGCTTTTTAACCCTTTCAGACATATTTATGCTGCCCCTATTCTCTTGGGTGTATGATGATCCAGGGGAACTTGTTCTGTCCACTCAGGCCACACCTTTAAATGAAAATGACCATCCCCTCCCTGCACTTATCATTGCCACTAAGACCTCAGCTAAGAGAGGAACTTCATGATAAATTTCTGTTTGCATAATAAAATCTTGTGTCACTTGAGCTTTCATAGGTCCTATGAATGCTTTCACAGTGGCTATGACATCATATGAATGTCTACTCTCTTGTACCCAGGAAACACTATTTCTTCTTTGTCATTCAGTTTTCCAGACTCTCACAGACTTTATCCAGACCTTCTAGAGTGACCCCAGAGACCTGAGAGGAGGGTTATAGGAACAAGGAAGGGAGATGTGTTTGTACAGAACTGGAGTACATTTGAAAAGCAGTTGAGAGAAACAGGCAAACATGTTCCAATAATACTAAATGGAGCTCTCAAAAATGATTTCACATGGGAGGAGAAACAAATGTTGATTTATTGAAAGAAGCATTAGAGAAATTAGCTTTCTTTTATGGAGTCATGGCAAATATTTGTAAAAATATCTAATTGGCTGAAAGGTTTATTTGAATTAAAATTTCAGGTTACTTTATATTGTTGGGAAAAGCACACGTGCAAGATCTTGAGACAGTTGTTTACACATCACCTATCCTCAAGAGAGGGAGAAATGTATGAGCCTAGACTGCCTGTTTGATTATTACTCAACCATCTTTCTAAAATCTTAAGTCATTTTCCCAAACCAGGCTGTGGTGCCATCCACCAGGGCCTGGGCTCAGTGCATCACTTAGCCATCAAGATACCTTCCCACAGCCATATCCATAGATCAAACTGAGGGAGACATTTCTTCAACTGAAATTCTCTTCCTAGGTCACACTGGTTGCTTTCTCTGGCCATTAAAAATAATCAAAATGACAACTTTATTACATTTGGGAATTCATGGTAGTCACTTTGCTCATTAGTGTTGAAAACCAATGGTAGAAGTAGCATAAGGCAGAAATGTTTTGTTCTGGTTCAGAGGATAGAAGTTTTCTTGGTGGTGAAACATAGCAGGTAGATACAGCGTTTTCTGTGGTGTCAGGAACTTGTAGCCCTTCCTCTTCATATCTCCACAGAACTAGTAGCCTCTTGAGAAATTCAGAATAGATGTACTCCAAAACTGCCTACATACCCACATCACCCAGCAAGGATCTGTGTCCAAAAGTTTCAGCATCTACCAAAGCCATCCTGGGATATAAATGACGTAAGACTGTGGGTGATCTTTCATCTTCACACTGTTCGCGTGACTACTAGCATGACCTGAATTTTTGCAAATAAAGCATGGTAGATTTGCCTTCTGGCACTTGATTTGCACACATCCCTTGGTAAGATGCAGCAAAGATTAAATTTTAGTAAATTATCCTTAGGGCTATGGAAGAGCACAGTCCATTCGCACCCCCAGTTTCTTCCACAAACCCAGTGCATACAAAATCTACAGGAGAATTTTAAATCCCTGGCTTCATCCTGACTTTATGAAATCAAATTCTTTCTCTTTTGAGCCCCTTTGATGAAATGGTTCCCTGAAGCAGGCACTTCCATGATCGAACATCCAAGTCTGTTGTATTTGACAACTAACTGGAGCATTACTTATCCATTTCATCTGCTTTGCCCATAAAAGTGCTTCAGTGTACTTGACACAGACCCTGGAGACCAGTCCCCAGATCTGCTCCGGGGTAGTAAAAAGAAGACCTCAGTGTAGCAAGGACCTAGAAAAAATCTTTCTAAAAATGCCTTTAGGAAAAATAGAATCACATAATCTGAAGGTAGCTTTAATTACTATTGATTCTTGAAAAATTCTTATCTACTTGAGCTTTAGACTTTTTCTATCTGAGGAGAAAAATAGCAAAACACATGCTTTCCTGATGGTAACCTCCTCTTTTACTTCACTTTAAACAATCTCTTTCTTTGACAGTCTCTCTGCTCAGTACAATCTCTTTACATACATACATAATCTCTCTTGCACAATTACATATTTCTATATTCATGTACATCTCCTTTCAATGGCTACAACATCTTTCTTTTTTGCACATTTTCTTCTACATCTCTTTTCTATATGCTTCATCTTCCTTGCTTACAGACTGTTGCAAATTTCCCCACAGTCACAGCTTATTTACAAAGCTCTCGCCATAGAGCGCTTTACACAGTTCTAGGCACAGCTGCTCACTTAGCAGCAGTTCTTTCACGCCTCTCTCTCTCTCTCTCTCTCTCTCTCTCTCTCTCTCTCTCTCTCTCTCTCTCACACACACACACACACACACATGTGTCTTCTACATTATTTGCACACTCTTCACTCACTCACTCACTCTTACTCATTTGCTCTCTCACACTCCTCTCTTACACTTCTGTCTCTCCACACTCACCCTCGTCATAGCTCTACACACCACTCCTCTACAGTGCCACTGCTCCTCTCCCAGCCAAACTCTGGACAATAGAAGTTACATTTTCAGGGCCCAACCCATATTCATAACACAAGATAAGTCACGTAGCTTCTCTTAGGTTGGGAATGTCAATATGTCCAGCCAGTGAGTAATGCCTGGACATGCCATTGCTCAAATGGTTATGGTTCCCAGACAGAAAATGACATTGGAATTTAAGACTTGACAAGAACCATTAGCTGAACCTTGAGTGGTAAGAAGTACATGCAGACTACTCAGACTAGGGTTGCTTCAGGCTCTGAATTTGAACCAGCAACAAACAACACCTGGGAAAATTACCTCATGTATTTGTCTCTAGGGAAAACCAGATATTCATTTCCACAGGCAACCAACCTGCTTTGAATTTGTTCTGAAGTCTAAAGTTAGCTGTCTTTGTGCTATGCCAGTCTGAGTAATGCAAAGTAACCTAGCATTTCCATTCCTCTAAACTATACAGATTAGGCAGAAATCATCTTCCTGAACATCCCCAGCTATGTTTGTGCCTCAAAGATGGAATATTTTCATGAGATAAACACACAAGCAGTGGGCAAAACCACGAAACTGTTCATAGGGAAGAAATGAAGTGGCTCATGAGAGAAATTACAGACAGCCAGTGACCCATGGCCTCTCCAGGTGGGGCTCCCTAACAGGAAAATACCCACCCATTGGGTCGATCTGCTGAAAACTCGTTGTTACCTGCTGTATACCCCCATGGGCCTTGGCATCTAATAGTCTTGCTTCTTGATGCTTTTGGTAGAAAGTTAGGATGGCTGAAGATCTTTTCTCCCTTCGCAGTTTGCAGTACACCCTTTGATGCTATGGGAGGTAGTTTTGGTAAGAATTCTTGGGATAGTTCCAACTTTATTCCTTCCAATCCTTTCTACAAAGACTTTACTGTCTTTTCTAACAAGATCTTACACTTAAGTGATTGGGAGAAACAAGAAGCAGAGGCAATAGGTTACATTTTGGGGAAATCATTGGAACTCCCAATAATTCCAAGGAAGTTTTACCTTGCTTGGCACCAGGTACTTTGTTAATTGTGGAGTTGGTAAAGGTTTTCACAGCCCTTGTGGTGTAACTCTATATAAACTATGTTATCTTGTCTTAATTTTACAAATAATGATAATCCTAAAACCACAATAGACTTCCAATATTATATTTTAGTTAGGGTCTCAGTATGTAGTGCAGACTTACATAGAAGTCATGATCCTCCCTCAAAATTCTTCATCCTCTTGATGGACTTTCAATTGTACCTTTATTTCTGAATCATTTAACATTTGAAATACTTTTAAATTATTGCTGCATTTTGATTTAAAGTTGTTTTCTAATTAAAATGTGAATCAGGAATAAAGTAATGCCTTGCTTATCACTAAAGCCTCAATTACCCCGATCTCGTGAACTAGCTATAGTACAGTACAGTACAGTCAGTAGCTTGGGCTTAGACGCAATGCTGGTTAAAATTTGCATGCACAGAGTATAACAGAAATCTACAACTGGAGAAAAAGTAGAAACCAAGGCCTCATAGGTGCTTAACCATAATGGTTCATCTACAACATAACACCCACACTTAATGCCAGGTGACATTAAGAAAGAAGGCTCCAAAAAACTCTGGGGTCTAGTGACCAGGATGCCGTTTGCACAATACTGTCTTCTGATATTTCATTTATGGAATCTCAATAATAAGGATGTTTAAACAAGACCTGCACATTTAAAACAGCTGACCTGCAAACACCGATGGGGAAACTTCACAACTCTACTCCTAAATAAAGACTTGTCCACTATCAATGATGGATGAGAGAAGAACTCAGTTTTCTCCAGGGATAAATTCTAAACTCCACAGTAGGTTTTCCAACTATAATGACCAGCCATAAATGCACACACACACACACACACACACACACACACACACACACACAATCACATAGATGCACATACAAACACAGAAAGAGAGAGACAGAGGGGAAGTAAAGAGATAAAGAGAGACAGATGCAAACAGAAATATACAGGGTGACTACCAACAAAAACGGAATTAGTAGTTTGTTCGTAGACACATATGTGTGTGATAGTGATGAAGATGTCCTGAATTTGAGAGGAAACTGGGCTACAGGGGGAGTTGAAGGAGTGAGGGGTTAGAAACTATGTCTCATGTAGGAAATTAATCCGAAAATAATTTAAATAAAACATTTTGTAAATGTTGTATTTGATTTTCTAAATTATAAGACGTTTTTCTACATATAAAAGGAGAGAATCCATTTCAAATAAGCAATCAAACATTCTTTGAGGTCTTGCTCATTTTGAGATTGTTACATGGGTAATGCATTCTGATGAAGAGGCTGACATGATTACCCGGGGCCCTTCTTCAATGGAGAATCAAACAGAGCTTCCTCTGTCCTCAGCAAAGTCCACGCCATTACAATGCTCTGAGAGTTGTGTCTCTTAAACAACTTCTGCTGTTGTAATCTTTGCCCCACAGAAGATTTGACAAAAATGACTTCAGAAACCAGTTTTTTTATTTATTAAAGATTTCTGATTCTTCCCCGCCATTGCCTCCCATTTTCCTCCCCCTCCCCCAATCAAGTCCCCCTTCCTCATTAGCCCAAAGAGCAATCAAGTTTCCCTGCCCTGTGGGAACAGGAACCAGTTTTTAAATACTGGACAATTCCTTTTTTTAAATCATAAGGCTTAATTTAATTTTTCTGTTGGGGAATGGTCCGTTTGTCACATAAGTGTCTTGAAATGCAGGAGGACTTCTGACATGGAGAAGAATGTTGTTGCTCATCCATGTAACTAAGGATTGAACACCTTTGCTACTGTGCATTGGCTTAGGTTTCTTCAGATAAACTCTGGGGAACGTGACATGACCCCAAAATACCATGATAAATTGTGTGACAAGAACCAAAAGTTTATGGATTTCACATGAATTTTGGAATGAACTGGACGATGTGTGACGTCTGTAGGCAGGGTTGGAGCATTGCAGTCTTGAGGAACATGAGAACATGGATAAAGCTGAGGAGGAAAAGACAATTGTTGTCAAGTCTATGGTAAACATTATGTTCACAGGGCTACATTATAATTTTTAGTTTAGAGTTGGAATATGCAGTATTGTGAATGATTAATTGATATCATTACAGGATGGGCTTACTCCTCTGATGCTAGCCCGCCAAGAAAGGAAACTCCTTATTGCAGAATACCTAATCACACATGGGAAAAATATTCATGTATGTGATGGTCATCAAAGGTACTGTATTTTGATTTTTTAAAACACTACTTGTGTTTTAAAGTAGTTTAGAATAGTAAAAATAATTGACTTCAAAATATTATGGGAATATACTAGAAAATGTCAATAAAACATGAGTTGCATATCTGAAAAATATCTATTTCATAAATGATTATAGGAAAATATGATATGTAGTCCCATTTATATTCTTGATTGTAATTAAATGTGTTTATTATTTAAATTTCTATTTTGACTGGCATATGATCTCATATGAGTTGATAGAGATTACATTAGATTTTATATTTATAGCATCAGTTCCAAAGTTGTCCGTTTTGCAGTTACACAACCTTGTGAACACCTTTTAATTTCTTAATACTTTTTGGTGGTGTACAAGAAAGGAAGCAGCCGGGCGGTGGTGGCGCACGCCTTTAATCCCAGCACTCGGGAGGCAGAGGCAGGCGGATCTCTGTGAGTTCGAGACCAGCCTGGTCTACAGAGCTGGTTCCAGGACAGGCTCCAAAGCCACAGAGAAACCCTGTCTCGAAAAACCAAAACAAAAAAAAAAAAAGAGTTGAAAGGAAGGAAGCAATACATGAATGGTAGTTGTAATATGTGCTCATATTAGTATCAATATTTGAAAACACACATTATTTTGACTATTAAAATTATTTGATAATAGTATTACTATTGTTTTATCCAAATAAAAATCCCCTTTTTGACAGTGGATTAGAGTAGGAAAGGAAATGATTTTCTTCTTCATATAATTTTTTTTCTTCTGGTAAATGGTCTCCACATAGTTATTCACCACAAACAATTTAAAATATGATTTCTGCTATATAAAGTGCCAAAAGGGGGTAAAAAAGTTTCCTGCTTGTTTTCTCCTTTTAGCTTTGGATTTACTTTATAATTCTGAACTCTTTGCTTTTAAGATGCTTAAATATACTTTGTTAATGTTTGATTATACTCATGCAGGCCTTATAGTGATTTGGTAAAATATATAAAGTCATTGTTCAAATAATTTAATCATCTCTGTCATTCTAGAACAACACTCATGTATGGAGCTAAATGGGATTGTCCAGGCATTGTTGAGCTTTTATTGAAGAGAGGTGTTGATCACACCTTAAGGGATGAATTCAGATGGAGTGCCCTGCAGTATGCCGTTGTGGAAAAACACAAAGTGTAAGTAAAAGAGTTAAAGTGCTAATTGAAACTGTATGTAGGCATGAAATATATACCAATGTCATATTTTAACCAGGTGTGAATTCATTATTTTAATACTTTTGGAATAGAAGCACTTTAATCAACTCGACATCCCATGGAACAGGCGAAGGGATAGATTGATCAGAAATAGCAAGAGATGCACGGGACTATCTCAAGGCTGAGGTTGCCCAACAACCCTACATGGTCCCTCAGTACAAGAAAGTAAAAACACTTACATATATCAGTTGGATGTGGCAGACATGAGGAAAACTTAGGAAGCAGTTATTCATGGGTATTAAATGCCTGTGCTTCAGTCTGGTGTGGCTGAAAGTTGACTATCAGGTTGTACCTATTGATTGTGATCTCTGAGTTTTTATCATAATAATCACGGAACCCTGAGAACTGTGTAGTTAACATGCCTGTTTGTATTTGTAAATTCAGATTTTCTCCTCTTGAAGCTGAGATTTTTAAGATTCCCCAAAGCCATTGCTAGGCATCTGAACCTTATCTTTTATTCAAAGCATTTTCAGTATCCTAGAAGACCATCACACCATGGTATTTTTGAGAAGTTTTGTTTCTATGCCATCAAATGGGTTTATGGATTCACTAATTATCACACGAAGCCAAACATTTGCAGAAAGAAGAAAGAGTCTTTCTCTCTTTTGTAGTAGTCCATATGCAAGGGTGCCTTCACATCGTCCTCTGTCCAAAATCTGTGTGTGTGACAGAGCTCTAGCTCCTTTCTTAGGGAATGTGAAAGGGAGTGATTGGTACCAAGTGTTTCCTTCCTATCAAGGGACATTTTAAAACCCTTGAGTTTGTACCTCAAGAGTTCAGGATATGCCACAACTCTTCCTCAGAAGCTAGACACTGAGTATAACTCTCTGAATCTAAATTATATTAACTCTATTTAATAGTTAAAATGCATCACAGCTCATAAGTATACTTATTGCAAGTATTAAAGATGATTTTTCTCTTTTGTGTGTGATTTGTGACTTGTGAAAATGTAATTTGTGTGAGTAAAACAAGACACAATATTAAATAATTTTATGACTTCCCTTCCTAAGTATGTTATTTAAAGGAATGTGTTCTATGCATTTTTATTTTTTTATTTTTTTTAAATTTATTTATTTATTTATTAAAGATTTCTGTCTCTTCCCCACCACCGCCTCTCCTTTCCCGCCCCCTCCCCCAATCAAGTCCTCCTCCCTCCTCAGCCCAAAAAGCAATCAGGGTTCTCTGCCCTGTGGGAAGTCCAAGGACCACCCACCTCCATCCAGGTCTAGTAAGGTGAGCATCCACGAAACTGCCTAGGCTCCCACGAAACCAATAGGTCCAGTAGAATCAAAAACCCGTTGCCATTGTTCTTGAGGTCTCAGTAGTCCTCCTTGTCCGCTATGTTCAGCAAGACCAGTTTTGACCCAGGCTTTTTCAGACCCAGGCCAGCTGGCCTTGGTGAGTTCCTGATAGAACATCCCCATTGTCTCAGTGTATGGGTGCACCCCTCGCGGTCCTGAGTTCCTTGCTTGTGCTCTCTCTCCTTCTGCTCCTGATTTGGACCTTGAGATTTCAGTCTGGTGCTCCAATGTGGGTCTCTGTCTCTGTCTCCTTTCATCGCCTGATGAAGGTTAATATTCAGGAGGATGCCTATATGTTTTTCTTTGGGTTCTCCTTCTTATTTAGCTTCTCTAAGAACCCGAATTATAGGCTCAATGTCCTTTATTTATGGCTAGAAACCAAATATAAATGAGTACATCCCATGTTCCTCTTTTTGGGTCTGGCTTACCTCACTCAGGATGGTGTTTTCTATTTCCATCCATTTGCCTGCAAACTTCAAGAAGTCCTTGTTTTTTACTGCTGAGTAGTACTCTAATATGTATATATTCCATACTTTCTTCATCCATTCTTCAATTGAAGGGCATCTAGGTTGTTTCCAGGTTCTGGCTATTACAAACAATGCTGCTATAAACATAGTAGAGCATATACTTTTGTTGTGTGATAAGGCCTCTCTTGGGTATATTCCCAAGAGTGGTATTGCTGGGTCCATGGGTAGGTTGATCCCGAATTTCCTGAGAAACCGCCACACAAGCAGTGATTTTTTTAATTGATATTTATTGGGCTCTACATTTTTCTCTGCTCCCCTCCCTGCCTCTCCTCTTCCCCCTTTAATTCTCCCCCGAGGTTCCCATGCTCCCAATTTTCTCAGGAGATGTTATCTTTTTCTACTTCTCGTGTAGATTATATCTATGTAAGTCTCTTTTAGTGTCCTCATTGTTGTCTAAGTTCTCTGAGATTGTGGTTTGTAGGCTGGTTTTCTTTGCTTTATGTTTTAAAAAACCACTTATGAGTGAGTACATGTGATAATTGTCTTTCTGTGTCTGGGTTACCTCACCCAAAATAATGTTTTCTAGATCTATCCATTTTCCTCCAAAATTCAAGATTTTTTCTGCTGTGTAGTATTCCATTGTGTAAATGTACCACATTTTCCTTATCCATTCTTCAGTTGAGGGACATTTAGGTTGTTTACAGGTTTGGCTATGACAAACAAAGCTGCTATGAACATAGTTGAGCACATGTCCTTCTGGCACGATTGAGCATCCTTTGGATATATACCCAATAGTGGTATTACTGGGTCTTGAGGAAGGTTGTTTCCTAATTTTCTGAGAAATCGCCACACTGACATCTAAAGGGGCTGTACCAGCTTGCATCCCCACAACCTCTCCAGCATAAGTTGTCATCAGTGTTTTTGATTTTGGCCATTCTTACAGATGTAAGAGAGAATCTCAGAGTTGTTTTGATTTACATTTCTCTTATAACGAAGAATGTCGAACATTGACTATATATCACCATGTAGAAGAATGAAAATAGATCCATATCTATCACCATGCACAAACTCAAGTCCAAATGGATCAAAGGCCTCAACATAAAGCCAGCCACACTGAACCTTATAGAAAAGAAAGTGGGAAGTACACTTGAATACATTGACATAGGAGACCACTTCCTAAATATAACCCCAGCAGCACAGACACTGAGAGAAACAATTAATAATTGGGACCTCCGGAAACTCAAAAGCTTCTGTAAAACAAGACAAAACAGCCTACAGAATGGGAAAAGATCTTCACTAACCCCACATCAGACAGAGGTCTGATCTCCAAAATATACCAAGAACTCCAAAAGAACACATCATCCAATAAAAAATGGAGTAAAGACCTAAACAGAGAACTCTCAATAGAGGGATCTAAAATGGCTGAAAGAAACTTAAGAAAATGTTCAACATCCAAGCAGTGATTTAATTAATATAATTTCTGTGTGATTATTTCAGGTCTAAGCTAGCCGGGTGGCCAGGACAAACAAGTGTCACCTCCCTCCAACACCCTTCTTTCCTCCAGCACTCTCCGTGCTCCAGCTTCTTCCCTGTCCCCTCAAATCCTAAACTGATAAAATAAATCATCTCTTCTTCCCTTCTTCTATAAGCATGGAGATTCAGAATCATTATGACAAAACTCAGTCCTGTGATTCTCTTCTTGGCTAAAGGATGACCAACAATAGACCAAGCTATGTTTTGGAATTCATTAGTGTTCTCACTTTGGACCTACTTTTTAGTTCAATAATACCAATTTCTAAATTCAGCAGCATTTGATAACAGGCTCATTTGTGAATTATTTAATGGTTTTCATTTAGAATTCTAATTAGTTCAAGACTGATAAGTAAATAGGATACTATTTTACTATTTCTGTGCCTGTTTTAGTTGGCGGGATTTTCCTAACCACCCGGTAAACTAAAGTAGTAAAATCCTGAGGTTTGGAAGCCCAAGTTGTAGTGTAAGCAAACACTATGCCAGAAAAAGCTGACTTAGGACTCTTTCCAGTATCAGGGCACTTTTCATCCTGTCAGGATAATCTAGATGGTTTGTACTGTAATGCTCTTGACTCAACACCATTTCACTTTGTACTTTCCTTCAAAAATGTGAAACTTGTAAAAACTTTTTGGAGCTCATAAATTTGAAGTAAATGTCCAAATGATCTGATAGAATCTCTCATAATTTATGAAATACTCTTGAGTATTTACACTATTGATTAATACCTTCCTTTTAGAATTTAACTTTTTTAATGACCATTTCTGTACTTGGCAGAAAAAAAAAACTGATTTTGGACCATGTGGACTTACTCATCTCAAAGAGTAAGTAAGTCTTCTTGTAGTTTTCTTCTCTGTAGTTCTTTCTCAGATGAAAAATTTTGGGTTCAGAATTTTTGATTCTCTGTAAATAGGTATTTTTTATATATGCCCAAGAGTGGTTTAGTGGGAATCTTGATGTAGATCTTTAAACAGCTTTCTGAATAACTAAATAGCCAAATAGCTTTCCATAATAGCTCTATATAAGTTTGTGTTTCCACCATCTATGGATGAGTGGTCTCCTTACCCTACATCTTGGAAAAGCAGATTTTATCTTTCATATGCATTTTACTTATGATATAATTACTTCATTTTCTCCTTTTCTTTCTTCCCTCCAGCTCTTCCTAGGTAGTTTTAAAAATCAGTGTCTATGAAGTCAGAATTATTTAGGAAATAGTTATATGAAAATGTGTTATATGATATAGTTATCAGTTTTGCACTGGAATTATATACTCACAAGTAGAAATACTTTTAAATTATCATTTTGTCATGAGAAGTCTGTCCCTATTAAACACCAGCACATTTTAGTGTACTTTATGTTTTTATTCTAAAGATACTAACATATTGTATATTTTCTTAATAGTTACACTACACTGTATTGAAATTCTTGGTTTTATTTATTTATTTTATCTTATGTGTGAGTGTTTGCCTGCAGGTACACCGGGCATGTTCGTGTCTGGTGCTTGTAGCAGTGAAAAGTTGGTGTTGAATTTTGTGGAAATAGAGTCACAGTGGACTGTAAAATACCACATAGATTCTGGGCCAAACCCAAGTCCTCTCGGAAAGCAACATGTAGTCTTTCCAGCCACCCACACCCATTATACTCTTATGAAGAACACATTTTTATTTCACAGTATCAGTGAATGCATTGCAGTAAGTGAACATGACTGCTCTGTTATCACAGAAAATGTGAATTGTATGAGTAAAACAAGACACAATATTAAATCATTTTATGACTTCCTTTGCTAAGTAAGTTATTTAAAGGAATGTTTTCTTTTCTGTGCGTTTTAAATAAAGTATAATTATATCACTTCCCACTCCCTTTCTTCCCTTCAGCATTCTCCATGCTCAAGCTTCTTTCATGTCCCTTCAAGTCTGAGACTGATAAAATTGATAGTCTCTTCTTCCCTTGTTATTGGTCATTACACACACACACACACACACACACACACACACACACACCTATAACCTACTGAGTTCAGTATTATTGTTTGTATTTGTTTGGTTTCAGTGATGACTACAATTTCACTGGACAGGCGGTTCATGCCTGGGAGAGACGCACTCTACCTTCTCAGCAGTCATTAGCTTCCTTCAGTCCCTTGTCAAGAAGTGTGGCCCTCTGAGATTCCTCTCTCATTTCTTCCTTAACATGTTTCTTGTTATTGTCTTTGTTCAGATCTTGTTTATTCAGCCATTTCTGTGAGAGATCGCTTCACAGCAGACTTCCTGATACTTCAAATCTTTCTACTTGCCATAGACGCTGAAGTCCTTACACTCTGTTGAACTCTGTTTTATATCTACTTGTAAATTCTGGTGATGGTCTTTTTGCTATAAAGAGCAACTTCTCATGAGTGAGTCTGTGATCATCTTTATCTTCTTAGAAAAACAGCTTTTAGATTCATTGGTTCTTTGTACTCTTCTCTTTGTTTCTATTTAATTTATTTCTGATTTAATTTTTATTATTTCTTACAATATTCTGTTTGGGGGTTTTGTTTGTTCTTGTTTTTCCAAATACTTGAGTTGAATCACTAGGGCATTTATTTGTTTATATGCATATTAGAGTTTTGTTTGCTGTAAATTTCAACTTTTATTATTCAATGGTCATATCGGATTCATGGCATTATTTTAAGTTTCTGTGTTTCTTATGGTTTCCTTTGTCTCTAGGCATATGCTGTATGAGCCTCTCTGAGCTGCTGCTGAGTGAAATATATATTGTTTGATGTTGAATTGGAATATTATTTGAGTTAGCTCCACTGGATGATGAAAATGTCATTTAGTTCTGACTAATGGTTTATTTATATTTTCTCTGTACACACATTTATTGGAAAAATTGGAGTTTTTGAAATTACCCGTTATTATTGGATCTGTATTGATCTGTGCCTTTAATTTCATTAGGGTTTTCATACAAAGTTGGATGCACAAGAATTTAATGTGTGTGATAAGTATGCTAATTTTTTCATTAATTGACACTTTAATGAGTATGAAATTCACATCTGTCTCTCCTGCTTCATTTTAGTTTGAAAACAATTTTTCAGATATTAGTAGAGCAATACCTGCTTGCTTCCTGATATTATTTATTTATAATGCATTTCCATTAATTGATTGAAAGATAGTGCCTGGCTTTCAAACTAAAATGTGTTTTTTTTGTAGACAATAGATATTTGGATATTGTTTCTTAACTTATTTTGGTAGCCTGTGTTTTTGATTGGAGTGTTGAGGTCATTAATATTTGGATTAATTGTTGAAAGCTGTGTCTCAATTGGAATTTTTTATTTTCTTTTTGTTTTGTGGTGTTAAATGTCCTTTGTATGTCCCTAAATTAACAATTTGTTTGTTTCCTTTCTAAAAGTCTCCTCTTAATACTTATTCATCTTTTCAGTTAGAAGTGTTGACTCAGTAGTCTGTTTAGAATATTTTATTTGATGTGACTTTCTTAGGCCTCTGGTATCATAGAAAGCTTTACTGGGCATGTGATTGCTGGCTGTCCTACATGGTCTTTTAGTATTTGAAGTTCATTTCTTGAGCCCCTTCTGGATTTCAGAAATTTGTTTGATAAATCAGTTGTTGTCTGATCTCTTTTCATCTCTAAATGTTTTGTTTGCTTCCTTTTCTTGTAGCTTTTAATACTTTTACTAGTCCTGTATGTTTTGTGGCTTTACTATCATAAGCTTTATAGTCTTTTTTTCTGATCTCGTCTGATTGGGGTTTTATTTGATTCTTGTTCCAGTATGTGTACACATTGCCTTACTTGGGTTAAGAATTCTTTGTGATCTTTTCATAAATCTGGTCTATGCTATTGATGTAGATTTCTTTTTCCCATTTATGCATATATAATTCAAGGATTTGATCTTTTGATGGTGTCTCAAATTTTATGCCTGGTCCTTTAGTGTGTGTCTTCTCCTTTTTTCATATTATTTGCTAATTTTGTCTAAATTTTCTAATTTTTCTTTACATCCTCATATTCTATCTTTTACTGATTTGTTAGATTGGTAGGCTTTCCTCTGATCTTTCTAACTGGGACACTGAAGTTTTCAGTATAATATTTATTTCAGCCATTGATCTGAATATAGTTTTGTGTATGGTGATGGCCCCAAAGGGAAAAGGTGGGAGGCAGAAAGGGGAAGATGTGTCTTACCCATCAAAGATCATGCACCAACAGAGTTCACAGCCTTGTTCTGGAGCAGTCTTGTTGGCTACTAGGGAAAATGAAGTAGCAACCTAGTCAGCAAAGGTACTTAGGAAAAATGGAGGCCATGCCTCTTGAATGTCTAAAGCAAGGCATGTGGGTTAAAGATAGAAGCAGGGGATAATGGGATGGGACATGGAAGAAGAGACTTACCCAGCAGTGGAGACTCATAAACACAGAGGCTTGTCATCTTGGATCAGGAGCAAGTCTGTGAGTTTATGGATGGCATTGGTTGGGGGGAAAGGGGACATGAGACTTAATCAAAAAAGGTGGCAAAAAACCTAAAACAATTGTAATTTTGTATTCAAACTTCCATTTAGACAAATATATCACATACTATTACTGGAATGTTTACTTACATGGTGATTACCTCTTGCTCCTCTATATGTAGTGGTAGGGTTCGTAAATGCATAATTAGAAATTCACATTTTTATCTGTGAGTTATTGAACACAAAGTTTCATGCTTTAAGAGGAAGGGGCTCTGTACATTTGCAACTCCAATGACCCTATTTTTTTCTTTTTGTTTATATCAAAGATAAAGCAAAAAATTTTTCTATGATATAGATATGATATAGATATAGATTTAGATATCTCATTCATAAGAATGGTGGATAAAATGGTAACATGTTTTGCAACACACCTCTAACAAGGCCGTCCTGCTCTGTGTTGCCAGGTAGACTCTTGAGCATCAAAAGTAAATCTACAGAGATTATATTTTTCCAAATTGCAGTCAAGTCTCTCACATAAACTTTTCATGTCCACTAACCTTTAGAAAGTGAATACTATAGGTGACAAAAAAATGAACCTCTGCTTTTTATGAAAAAAGATGAAATCTGTCTAACCATGCCAGATTTAAATTATGTTTCGTTGTAGGTGATTGATATCTGTGGTATCAGTAAATATGAAGTTAGACATACAACAGAGAATACTTGACTATAGTTTCACAAACACATTTTATTTTTATCCCTTTTTATAAGACAGGTGCTCTACCACTTAGGCACACTTACCACCTTCATTTTCCATGGGAAGATATATTCTCAAGGGTGATGTCAATAGGATCCCAGGTGTTTTTCTTCTTGTTTTATATGAAAGGAGAACTAGTTTTCATTTTTTTTGGTGACTGCATATATTTTATTTTATGTTTTCCTCTTTTCTTTTTAATTATTTTTTCTCTTTTTATGGCTTTTATTGAGCTAAACATTTTTCTCCAATCCACTTCCTTCCTCCCCTATTCCCTTATAGCCTCTCCCATGATCACCACACTCCAATTTACTCAGGAGAACTTGTTTTTTTTCCTTCCTATTTCGATCCATGTATGCCTCTCTTAGGGACCTCTTTGTTGTCTGGAGTGTGAACAGTAGGGTGGTATTTCTTTACTTTATGTCAGAAGTCAACTATGAATGAGTACTTATTATATTTGTCCTTCTGCTTCTGGGTTACTTCACTCAATATGTTTTTTTCTTGATCCATTCATTTGCCTGAAAATTTCAAGATGTCATTATTTTTTTAACTCTGTGTAGTACTCCATTGCATAAACATACCACATTTTATTTATCCATTCTTCGGTTGAGGGACATCTAGGTTGTTTCCTGGTTATGGCTTATATGAATAATGCTGCTATGAACATAGTTGAGCACATATCCTTGTGGTATGATTGAGCATCCTTTGGTATATACCAAATGGTGATATTGCTGGGTCTTGAGGTAGATTGTTTCCTAATTTTCTGAGAAATCGCAATACTGATTTCCAAAGCAGATGTACAATTTTGCACTCCCACCAGCAATGGAGGAGCATTTCTGTTACCCCATAGTCTCACCAGAATAATTTGTAGTTATTGTTTTTGAACTTGCCCATTATGAGAAGTGTAAGGTGGAATCTCAAAGTTGTTTTGATTTGCAGTTCTTTGATGGTTAAGATGTTGAGCAATTCCTTAAGTGTCTTTCAGCCCTTTGCAGTTCATCTCTTGAGAGTTCTCTGTTTGGCTCTCTACCCAATTTTTATTGACTTATATGTTCCTTTGATGTCAAGTTTCTTGAGTTCTTTGTGTATTTTGGAGATCAGTCCTCTGTCTGATGTGGGGTTGGTCAAGGTCTTTTCCCAATCTGTATGCTGCTGTTTTGTCTTGTTGATTGTGTCCTTTGGTATACAGAAATTCTCAGTTTCAGGAGGTCCCATTTATTAATTGTTGCTCTCAGTGTCTGTGTTACTTGGGTTTATTTAGGAAGTGGACTCCTGTGCCAATGGATTCAAGTGAACTTTCCACTTTCTCTTCTATGAGGTTCAGTGTGGCTTTATGTTGAGGCATTTGATCCCTTTGGACTTGAGTTTGTGCATGGTGATAGATATGGTTCTAGTTGCATTCTTCTACGTATTGATGTCCACTTATGCCAGTACCATTAGTTGAATATGCTTCCTTTTTTCCATTTTAGATTTTTAGCTTCTTTGTCAAATTCAGGTGTTCATAGATATGTGGATTAATACCCAGGTTTGAGATTTGACTCCGTTGGTCCTCCTGTCTGTTTTTATGCTACACCAGACTGTTTTCATTACTCTAGCTCTTTGGTAGAGTTTGAATTCAGGGATTGCGATGCTTTTAGAAGTGGAGAAGTAGTTTTCTATTCCAGTAGAAAGACCTTAAGTGAGTTATTTGGTGATATCTATGTGCATGCCTGCATATGCATTTATAGTTTTATAACAAACCAACATCCACAGTGACTGTCTTTGTTCTAGCCGTTCAAGTACATACTTTCAAACTTCTGCATGTGCGTGATGTGCTGAGTGGATAGTTCTTCAGGAGGTGATTCTACCAGTGGCTATGTCCAAGGGTGACAACAATAGCAACTGATATTTTTACCTCATTGTATCGTAGATAAGAATGAGAAATATAGCCAGATCTAAAAGAGCTTCTCACAATCTAACGCCAGAGATCAGGGAGGACATGCAGAACTGATTTCACCTGACCTCTCTTTTCTTTTTTCTTTTTGTATTTTTATTTATTTATTTATTTATTTTTTTAATTTTTTTATTGAGAATAAGAAAAAAAAGTTTCCGCGTCCTCCCAGCCTCCCATTTCCCTCCCCCTCCCCCATTCTTCTCCCCCTTCCCCCACTCCTCTCCCCCTCCCTCTCTAATCCAAAGAGCATTCATGGTTCCCTGCCCTGTGGAAAGTCCAAGGTCCTCCCCCCTCCGTCCATGTCTAGGAAGGTGAACATCCAAACTGGCTAGGCT
>NW_026068073.1:2950364-3007109 GCF_014885135.2 Alexandromys fortis
ACATCTTTCTTTAGGTTGGGAAAGTTTTCTTCTATAATTTTATTAAATATATTTTCTGGGCCGTTGAGTTGCACCTCTTCTCCTTCTTCTACTCCAATTATTCTTAGGTTTGGTCTTTTTATTGTGTCCCATATTTCCTGAATGTTTTGTGATGAGAATTTGTTGGTTTTGCTGTTTTCTTTGATCAGTGTGTTTATTTTCTCTATGGTATCTTCAGTATCTGATATTCTTTCTTCTATCTCTTGTATTCTGTTGGTAGTACTTGTCTCTGTAGTTCCTGTTCGTTTACCCAGATTTTCCATCTCCAATCTTCCCTCGGTTTGTGTTTTCTTCATTACTTCCATTTCATTCTTCAAGTCTTGAACTGCTTCCCGTACCTGTCTGATTGCTTTTTCATGTTTCTCTTGATTTTCTTGGGTATCTTTAAGCGATTTATTCATTTCCTCTACCTTTTTGTTTGTAATCTCTAATTGTTTATGGCAGTTTTTCACCTCCTGCTTAAGGTCTTCTATTATTTTCATATAATTCACTTTTGAGTCGATTTCTTCTAATTCTTCTGGAGTAGGGTGTACAATTCTTCTTATTTCGGGATCCCTTGATTCTGGTGAAGTCATGTTGCCTTTCAGGTTATTGGAGGAAGTCTTGCATTGGCGCCTTCCCATCTCCTCGTTCAAACGGAGCCAGGAGAGGCCTGGTGTCTTGGTCCAGTTTTTGCGTCCAGATGGAACTCCTCAGGACCACTCTGGGTGGGTTGTGGATGCAAGCCTGATGTCTTTTCTGGTACCGGGACAGGCTGGGCTGGGAGATGTTATGTGGTCAACGAGGGAAGGGAGTCAGATGGAGGGGGGAGGGATGTGGATGCAAGCTGGGTGGGATAGGAAGAGAGAGGGGGTATTGGGCAGAGTCGCCCCTGAAGTTGACCAGGAAGTGTAGCCTGACCTCTCTTTTCTGATACCGTGCAAGTCTTTAGGAGAAACATTGTCCTGATAGGTTTCAGGAAAGGGTAAAGGTACAATGATAATTGGCTCATGCTCCCTCTGATACATTTTTCATCCCTACTTGAAAAATTGCACCCTTTTATCTGGGGAAGACTTGTTGCATCATAACAAAATATTTATTTTGTCTTCAAATTGATCATAGTAACATTATTCCAGAAAAACCAGTCTCCTTGCTGCTTATTTCTTCACGATAGGCAGTGTTCGGGCAATGGCCCTATTTGCTATTAATTGGAACGTTGTCCCTGTACATGTCACATACTTTATGGCATCAAATGCTAATAATTTCCTTTATTCTTTAATCAATGATTCCAAAAGAGATGAAGAGTTCCTGATGTATTTGGTATATTCCAGTAGCATTGTTATTAATTTACCCAAGAAGTTTCTGTATGTATAAATATTATATTTATAGGACATTTTACTATTTATTCAGTCTTAGGAAATGAGCCTGAGTACATCATTTTATCAGGGTAAGATTTTAAAGTCTTTTTTTACTTCTCATGTAGATTAGATCCATGTATGCCTCTAGTAGGGTACTCATTGTTGTCTAGGTTCTCTGGGATTGTGAATTGCAGGCTGGTTTTCTTTGCTTTATGTCTAAAAGCCACTTATTAGTGAACATATATGGCATTTGCCTTTCTGGGTCTGGGTTATTTCACTCAATATAATGTTTTCTAGATCCATACATTTGCCTGCAAATTTCAAGATGTCATTATCTTTTTTTTTTTTTTCTGCTGTGTAGTACCCCATTGTGTAAATGTACTACATTTTCTTTACCCATTCTTCTGTCGAGGGGCATTTAGGTTGTTTCCAGGTTCTGGATAGGACAAACAATGTTGACCAATGAGTAACTTGAGAGCATGGGGATCGTGGGAGATGGTTGATGGGGAGGGGAGAGGAAGGGAGGAGAATAGAGAAAAAAAATCAATAAAACAAACATTTAAAGTCTTTGAATATAAATGTTAAATTATAATTAGAATGAGAGGAAAGAAGCTAGCATTTATTGAATGTTTTCCACTGGATTCCATTTAACTCAATTAATGCACATGATATATTAATATAATCATAAGTTTAATGCATTTATATCCTTATGACTAAGTGTCTTACTTCTTTAGCAAAGATTATCTAAAGAGTTTGATTAGTGCTTCATAAACACGCGGTGCGTGACGTTGAGTGTCTGGGGGGTGGCGCGAGCCGGAGGAGCCTCTGTCGCCTCGCGCGGAGTCGGAGTCGCCGGCCGCAAGCGCGGGGCATGGTCCCCTCTTAAAGGCGCAGGTCGCGGAGGTGCGGGCGGGCGCGCGGAACAAAGCGCTGGCGCCAGGCCTGCGGGCGGCTCGGGAGCCGCGATGGGCGCGGCGGGCTCGCGGCGGCCTCGCCCTGGCCGGGCCTGGTGGCCCTAGGGCAGGCTGGCCTCCGCAGGCAGGGGCGGCGGGCGGAGGGACGCGGGCATGGCCTCGCTCAGCACGCTGCTCGGGCTCGTGCTGGGCTTCGTGCTGGGCTTCTTGCTGGCCTCGTGGCTTGTCCTGCCCCGCGCCTGGGAGCTGAAGCGTGTGGGCCCGCGGCGGCGTCCCAGTCCCGAGGGATGCCGGCCAGGGCAGTCGGCGCTGCCGCTCGGAGGTGCACGAGGCGCTGCGCGCGGGGCTCAGCTCTGGCCGCATAGCTCGGCCACGGAGGGCGTCTCGCGTGACAGGAACTTTCTCTTCGTGGGAAAGATACCTACAGACCTGCGCCGTGGCCGCCTACAGAACATGGTCCAAGACAATTCCTGGGAAAGTTGAGTTCTTCTCTAGCGAAGGCTCAGATACAACTATACCTATTCCAATAGTGCCCCTGCGGGGTGTGGATGACCCCTATCCGCCCCAGAAGAAGTCTTTCATGATGCTCAAGTTCATGCATGGCCACTACTTGGACAAATACGAATGGTTTATGAGAGCAGATGATGACGTTTACATCAAAGGAGATCGTCTGGAGAGTTTTCTGAGGAGTCTGAATAGCAGTGAGCCCCTCTTTCTCGGGCAGACGGGACTGGGCACCACAGAAGAGATGGGGAAGCTGGCCCTTGAGCCTGGAGAGAACTTTTGCATGGGAGGGCCTGGTGTGATTCTGAGCTGGGAGGTGCTTCGGAGAATGGCACCACACATTGGCAAATGTCTCCGGGAAATGTATACCACCCATGAGGATGTAGAGGTGGGAAGATGTGTTTGGAGATTTGCAGGTGTGCAGTGTGTTTGGTCATATGAGATACAGCAGCTGTTTTACGAGAATTATGAACAGAACAAGAAAGGATACATTAGAGATCTCCATAGCAGTAAAACTCACCGAGCAATCACTTTACATCCCAACAAAAACTCACCTTACCAATGCAGGCTACACAGTTACATGCCCAGCCGCAAGATTGCCGAGCTGCGCCATCGCACAATTCAGTTGCACTGGGAAATCTTCCTTATGAGCAAGTACAGCGGCACAGAGGTCCACAAGGAAGACCTCCAGCTGGGCGTCCCTCCCTCCTTTATGCTCTTTCAAGCCCGCCAGCGAGAGGAGATCCTGGAGTGGGAGTTTCTGACTGGAAAATACTTACATTCAGCCACTGACGGCCAGGAGAGGGATGGACTCGGCACAGAAGGAGGCCTTGGACCACATCGTCATGCAGGTGATGGAGATGATCAACGCCAACGCCAAGACCTGAGGGCGCATCATCGACTTTAAGGAGATCCAGTATGGCTACCGGCGTGTGAACCCCATGTACGGGGCCGAGTACATCCTGGACCTGCTGCTCCTGTATAAGAAGCACAAAGGGAAGAAGATGACAGCCCCTGTGAGGAGGCATGCGTACCTGCAGCAGACCTTCAGTAAGATCCAGTTTGTGGAGCACGAGGAGCTGGATGCGCAGGAGCTGGCCGACAGAATCAACCAGGACTCCGGGTCACTGTCCTTCCTGTCCAATTCCCTGAAGAAGCTCGTTCCCTTCCAGCTACCTGGGTCCAAGATTGAGCACAAAGAGCCCAAAGAAAAGAAGATAAACATTCTGATCCCTTTGTCTGGACGCTTTGACATGTTTGCAAGGTTCATGGGAAACTTTGAGAAGACATGTCTCATTCCAAATCATAACGTCAAGCTCGTAGTTCTGCTCTTCAATTCTGACTCCAACCCCGACAAGGCCAAACAGGTTGAACTGATGAGAGATTACCGAGTCAAGTACCCTAAAGCTGACATGCAGGTTTTACCTGTGTCCGGAGGGTTTTCAAGAGCGCTGGCCCTAGAAGTAGGATCTTCCCAGTTTAATAATGACTCTTTGCTCTTCTTCTGTGATGTTGACCTGGTATTTACTGTGGAATTCCTACAACGGTGTTGCGCAAACACAGTGCTGGGTCAGCAGATCTATTTCCCAATCATTTTTAGCCAGTACAATCCAAAGATTGTTTATAGTGGGAAGGTTCCCAGTGACAACCATTTTTTTTTTTTTTTTTTTTGCCTTTACTCAAAAAACCGGCTTCTGGAGAAACTATGGGTTTGGCATTACTTGTATTTATAAGGGAGATCTTGTGAGAGTGGGAGGCTTTGACGTCTCCATCCAAGGCTGGGGTCTAGAGGATGTGGACCTCTTTAACAAGGTTGTCCAGACCGGGTTGAAGATATTCAGGAGCCAGGAGGTTGGAGTCGTCCACATCCACCACCCTGTCTTCTGTGACCCCAATCTGGATCCCAAACAGTATAAAATGTGCTTGGGGTCAAAAGCATCGACGTATGGGTCCACACAGCAGATGGCCGAGATGTGGCTGGAAAAGAATGACCCCAGTTACAGCAAAAGCGGCAGTAACGGCTCTGCCAGGACAGCCTGATTCCAGCCCCAATGGAAAGGACATTTTTAATTGCCTAATTTATTTTTCAAAAACTTTTCTGTATGATGAGTTTTTTTGAAGCCCGTACAAGGATATATTTTCCAAGTGGTTTTCTTACACAGGACTCCTTTAAGATTAAGCTTTTTGAATAAAAATGTGATTAATATTTGCCTTTGAACACATCTTGCTTAATCCTGACTTGAAACATACCCGGTGAACAAAACTTTCATAATGAGTTTTTGGTTTTACACATTTCTTTTCCAGACAACCCCTCCCTCCTCTGTAGTCCTATGGCAGAAACCGTGAACATTCCTAAGAAGTATTATTGTGGCACACACACTGTAACTCTGGTAAATGCTTGTTGTGACTGTTAACTTTGCACAAATTCTACCTTTTTACCTTTTTTAAACAATTTTTTTAAAGACATCTTTGGTTCCAATCACAAAGTAAGCAGACATGGTAATAGCTGTATTGTCGCTGTCTACAGGACAGCTTTCCAGATTGGTCATCTGCCCCAGGCTGGGCTCCACCCTCCGTGGCCACCTGGGCTTTACTAGCCGGGGAGGGGGACCGAGGAGAGCACAGCTATGGCTCACTCCCCTGTAATTCCTTGGCCAAAGCAGACCTGGCACTGAAGCCCAAGGTGGACCTGGCATTTTCTCTGCCCTGCCCCTTCTCTTTAGGGTACAGTATTATTTAGGGTGACAAAGAATGGCTGTTAGTAGCATAATGGATGCAAGCTACACAGCAAACCCCTAATGAAAACGTGAGGGGCAAAGTTGGGGTTCTGTTCTCTTGATCCTGTGTTGTGGGGGGAGATGCTCGCTTCATTTTTTAATTACTGTTTTGTTCTATCTTGTTTATCTGAAGTACCTTTAATTTATTTAATACCCATTGTTTAGATCTCTTCCATTTTGAGTACTTGTCAGTTACTAGTATTTATGTGTACCGTGGGTGTGATTAGAATGTTTTATTTGCGGTAAACCAATCTCCAAAGATTTCCTTTTGAAAACACCTTTTCCTCATCCTTAATTTGTACATTCCCATCTTGCTAAATATCAAGTGTTCTTTGATAATTTTGGTGCTCATGTGTTTTGGGGACAGAAGTGAAATGACTCTCGTGTTACACCAGAATGTTTGTTCTCAACTCACAGATCAAACGTGCCTTAATAATTTGTTTTCATTTGGATCTCAAACAGTTGATAGATTTGCCATTTTTAATATCCATCGTTGGAGATGTGCTTATTTGTACATAGCCTATTGCACATTTGAACAAATAAACCAGTGGACAGTATTTTTCTATTGTACTTTGCAGACCCATTTTGTCTCATTATTTTTGTGTTAGTTAAAGAATTGAATTACATTTGGAAAGTAAAACACTGAAAAAAAAAGAGTTTGATTAATTCCATGATCCCTTAGTTAGCCAGTTCCCAGCTCATGACATCCTGTTATCCTGTCCATTCTCTTCCTCCTCTGACTCTATTGAGATAGTCCCACATAAAAAGACAGTTTTTCTTATGTTTCAACTCTGCGTTAGAGTTTTCCTAAGCTATCTATAATGCCATAGTTTGTCTTACCCTTGTGAAAGTTGGTGTTAGACGTGACATGAATATATTTTACTGCTATCAATGATTGAAGGGGAAAACTTCTCATAACTGTCTTCACAGTGTCATAGACTGGAAATGTGCAAGTCACGAGAGGTCTTGGAATCGCTTTATTGGAACGGTAGTACATGTGCACATACACCAATTTCTATTTATTATGTTCAGCATCTTTTTAAAGGATGTTAGTGACTTATGCATAATTTTTATTTTTTCTTCAAACTACTGGAATGAGAGAGGGAGACTTTTTCCTTTTTATCAAGTCTTTGTTTCCCTGTGACATTAAGCATCTTAAAACTTGTAGTGTATATTTATTTTTCATGATTCCTGGTGTGTAGTTAATTTTTTTGTTTGCCAGGTGTTGCTTCTTGTTTCACTATTGAATCCCAGATCTTAAAATTTCATAGTTTTCCAGGAACCTTGAAATTTAGTATAAACTATCTTGAGTACAGCAACCTAGATTAACCATTCTATGAAAATAGTTGTTCTGATGGAGAACACAAAGCTCAAAACAGTATTCTGTGGAGGTGGAAATACAAATGGTCCAGTTTGGATTCACATGTGCGCCTTCACTAGTGGACCCGTCCTCACGGACCATATTGGACCGAATGTTTCAGTAGGAGAATATGGGAATGGATGAAGTGTTCCAAGTGAAAGAAGACAAGAACGGCATTTAAAAGTGAGCCCAGCAGTGGACAATTTGGATGCCTTTAACAGTGGAAGGACAATTTCAAAAGGAGCATCATGGAGGTCCATAGGACTAAGAGCTTGGCATCATGATGAATTAAACAAAAGACAAATAAAGTCATTTACATAGGACACAGGATGTTGAAAATCATCTAGGACTGGATAGGGTTGAAAGTAATTCAGAATCTAAGAAGGCCCTTTTGCTTAATTGATAGAAAAGACAACTATCCAGGTTCTTCTTTTGAAACTTACTTGAGCCACACGAGTTTTTATGGAACAGAGGAATACGGTGTCACTGAGTGTGAGCTAGAGAAAGGTCAGTACCAAAGACTGGAAGGAGACGAATGAAAAATCTCTGTGATCCAGGGCAGCTGCTTATTTCCCCGGTATCTTCGCCAAGGTCTTATGTATCGTTTCCAGGTTGGAATGTGGAGCAATGTAATGTTAGAAATTAGTAACGTGTGTAGACTTGGGATCTATGTTGCTGATCCTCCATTTAGCTTATTTGCTGGAACCAGAGACCTTGCTGCCTTTCAGTTTTTTTTTTGAGCCTATACTTTCAGAAATCTGCACCTTCCTGGGATGAATATTTAAAAGTTGGACAGCACCATTGAAGACTGCTGAAGAGCGAACAAGGAGTGGTATCCTATAGGAGGAATATAGAGGGAAACAAAGGCGAAAGTCCAAGTGACTCTTCTGCATTTCCAGAAGTCTCTGCCATCACCTGACCACATACTAAGGCTTTTAAGTGCATGGTAGATTTCAATATACCTGCACCATGTAGGAAGCACAACTGAGTTATTTACATTGCAGTGTTTGGACTGCATTCCTGCCCTCCATGTGCACCTTTGTTTTTGTTCACCTGTAACCTAAGTGGTCAAGGATTTCATATGTTTTATGTGACTTCATTAGCTGTTTTACGATGAATGGATATGATGGTTTCTTTTAGTGGTTATTTTCCATGCTGAAGAACGAATGTTAATATTTATTAGTTATACAGTTTTGTGCTTTGTTAATAGAGTAGAACGAGGACATTTTTTCCTTATTCGGAGCTATTATTTTTATTTAAATTATTGAAGGAATATGTGAACAACCAATTGTAATTTGTGTGCAAACATCAGGGCAGACAATTTTCAAAACAAATGACTTTCAGATTCTACAAATATATTGACTGACATTATTTGATGTGGAACTATGTGTGAAACTTCCTTGCCAAGTGCAGAGATTAGGAGAAGTAGAGGCAAAAAGTAACAACTGAACAAATGTTATAAACCAAATGTAATAACAATAGAAACACCATTTGCTGTTAAAATAATTAAATATTTGAGAAAAAATTGACCACTACTCACTTATTTTTCTATGTGTTTTACTTGAAAAACATCTCTTCAAATCTGAGTCACTGATTTCTATGTGTTCAAGAACTGAGGACAGAACTAATTCTGAAATTCAGGTAATCAAGAGTCTTTTTGAGATCAATTCTTGTGCTGAATTTCATCTTTGTGTGGTTTGACGTGTTAGAATATAGCAGTTGTCAAAATGTTATCACGTTAGATGGACAGTTGACTGGAATAATTTTAAAATTATAATAATCATAATGTCTTGACTGTAAAAGATGCTAAAACATAATAAATACCTTAAGATCATGAAAGCCAAAAGTGAGGTAAGAAATAAGTAACCACAGAAAAATTATAGTATTACTACAGTTAAGGGAATTTGAATTTTGGGGACATTTGGATAAATAAATGGTAGTAGTTTGATTTTTTATTTCTCATAGTATGACTTGCATAATTTTCAGGATTCTTTAAATATGTAGACTAGCCTATATACATTATGTATGGTAGCCCATGTCTGACTCAGTTTCCATCTGGATTCAATTCTGACTTAAAGAAGCCATTTGAGTTCAAACTTGCTTGCTCTGCCCGAATCCTTGAGGGCTGTGAGAAAGCGCTGCTCAAAAGAACATGTTATCTGCTAAGATTTGGGCTGGTGAACGGCACATCCAGTTAGAGTTAGTAACTGCTTGCTGCCATCTGGATTCTTGTGTGAGGTAATGCACCTGATTAAGCTTCCACCCAAAGGTGTGTCCAGAGATGCAGTTAGTGGATTGTCCGGCTCTTTGTTCTGACTTTTGACTATAATTAGTATATAAACAGGCTCTGAACTAAACTTGGGGTTGGTTGGTATTTGCCTTCAGATCTCCCAGCCTATCCTGTGTTTTCTTTTTTTTTTTAAATTTATTTATTTATTAAAGATTTCTGTCTCTTCCCCACCGCCGCCTCCCCTCTCCCTCCCCCTCCCCCATAACCTTCATCAGGCGATGAAAGGAGATAGAGACAGAGACCCACAATGGAGCACCGAACTGAAATCTCAAGGTCCAAAACAGGAGCAGAAGGAGAGAGAGCACAAGCAAGGAACTCAGGACAGCGAGGGGTGCACCCATACACTGAGACAATGGGGATGTTCTATCGGGAACTCACCAAGGCCAGCTGGCCTGGGTCTGAAAAAGCCTGGGTTAAAACCGGTCTCGCTGAACATAGTGGACAATGAGGACTACTGAGATCTCAAGAACAATGGCAATGGGTTTTTGATCCTACTGTACCTATTGGTTTCGTGGGAGCCTAGGCAGTTTCGTGGATGCTCACCTTACTAGACCTGGATGGAGGTGGGTGGTCCTTGGACTATCCTGTGTTTTCTGTCTTCTTTTCTCTCAAGCTGCCATTTCTTTTAACCTTGTGGTCCCTCCCAGCTACCCCCTGCTGATTCCTGTCAGAGATGGCTCTGACATTTATGTATCTCATCAAAAGGTTACATTTGAAAGCCATGTATCAAAGAACACAGAAATTAGCAGTAGCTTTTCAAGTTCCTTGTAAAACATCTTTTACAATGGATGGAGATAGAGACAGAGATCCACATTGGAGCACCAGACTGAGCTCCTAAGGTACAAATGAGGAGCAGAAGGAGGGAGAACATGAGCAAGGAAGTCAGGATGGTGCACCCACCCGCTGTGACAGTAGAGCTGATCTATTGGGAGCTCACCAAGGCCTGCTGGACTGGGACTGAACGAGTATGTGATCAAACCGGACTCTCTGAATGTGGCTGACAATGAGGGTGGACTGAGAAGCCAATGATAATGACACTGGATTTTGATTTTACTGCATGTACTGGCTTTTTGGGAGCCTAGCCGGTTTGAATGTTCACCTTCCTGGACCTGGATGGAATGAGGAGGACCTTGGACTTCCCACAGGGTAGAAAATCAGGACTGCTCTTCAGACTGGAGAGGGAGGGGTAATGGAGTGGGGGGGGAGAAGAGTCGGGAGAGGGGGAAAGGAGTGGGGGGAGGGGGAGGGAAATGGGAGGCGGGGAGGAGGCGGGAATTTTTCAATAAAAATAAATAAATAAAAAAACTTAACCAAAAAAGAGAATTACAGACCAATCTCACTCATGAACATCAATGCGAAAATTCTCAACAAAATACTGGCAAACCAAATCCAAGAACACATAAAAAAAAATCATCCATTATGATCAAGTAGACTTGATCCCAGAGATGCAGGACTGGTTCAACATACAAAAGTCTATGAATGTAATCCATCATATAAGTAAACTGAAAGAAAAAAAAACATATAATCATTTCATTAGATGCCAAAAAAGCATTTGACAAAATTGAATACCCCTTTACGATAAAGGTATTGGAGAGATTAGGGATACAAGGATCATATATAAATATAATAAAAGCAATATACAGCAAGCTGACAGCTAACATCAAATGAAATGGATAGAAACTCAAAGTGATTCCACTAAAATCAGGCACAAGACAAGGCTGTCCACTCTCTCCACATGTTTTCAACGTAGTACTTGAAGTTCTACCAATAAAAATAAAACAACCTAAGGAGATCAAGGGGATTCAAATTGGAAAGAAAAAAAGTCAAATTTCATTATTTGCAGATGATATGATTGTGTACATAAGTGACCCCAAAACTCTACCAGAGAACTCCTACAGATGATAAATACCTTCAGTGATGTGTCAAGATACAATATCAACTCAAAAAAAATCAGTAGCCCTCCTATACACAAAGGATAAAGAAGCTGAGCGGGAAATCAGAGAAACATCCCTTTCACAATAGCCACAAATAATATAAAATATCTTGGGGTAACACTAACTAAGGAAGTGAAGGACCTATTTGACAAGAGCTTTAAGTCTTTGAAGATAGAAATTGAAGAAGATACCAAAAAATGGAAAGATCTCCCATGCTCTTGGATTGGGAGGATCAACATGGTAAAAATGGCAATCCTACCAAAAGAAATCTATAGATTCAATGCAATTCCCATCAAAATCCCAATACAATTCTTCACAGACCTTGAGAGGACAATAATCAACTTTATATGGAAAAACATAAAACCCAGGATAGCCAAAACAATCCTATACAATAAAAAAATTTTCCAGAGGCATTACCATCCCAGACTTCAAACTCTATTACAGAGCTACAGTAATGTTAACAGCTTGGTATTGGCATAAAAACAAAGTTGTTGACCAATGTAATCTAATTGAAGTCCTGGATATTAATTCATACACTTATGAGCACCCGATTTTTGACAAAGAAGCTAAAATTATACAATGGGAGAAAGAAAGCATCTTTAACAAATGGTGCTGACATAACTGGATGTCAACCTGTAGAAGAATAAAATTCATCCGTATCTGTCACTATGCACAAAACTCAAGTCCAAATGGATTAAAGACCTCAATATAAACCCAACCACACTGAACCTGATAGAAGAGAAAGTGGGAAGTATCTTGCAATGCATGGGCACAGGAGACCACTTCTTATGTATAACCCCAGTAGCACAGACAATAAGAGCAACAACGAATAATTGGGATCTCCTGAAACTGAGAAGCTTCTGTAAAGCAAAGGACACAGTCAATAAGACAAAAAGGCAACCTACTGATTTGGAAACTATCTTCAAGAACTCCACATCAGACAAAGGACTGATCTCCAAAATATATAAAGAACTCAAGAAACTAGACATTAAAATTCTGAATAACCCAATTAAAAAATAGGGTACTGAACTAAACAGAGAATTCTCAGCAGGAGAACAAAAGATACTTAAGGACATGTTCAACTTCCTTATCTATCAGGTAAATGAAAATCAAAACAACTATGAGATACCATCTTACACCTGTCAGAATGGCTAAAATAAAAAACACCAATGATAGCTTATGCTGGAGAGGATATGGAATAAAGAGAACACTCAACCATTGCTCATGGGAATGAAAACTTTAGCAACCACTTTGGAAATCAGTATGTTGGTTTCTCATAAGATTCAGAGTCAACCTACCTCAGGATCCAGCAATTTTCCCAAAAGATGCCCAAGCATACTACAAAAGCAGTTGTTCAACTGTGTTCATAGCGGCATTGCTTGTAATAGCCAGAACCTGAAACAACCTAGATGCTCCTCAGTGGAAGAATGGATAAAGAAAGTGTGGCACATCTACACGTTAGAGTACTATACTACTCAGTGGTAAAAAGCAATGACATCTTGAATTTTATATGCAAGTGGATGGAAGTAGAAAATACTATCCTGAGTGAGATAACCCAGACCCAAAAATATGAGTATGGTATGTACTCACTCATTAGTGGATTCTAGCCGTAAACAAAGGACATTGAGCCTATAGTTCATGATCCTAGAGAAGCTAAGTAATAAGGTGAACCGAAAGAAAAACATACATACATCCACCTAGAAATTGGAAGCAGACAAGATTGTCTGGCAAAAGTTGGGAGCATGAAGGCAGGGGGTAGAAGGAAGGGGAGAGTGGGAGGGAGAGGGGAGAAAGGGAGGGTTGGGGAGAGCTTGAGGGAGTGGGGTGGTTGAGATGGAGGAAGGATGGATATGAGAGTAAGGAAGGAGATATCTTAATTGAGGGAGCCATTTGGGGGTTGGCAAGAGTCTTGGCTCTGGAGGGGTTCCCAGGAGTCCATGGGGATGACCCCTGCTAGGACCCTGGGCAGTGGAAGAGAGTTGAACTGGCCTTGTCTCCTAGTCAGACTGATGACTATCTTGAATATCACCATAGAACCTTCGTCCAGCGATGGATGGAGACAGAGATCCACATTGGAGAACTTGACTGAGCTCCCAAGGTCCAGTTGAAGAGTGGGAGGAGGAGAATAGGAGCAAGGAAGCCAGGACCACGAGGGGTTCACCCACTGAGACAGTGTTCCTGAGCTAATGGGAGTTCACCAACTCCTGCTGGACTGGGAATGAATGAGCATATAGTTAAACTGGCCCCTCTAAATGTGGTTGACAGTTGGGGTAGACTGAGGGGCCAATGAAAATGGCCTTGGAATTTGTCTCTACTGAACATAGTGGCTTTTTGGTATACTATTCTTTTTGGATGCACACCTTCCAAAGCCTGGATGTAGAGGGGAGGGCCTTGAACTTCCCACAGGACTGCAGGGGGTAGGGGAGGGTGTGTGGGGGAGTGAGAGGAGGGGAGGAAGTGGGAATTTTGATTGGTACTATTTTTAAAGTAATAAAAAAAGAGAAAAAAAAAAGAAGTAGAGGGGAAATGGGAACAATTGAGAGAGCAGAAAAACATGATCAAAGTATAATGTATGAAAAACATGTTTCACCAGGTGGTGGTAGTGGTGTCCCATGCCTTTAACCTTAGCAGTCAGGAGGCAGAATCAGGAGGATCTCTGAGTTTGAGACCAGCCTGGCCTACTGAGAGAGTTCCAGAATAGGCTACAAAACTACACAGAGAAACCCTGTCTTACAAAGCCAAAAATGAAAACATTTCAATTATAAAAAAGTAGTGGAGATGAACACAGTTCTCACAGAACTACAGTTCACTCCCACAAGAGCAGAGCTTCCTGTAGTATCTGGTAACCTCTCCTGACACATTCACACCACGATTCCATCTGCAATGCTGCCATACAGCCAGAAGACACCTAGGAGAACCAAGCAGATGCCAGCCCCATGTTTTTTATCCTCAGTTAAATAAGCTTCTTATCTTGCTTCCAGCTTTGGCTTTGTTTTCTATAATCTTGTCTGATGTGGAATGTCCCTCTGCGTACTATGAATGTTTTAATACCATTGATTAATAAAGAAGCTGCTTTGGTGTATGGCAGGACAGAATATAGATAGACAAGGAATCCAAACAGAGACATAGGGAGAAAGAAGGAGTAGTTAGGAAAACACCAGTTGTTGCCAGAAGATTAAGATACCAGTGCCCTACTGGTAAGTCATGGGGCACATGGCAAAACACAGATTATTAGAAATGGGTTGATTTATATGTAAGAGTTAGCTGGTAAGGAGCCCGAGCCACTCAGGTGCAAGGAGGTGGCTTTTTCTGAAGGGGCCTTGATCCTGGATAGTAGAATTTCATGCCTTCAAGGTGTCTCTGGCTTCCTCCAGCCCTCTCAGTTCTCTTAAGAGGGTCTGTCATGAAATGAATGGAAATCACATAGTAACAGTCTCTCAGGTCGACTGGTAAGAAAAAAGTCAGGGCCTATACCCCTAGTAAACAAAAGGTAAGGAAGAAAACCCACACCATGAATACCCTGGTTAGGGGGAATGGGGCTCAGTGGTGGCTCACTTGCCTGGCACGTAGTGCTCCTACTGCAGCAGCTCCATCAGCAGGAGGCTCTTCTCCTGGGCTGTGGTCTGTTCCAGTGCATGCTGGAAATGTTCAAACCTAGAGGAGGAAGGCAGCTGAGACACCAGCCTGGTAGGGATCTGCCATGTCAGCATTTGAACCCTCACCAGCTCTATTCATCTGGACAATCCAGCATTACCTTTCAGCTGAACACATTACTTACTTCCTCAAGGGAAAGGGTTAGAGAGAATTTTTTTTTTTCCTCAACTTTTGAAACTGGTAGAAGTTAACTGGAAAATATACACTGTGCTGAACTAAAAAAATATCTAGCATATTTCTCCAACAGTCCAAAAACATTATTTTGGAGAAATATCAATGTCTGAGCCACAGTTCAGGGAAGATATTCATGGCCTTGATTAGATACCAGGTGAATGTGAACATCCTGTAAATCTCTATGTCTGCCCTCTAGTGGAGCCCACATGACACTGCAGAGAAGGCTCTGACAATCCTACAGCTCAGACCCTGAGTTGGGTTAATTTGTCAGTTTACGGCCAGAGTAAATCTTCTCACAGCCGACTGATGAACCCTACAGAGAGCCTGTAATCAGTAGGAGTGTGCTGCATTCAAATAGGCTGAAGAGTAGAAACTTATCTTTAAAGGTGATTTTCTTAAAAAAAAATAAATTGGTGGAGGACACACTGCCCTTCACAATTGACCCTCCTTCTAGGTTTAGGGATTCCATGACAATATTTGTGGGGAGACCTAGCCTAAGGGATAAGATACTCAGACAATACTAGAGATATCAGAACAGAAGAAGGGAACAGAATCCCCATAAAGACTAAAGATCAAGCATAATGTTTTATGGGCAGAAGTTCCTGATTAGCCAGATTGATATTCTCAGGTATTTTTTCCCTGCTGTGGCTGTGAGCCTTGACAAATGAGCAGAACCCCAAAGAGGATAGAGATTCAGGTATGGGGACCCACTAGACTCCACCTGCTTCTGCCAGCCGGGGCTCCAATCTCATCTGGGACACAGTGAAGTGATGCTGCAGCTATACTGACAAGTCTTTCCTGGGTAATCAGCTCCTTCTGCTTCAGTGGGGACTGAAGATATTCCTCCAGTCTCTGGTGTTCTTATTCATTAGAAGATTGTATTCTTAGGGCAGGATTGCATGCACCCATGTAGATATGTATGCATATGTGTGCATGCACACACAAACACACTCCTGAACACACACACACAAGCACATGGATGCACACATACAAGCATACTGCATTGCATCCACATGTTTAGTTTCTAGCTAACATTAATGTAAGAAGAGATTACCTGTGATATTATAGAGAAGAGAGTTAACTATCATTAGCCCACACCTCTCTACCCATATTCCAACCCAGCGGGAGGAAAACACAAGATGCTCTGAGCACAGGGATGTGGTGATATGGTGAGGATTGTATTCTTTTGCTCTGTTTTGATATTTTTATTTTATTTCTACTTTATATGTGCAGGTGTTTTGCCTGCCTGTGTGTCTGTGCACAACATGTATGCCTGGTAACCTGGGAGAAGAACTCAGTGGGCCGATCAGTCAATGTAGTGCTTGCCTTGTAAACCCAGAACACAAAATGTTTCCTTGACCCATTATCCAAGCTTGCATAGCAAGTTTTCCAGTCTGCACATTAAAGGCATAGTTTCCCAGCACAGGACCACTGTACGATGGTGGACCAGCCCCTTGCTCTCAATGCTTCCCACTGGTTCCAAGGAGGGCAGCTTCCTCCAAAAGGAGCTCTGTAAACCACAATTTACCTCAATTTAGGACCAATGAACTGAAGCAAAGATCTCAGAAAACTTTAAAGTCTCTATAAACAGGAGTCAAAATAAACCTTTCTTTTAAGTAAAATTATTATCTCAGGGATTTCTCTAAGTAATAGAAGACCGACTAACTCATGGCCAAATGAACTCATGCACTACTTCATGCTTGAAAATGTTGCATGGAAGAGCTTGACCACATTGTATGTTGAAGGAGGGAGGTGCTTGTTGGTTCCGGGTCACCAGGCTAGCTTAGACCTGAAATAATCACACAGAAACTGAATTAATTAAATCACTACTTGTCCCATTAGCTCTAGCTTCTTATTGGCTAACTATTACATATTAATTTAACCCATTTCTGTTAATCTGTACATCTCCACGAGGTTGTGGCTTACCGGGTAAAATTCCCAGTGTCTGTCTCTGGTGGCTCCATGGCTTCTCTCACACTCGGCCCTTCTTTTTCCCAGCATTCAGTTTCATCTTCCCTATTTACCTAAGTTCTGTTCTGCTAAAGGTCCAAAGCAGTTTCTTTATTCATTAATGATAATCAGAGCACACAGAGGAAAATGACACATCAATTGTATGTTTTTATTAATCAGTGATGGACATTTGAATAGTTTCTGGTTTGGGAACACTCTAAGGATGCTGGTATAATCCTAGTGTCCCCTAGATTCTCTGTGGACACTTACTTCTCATTCTGGGATCACTGTATCACCTGGGGCCTACAGTTCCACTTTTTGTAAAATTATATATAGTTTCTCACAGGTCTATACCATTTAACACCACTGTCAATATCTTGGGGTCCTCATTTCTCCTAACCCTCCATCAGGCCAATTTTAACTCAATATTAATAAGTTTGGAATAAAAGCAGTTTCTGAGTGTTGCAGACACAACATGGAGTGAATGTCATAGACCGTGATGAACCTAAGTGTGTTGAACTAACAGTCTGTTCTCACACATCAGCATAGCTGTGAGACTTCTGCTGGGCTGAGATGCAGCCACAAGCACCCCAGTGGTTCAGAATTTCTCAGAGAATAAAATCCAGGCCTGGACTGGCCTGTGGATTCAAGGACAGTTTACCAGAGCCAAAGTTAGACAAAGGTGAAACAAAAACGGCAACAGGCAATGATAAGAAGAACAAAACAGGATGCAAGGAAGTCATCAGTGGGCAGTCACCATTCATCTAGAGTAGAGAAGGGCACACACCCTCAGCCAGCCTTTCCTACCTCCCAGGCACCATGATTTGCCTCAGCAGACCCTTTCTCACCTTCATGTACCACATTACTTTGGTTTTCTCCAAAGATTTCTCTGCAGATGAATATTTATGCCTCCTCAAACACCTAGAAAGTGTTTGGCTTACATCAGTTTTGTGGTCCTTTGTTCTAGTTAGCTGTGTAGACATGCAGAAAGATGGGAAGCTCCACGTGCTCTAGGACTAAAGCAAATTGATCCTAACCAGAACAGGCACAGTTCTTTCTCGTTAACACTGGTCTCCATCATCCTTAAAGATGTTCTATCGTTCCGCGAGTGCATGAACACACATATAGAGGCTCAAACCCACAAAAATAGACATAAAACAACACACACACACACACACACACACACACACACACACAGCACCACATACCTTTCCTGAACCCAGAAGGCAAGCGAGAGAACTAGAGTGTTGCAGCACTTTTTCTGCTGCAGCGGGGAGGTAGTGGGTCCTCTGTGCTGTCTCCAAGGCTCTTAGACTCACCCAGGCTACTTTGCCCTGGCCTGCATTTCTTTGCTCTTCCAGGGAATTTTTAATCTCAAAACCCACTGACCATACAGGCAAGTAACAACCGCTGTACAACTGAGCTTGCGCACAAAAGACCAGGATCCAAAGGAAGGGGGCTAGACATGAAGCCTCCTGATAACTCTAAGTTGACACATCACAGTCTCCTAAGTAAACATACCCAGGCTTCTCCACAGAGGACCTTGATAGAACCAGAGAATGATCGTGAACCATGGTCATTACCCAACAACTTTTGACCATAATACAGTGCACATAATATGAAAATAGCCCCAGATCAGTCAGTAGGAAGGTAGAGAGGTCACCCACAGTGCTTTTCTGAAAGGGGGCACTCTATACAACTATGAAGGGGAGTCTGTACTAAGACATAGTCATGTACATGATAGAGTAAGCATCAAAATGTCAACAAAGAAATGTACTGCCAGGTTCTGTGTTGTGAAGCCAGTGAGATAAACCAGATATTTCATAGGAATTTACCTCTGTTTGGTAAAAGGGAAGAAGTCCACTTTTTATTTTTTAAATTGTGCTGGTGTTGGGAGTGAAAATGTATAATAAATAAGAGCAATCACCAAGTCCTTTCTCTTTCTGACCAAATGAACCCTTTGGAAATTAGATGAGACAGAAAAAGACAGAAGGCTCCACCTTTGAGGAGAAAGGAGATCCTAAGAGCTCAGGCTAGCTAGCCAATTTGGTCAGAACAGAAATTTCTATTCTACCAAGTAAATAAACACCAGACCCTTGAGCTTACTCACTCAAAGTTCTGTGATACTCCCTATGTGGCTCCCAGCAGAGCACCCTTCCTACAGTACTGACATGTAGGTGTGCTGTATGGGATTTACCCATCTCCCTCGATGGACTGCAGCTTCTACCAGAGCAGGATGGTCTGCATGCCAGTCACGTTGTGTCTTCCAAGAGGATCACAGAAATTAACTATTAGATGGGATATGGGTGGTCAACTAGGTAAGTGAGTGGATGGTTACATGACTGTGTATATATATGTATGTGCATGGTTAGGTAGGTGGGAAGCTTGCTCCTGCTGTCTCAGTCTACCTGCTGCTGCTTTGTCCAGAGGTCGTAGATCCTTTCATGGGCCTCCTCACAGAGCCTCTTTGTCTTCTCACAGGACTCTTGCAGGAAAATCTGCTCCTCCTGCAGCTTTCTGTTGTCCTCTTTTAACAGGTCCACTTTTTCCTCCAACTGTGTCCATTCACTCAGAAGCTGGCTGTGGAGGGTTCTTAACTATCACAAAATATGATGAGCTCCAGTCAATCTCTACCTGCCACTCCTACCTATATATAATACAGCTGTCCCTGCAAGGTCCCATGTCCTCTGACAACCCCAGTCTCGATCCCAAATTAGCCATGCAAGCATCACCCAGGTGCAGGCCAAAGTCAGAGAACAATCAAATTCCAGAAAACGTCAAGCTACTTCCGAAGACCCTGACACCAAAATGGATCCAAATACCTCTGAAACAACCTTTGCTCCAAACACACACAGATAAGTGCTTCACTGCTCATGGTATTGGGAGAACTTCATCAGGTATAGGACAGACATGCTCTGAGGGTGGACAGAGGACACAACAGGAATACATTCCTTTTATGCGTCCCACAGAAGCAAGATCTGTAAGACCCTGCCAGAGTCCCAGAAACCATTCTAGTGCAAACCATGTTTTCTATCTAGAAGCTCTGGAGGCCGACAAGACAAGGTTGGGAGGGGCTCTCAGACTCCTTGCACTTAGTTGAAATCAGTCTGAGGCACAAGTGCAAGAGTATAAGACAGGCTTCATGCTTAGAGATAAACAGGCTAGAATTACAGCTATTATTTTAGTTCAAAGGCAAAGGTAGGAAGCTGTCCTTCCCAAGTTCTGAGGTCCCATTCATTCAGACACTCACTGATACACATTGGTCTTCTCAGCCATCTCCTTTCCTTGGGGAATTTCTTCAGATCTGACATCTCCTTCTGATGATCTATTTTCAGCATCTCAAGCTCGGAATTCAGCATATGGTAGGGCACGTACCCAGGAGCAAAGAACCCTATGAACACAGTACTCAGGAATCACACAAATTAAGGCTGAGTCTTGTACTAGCAGTGCACTAGATGTCCCATCCTGAATTCTATGTACCAGAATCTCCTGATCTACTTGCTACCCTGCCCCAGGGCCAGAAAGGCAAAGTGTAAAGAGGAAGAAAGACAGGGCTAAAAGAGCTCTCTCAGTAGCCCTGGAGGGACAGAGCAGATCTCTTAAGAAGATCCCAGGAGTCTGTGCCTCAGCTCTGGGCCCACCTGAAACCTGTGATGACATCGTTCCTGTCTTCAGAACAAGAATTATTTATTCTGTGTTCCTATTATCCCAAGGATTCTCAGGACTCATAATCAGGATTTCCGTGGAGGAGACACCACATCAGGATGGCTTTATCATCTCCCCCAGGGAATTCCAGTGAGTCACCAAGGTGAGCACAAAAGATGAGTGCAGTAATGCTCTTAGTTGGACTCCCTGGCCTTAGCACTTATATCACCTGATAACTCTGAGGCAGGCAAATCCACAAGGGCAGTTGGCATTGCCACAACACTGGTTATCTCACAGAAGATGCCAAGGGAAATCCAGGGTACAATAGAATGTCCAGATAAGAAGCTTTTAGGACCATCACCTATCTGATAGCTAGCTCTTCCCCAATCACCGAAAGCCAACCTGCCCTTTCCAGGAGCCTTCCCTGAGACACAGGGGAAGCCCTTCAACACCTTTTCCTTTCAGTCCAGAGGTTTCCATGATTCATTAGAATCGAGTTCAGTCTAACTCACTAGTTCATCCTGTGTGAAAATCAAGGCTTACTTTCCAAATACTACCGAAGAATTGCTCTTCCCATCCTTAAGGTGACTAATCAATAAGATGAGAAATAAAGAATTCTAAGAAATTAGTTCAGGATGATGGGGAAGGAAGATCAGCACTAAGAAGTGAACAAGGGTATCAGGGAAGATCCACGAGGATGAAACAATGTATGGGGTGATGAGGAACGTCAGAACAATGTAGGTCACCTGTCAGAACAATGATAAGTCACATAGGTAATGATGAAAAATTTGTCAAAAGTTTCAGCAGAATACTATCCAGCCATCACAATGTTAGAAAAGTCATGATCAACTATGTGTAAGGTAAGGCTGAGAATACCTAAGGACTGGGCATCCTTAGCCGAGCCCTCAGACACCAAGGACAAACTTGCAGAAAGAATGATGGTTCATTCCTGGTAATTCAAAAAGAGAGTTTCTGGGATAGGTCTTGGTACTACTGTCATTCCCCCCCCACCCGCTGCCACAAAGCTGTCAGCCACATTTGGAGGGTCTAGTTCAATCCAAAGTAGGTTGGTTCCCCAGCTGACACTCCATAGTCCATGAGCTTCCACTACTGCAGGTCAGTTGTCTCTGTGGTTTTCCTCATTGACCATACGATCCCTCCTTTCTCTCTTCAGCTGAACTCCAGGAGCTCATCCCAGTGCTTGACTGTGGGTCACTTCATCTGCTTCCATCAGTGTCTGGATATAGGCTCTATGATGACAATTAGAGTAGTCACAATCTGATTTAAAGGGTAATGAATTTCAAAAACACTTTCTACTATTGCTAAGAGTCTTAGCTGGTGTGATTTTTGTGGTTTCCTGGGAATTTCTCTAGCACCAGGATTATCTCTAACCCCATAAGGGATCCCGCTATCAAAATATCTCTTTCATTGCTCTACCTTTTCACCCCTCCCCCAACTCAGTCTTCTTGATCCCACATGTTCCTATTCCCCATTTACTCCCTTCTACTGCTTCCCTGTTTACTCAGAAGATCTTAACTACTTTCCTTCCTGGGTCACTCCATGTATGTTCCTCTTTGGGTCCCCCTTTTTTAACCTAGCGTCTCTGGGATTATGAATTGTAGCTTGGTTAACCTTTGCTTTACATCTTATATCCTCTCACGCATGAGTACATACTGTGTTTCTCTGGGTCCGGCTTACCTGCTGTAGAATTCCCTCTGTATTCTGTGAATGCCATTGGTTAATAACCTGCTTTTTACCTTTCACAGGGAAGAATAGAATAAGGCAGGAATTCCAAGCCGAGATACAGGAGAAAGTAGGCAGAGTCACTGAGAGGCCATGTAGTCGCCAGAGGAGACAGATGCTGGAAACATGCTGATAGGCCATGACTTTGTGGTGATGCACAGATTAATAGCAATGGGTTAATTTAAGATGTAAGAGCTATCTAGAAATATGCATAAGCTAGTAGGCTAAGCAGTGTTGTAATTAATATAATTTCTGAGTGATTATTTGGGTCTGTGGGGCCAGGAAATGTGCGAGCAGTCTTAACCAACAGTTACCTCATACAGGATGTTTTTTATTCTAGTTCCATCCATTTCCCTGCAAATTTAAAGATGTAATTTTTTTTTTTACTGCTGAATAACATTTCATTGTTTAAATGTTCCACGTTTTCCTTTTCCATTCTCTGGTTGAGGGGCATCTAGGTTGTTCCAGGTTCTGGCTGTTAGGAATAATGCTGCCTATGAACACAGTTGAGCAAATGTCCTTGTGGTGTGGTTGTACATCCTTTAGCTATATTCCCAAGAGTGGTATTACTACGTCTTGAGGTAGATTTATTCCCAGTTTTCTGAGAAACCACCATACTGATTTCCAAAGTGGCTGTACAACTTAGCACACCCACCAGCAATTGGATGAGTGTTCCCTTTACTCTAAATCTTTTCTAGCATAAGCTGTCATTAGTGCTCTTGATCTTAATCATTCTGACATCTGTTAGATGGCATATTAGAGTCATTTTTATTTGTATTTCCCCGGTGGCTATGGATGTTGAGCAATTCTTTAAATGTCTTTTGGAAATTTAAATTTCTTCTGTTGAGAATTCTCTGTTTAGATATGTACCTCATTTTAAAATGGATTCTTTGGTATTTTGGTGTCTAGTTTCTTGAGTTCTTTATATATATTGGAGATCAACCAAACAGACAGTTCTTATTTTCTTCCTTCTGTATATTGGAATAACTAAAATGTTCCAAAGGTCTTGTCCATAAGTCTTACATATGTATAGCCATCTGGAGGAAATATGGGCTTATAAGATGGAACTTGTATGATATAGAAGTAATATTCATAATACCAAACCTTCATTGTAGATTAAAAAAGTTAGCCACCTTCTCACATAATTTAAATGTTCTTCTATGCATCTTGCATGACTTTGCAAATAGGTCAATATTATACAGTAGTAAAGATGTGCTTACAAAATACAATTTACTCATTTAATGTGAATCATGTCTCACAGACTACATTTCAATTATTAATTACTGGATGAAAATGACATGTCTTCCAACCTTTTGCATACTCAATTTCAAAAATTTCTAACATGCTTCCATGGTGTCATTATATTTAAAGATGTGATAATAAGTGTGTGTTTTTCACTACAATTTCTTCAGTATAGTGAAGAATGAATCATTCATAAATTTCTGTCTTGGAAAAGAAAAGTGTTTCATTTTTATTCTATCATGTAATTATATCATATATCCAATGTGGTATCTATTTCTCTACAGAGTGAAAGTCCACATAGACAATCCTTCTTGTTCATGAATTGTGCATCCTAAAATGAGAGTAAAGCATCTTGGCACATAAAAGAGAATATATTCATTCATGGTTAAATTTAAACATAAAAAGTTTTGTCAGGAAATGAAAAAAATAAAAGCACACCATGGAAATGAATGTCTTCCAATCACAGTGAGACTGATGCACAAGTGAATTCACAGAGAATGTGCCAGACTACAAAAACCTTACACAGGTCCAAGCTACATAAGGTTCCAGGAATGTGTGGCAAATGGACATGGGTTTCCATCCCTAACAAAGATGGTATCTGTAATTTATACCTACCAGAAATGGAAAACCTGTTTCTTGTAATGGAGTGAATCTATGTATACTAAAACCCCATGTTTATGAGTAGCTGGCTAACATAAAATGAATTCAAGGTTTTTTTTTTTATGATGTGTCAGGAACAATTTTGTATTTTTTCATGTTTTCTTATTCGTTTTTATGGTATTTTTGAGAAAAACAGAAAGCAAAGATAAAATCTAAACTTGGACGCATAACATGGAAGAGAGGATCTGGAATGAGTTGGGGGGTGGGAAAGCATGATCAAAATATCTTGCATGAAACTTTGAAAACCAATACTATTGTAACTGTTAACAAAAATAATATGATTCTGAAGAAACAAATATTTTAAACATTGAAAAATAAAGTATTTTTTAAAGGAACGATAGACAGCTAACAACTATTGAAAGAGAAAAAATTAGTTTGTTCCAGGGATATGTCCCCCATTTGGTCATGCAACACAAAGTAATCACACGCTTGGCACACACAGACATCCCTTTTTTTCCTGAAGGCTCTTGCTCGTTCAGTTTCCCATGACCTTCCCTTACATACCGTCCCTCATCCATGCCTTCTCAATCATGTTCCTTCCTACTCTTCTCACAATAGCTAGAAAATGGAAACAACCATAATGTAGTTCAACTGATGAATGGATGATGAAAATGTGGTACATACAGGGAAATGCAATATTAAACGGCCTCAGGAGGTTTCATTAATATCTCTCTCTCTCTCTCTCTCTCTCTCTCTCTCTCTCTCTCTCTCTTTCTCCTCTCTGTCTTTCTCCTCTCTCTCTTCTCTCTGCACATAACAGTAATACTTTCAAAAAGAAGCTATCACTTTAAGAGGTAATGGAAAGGCACAACTGTGATGGTGGAAACATTGAATGAGATCACGTAAAGAAAGAAATGGGTAAAGTGATGTAATTTATATGTTAATTAAAATATAAAACAGAATTTTAAAAATCAGTATTTTGAGAACTGGGGATATTTTGCTATGGTTAAGGTGTTACTCTTGATCAGAACTAAAGTTTAGTTCTTAGAATGCAGTTCAAGTGAGTCAGAGCTGCCTATTATTCCAACTCCAGGGAACACAACCCCTTGTTCTAGTCACCCCAAGCACCTTTAGACCATAACATATAGAAGCACACACACTGAAAAAAAATTTAAATTTTTCAGAATAACTGTTATAAAAATAAAATTTAAAATAATTAGAAATGAAACATGCGTTACTTCAATGAAGACACACAAAAAAGCTGAATATATAAGGAAAAGGACCCAGAATTCGGATGTAAAATGCAGGAGAAATTACGTGAAAACTTGCTGTAATTTTTCCAATATAATATTTTTATAGATAATTTGGTAATCTCACACAATGCATCCCAAACACACTAACTTCCCACAGCTCCTCGGTTCACCCTCCCACACTTGTGCCAACCCTCCAAATACACCAAGGATAATTTGTGTTGCCATGTACTTGTTGGAACATCTGGTCATTGGAAGTTTGATTTTTGCAGATTTTAATATGGAAATCTATCTCTATACACAAAGCATAGAAATTCTGTCAAAAGCAATAGAGAGAATCCAGTAGACAAACGGCAGGGTTGGATGCTAAAGTATGTGTATTATTGACACCAATAACTTAAAGTAATGACTGCATCTTTCAAAATCTCTGGGATGCTGGTATTCAAAGATTGTATTTGTCAATTTTCTGTTTCTGTGATAAAACACAATTACCAGAAGCAACTTGTAGAAGAAAGTGTATTTGGGCTTCCAATTCTAGAAACACAGGAGTCTGTCATGTTGGGGAGACGTAGCAACAAATGGTGTGCACGGAGCAAGGGAAAGAAAACTGAGAGATTCCATCTCAACCACAGTCAGGAAGCAGAGAGCAAACAGTGGGCAAAGATTGTGAACATTCAAGACCTGCCTGCATGGATAGATGTCATTTTTTCAAAGCTCCATTTCCCAGATGTTCCTTCCACAGTCTTCCAAAATAGCACCACAACCTAAAACCAAGTGTTCAAATATCAGAACCAATGGGGAAAATTCTCATTAAAAACACCTCAGATACCAAATATAAATATCTGTGTTGCAGAGAGTGTGGAGATACTCAGGGCATAGGAAACATGTTCTTTGAAATAATAGCAAAAAATCTCCCCATATCTAGAGAAATATATAAATTTAGCTATATAGAAAATATTCAGAATCATAGCAACCATGGCTGGACAATAATTTCTCCATATAGAGTTGTAATAATGTTAAATTTAATTTTTTATATCTATTTTTGAGGACGTTCTCACTATGCAGCTCTGGCTCAGTAGACCAGGCTTACCTCAAGCTTACAGAAATCCATATATGTCTCTGTCTCCCGGCATGCTCTGGGATTAAAGATGTGTACCATCACTCATGAGCTCAGAAAAGTTTCTCTACATTGAAAATTCCATGAGCACAGAGCCAAAACACCAGAGAGAAATTTCAAGAGAGAAGTTCCTTTTCCATACTATGGAAACCTCACCAATGACCTCTTCATAAAAACATAAAACAAAAACAAACAAGCAAAAATAAACAACAGCAACAAACTCAAGAAAAAGATTTTATAATGCATAATTGCACCCCTCCATCCCAAAGAAGCATCAAGCAAGATACTGTGTGGAAAAACAGGAATCCACCAACTTTGAGGGATCAATGGAGACCTTGCAGGATATGCTTATAATAAAGCTAAGGAAGACCGCAACACTTATCGTACACATGCACAGTGAGCATGATTTGCTCAATGAACCGTCAGTGAAGCCCGAGGAAGAATGAGCATGCTTTTATTTTTTTTTTTTTTAACCAATGTTACTTAGCAACGGCGGTTCCATAACTGAATGCTTCTGTTTGACCTGTCAAACCAGAGCCTCGCAGTTGGGAGAGTCGTGGAGTTTGACTCTGGTTGTTAGGCGGTCAGTGGTTAAAAGTTTATTTTGTAAAAATTATTTTGTGTTGAGCTGACAGAAGGGTGGTCACAGCGATGTTCTCCACTCTGAGGAGGCTCTTCTGCTTTAAGAAGCCGAAAACCCCCTTGGGGTTTTGTGACGGCCCAAGTAGTAAAAAAGAGACCTTGTTCTGCAGTAAATGTAGAACTATTGTATACCAACAGCCGTATGAGGGAGAGAATGAATTTCATGAAGCAGTGTGCTCAGGACATCTCAAAGTGGCGCTGCGTCTCCTTGCGAAGGAGGGTTTTCACGTAAATGATGAGGACGAAAGGAACCGGTGAGAACACAAGGGCTGAGGAGGAGGGGCCTGATGAAATCGCGGATGGGCGAACCCTAGCTTTCCTAGCTCTGTGGCCAGCGCGGGTGGGGCGAGCCCAGCTATGCTTCCTGTGCTCCAGGCTCCCTAGCACCTGTGCTCACACAGATGCCCCGTGTCCGGATCTTCTTCTGGAGCAGGAGGAATGTAAGCCAAAGCTTCAGCAGGTTTATCGTCTACCCATAATTGTTCCATCGGGTATTTTCTTAAGGAACATTTAATATGGAATAGAATAAAATAACAAAGAAATGGGATTTAATTTCTAAATACACAACACAATTTTAGATAAACGGTAGAAAGTGCAGAACTCAAGTAATCTTCCTCATAATTTTTCTTCCACCTAAAATTATCCAAAAAGCATTCGATACGTATTTTTATCAGTGTGCACTAATGTTTATATTCCTTATTGAAAAAAAATTCAAAATTTGAAAGTTGGCTATATGCTCTCCCTTCCCCTTCTCCCTCATGTTCTTGTTTTTCATTTTTTTTTCACTAGTTACCTAGGGATCTCCCTCTCCCATCTCACTAGATTTTCCAGATTTCTCTTAAGTTTCTTCCCTCTTCACTTCATGTTTTCCTGAAGGCTTATTCAGCTTTATTCTCATCAGTCACCTTTTTTTTTTAATAACACAATGTGATGATGAGCTCCAAGTTCTCAGAGAGTTACTTCTGACATCTTTACATATTTCTGATAGAGGAGACTAGAGCTTGCTGTGAATTGCATGATTTACAAATCAACAAACTATCTTGCTTTCCCAGTTTTTGCTTGACTAGGTAGACCACAGTGTCCTGAATCTCCCTTGTGAAATTCATATTAGATACTGACATTAGGCAGAGAAACATTGGATTTCTAGACATTCAATGAATTTAACTATTGTCAAGAATGAACCATACTTACTTATTTGACTTGAAGCTCCATACTTAGTTCCTTTGACTTGAAGTTTCTTAAAAATCAAAGTAAATTTTGCTAGGCATTTGGATTTTGCTGTTGATACTTTTCAGTTTTAAACAATAGTACTTTACATAACCATCTTTAAAACACACTAAAAGACTATATATATAGATAGATATAGATATAGGTATAGATATAGATTCCCAGTCTTTGTACAAAGACTGGGAATGTGTATTTATATGTATATGTCTTTCACATTTCACTTAGAATAGATACCATGGATGGCATGATGACTTTATGTACCAAGAAGTGCTTCTAAGTGTCGGCAATATTTTTTGTACATTATGAATTGCAAATGACATTTTAGTTTTAGGTAAATTAAAATGTGAGTAACACAAAATCTCAATCTTAGTATTGTGTCATATATACAATCCCGGCTACCTGGACACTGAGGCAGCAGGAGCTTAAATTTAAAGCAGAATATGTCTCAAGTGTTAAAGAGATTATCTTAGACTCTGTTAAATATATACTCAATAATATAATTACAAAATAGATATAATGGCAACAACATTGACTTGAAATATGTTTATTATTACAGTGTTAGCATTGATAACTTAAATATCTAAATGAGGCTTAGCTGTTGTTCAAGAATATTTTCTGTAGCAAAGTGGTATAATTGATGTATCTTATTTTGACAAAATTATTCTTCTTAACACCCATTTTATGGATAAGGAATCACAACACAGTAATGTTGAGGAGTACTTGGTTGATAAAGAGTCTAGAGCAGGATGCAAATTCAAAAGGTGTTCAATCCAACAGTCATATTTTTCTGTTCAAATAGTCTGCTCTTGACAACATAGCTCAATGACAGAATATTGTAAATTATAAGAACAAATAAATATAAAGAATGAATTAAATATATTTATGGGTCAGTGGGCTTAATGTTACATACTATTTATAACTCCATGAGAGATTTTGTGTGTTGGCACAGTACCCTAGAATTTTCATTAAAAATGCTTCATTCACACAGAACTGCACTCCACATCACATGCTTTCATCGTCATCTGGATCTGGTTTATTTCCTCTTATTCAATGAGTGTGAAATAAATGTCCTGGATGACGAAAACTCCACACCTCTAATGAAGGTAGTTCAAAGATTCAATTTCAGTAATTAAGTTGATATAAGTGGTTAGAATGAGAGTAAATTTAATATCTCTTAAATATAAATCATGGTGAAGGGGGGAGTTTATGTTGAATTCTGAATTTACAATGTTTTCCTTGTTACAACATCCACAGGCTGTGCAGAGCTTGGAGACAGAGATTGTTTCTGTCCTGCTTGATAACGGAGCAGATCCCAATATTAAGGACTGCAATGGACAAACTGCAATACATCTCGCAGTATATGGAGACAGCGTAGAAATTGCCAGCAGTCTTCTTGAATTTGGGGGAAATATTGAAGAAACTACAGAGGTAGAGTTTTCAAAGAGAATTCTGAAGTATCTGAAAACTCTGCTTTCATGGTGTCGTGTCCAGGGACAGTTTCCATGCTTAGAGGTTCAAGAATTCCTTGACTCATGATTTGAAGTAACTTGAGTGGTGTTTTCTTAAATATTGATAATTTATTATTGTTTATTTGCTTTTTAACCCTTTCAGACATATTTATGCTGCCCCTATTCTCTTGGGTGTATGATGATCCAGGGGAACTTGTTCTGTCCACTCAGGCCACACCTTTAAATGAAAATGACCATCCCCTCCCTGCACTTATCATTGCCACTAAGACCTCAGCTAAGAGAGGAACTTCATGATAAATTTCTGTTTGCATAATAAAATCTTGTGTCACTTGAGCTTCCGTAGAGCCTGTGAATGCTTTCACAGTGACTATGACATCATATGAACGTCTACTCTCTTGTACCCAGGAAACACTGTTTCTTCTTTGTCATGCAGTTTTCCAGACTCTCACAGACTTTACCCAGACCTTCTAGAGTGACCCCAGAGACCTGAGAGGAGGGTTATAGGAACAAGGAAGGGAGATGTGTTTGTACAGAAGTGGAGTACATTTGAAGAGTAGTTGAGGGAAACGGGCAAACATGTTCCAATAAAACTAAATGGAGCTCTCAAAAATGGTTTTACATGGGAGGAGAAACAAATGTTGATTTATTGAAAGAAGCATTAGAGAAATTAGCTTTCTTGTATAAAGCCGTGGAAAATATTTATAAAAATGCCTAAGGGACTGAAAGGTTTATATGACTTACAATTCCAGAGTACTTTATATTGCTGGGAAAAGCACAGGTGCAGGATCTTGAGACAGCTGTTCCCACATTGTCTATCCTCAAGAGAGGGAGAAATGTATGAGCCTAGGCTGCTAGTTTGCTTAGTACTCAGTCATCTTCCTAAAACCTTACAGTCATCTACCCAAACCAGGCTATGGTGCCAACCACCAGGTCCTGGGCTCTGTTTATCACTTAGCCAGCAAGGTAACTTCCCACAGGCATGTCCATGGATTAAACTGAGGTAGACCATTCTTCAATAGAAAATCTCTTTCTAGGTCACACTGGTTGCTTTCTCTGGTCATTAAAAATAATCACCATGGTGGCTTTATTACATTTGGGAAATCATGGTAGTTACTTTTCTCATTAATGTTAAAATAGGAATGTAGAAGTAGCATAAGTCAGAAAGGATTTGCTCTGGTTCAGAGGATAGAGTCTTTTCTTGGCTGTGAAACGCAGCAGCTGGATATAGGTTTGTCCATGGTATCAGGAACTTGTAACCCTTCCTCTTTATCTCTTCACAGAATGAGAATCAGTGGCCTCTTGAGAAACTCAGAATAGGTGTACCCCAAAACTGCCTACATACCAATATTTCACCCAGCAAGGATCTATGTTCACAGGTTGAACAACTACCAAACATTGTTACTAGTTGTCCGAAGATATAAATGGGTGATATTTCCCCTTCAAAGTGCTATCATGACTGCTATCATGGGCTGAACATTTGTAACTAAAGCATCGTAGATTCCCCTACCAGCACTTGATTTACATACATCCCTTGGTAAGCATGCAACAAAACTAACTTTTAATGAATAAACCAAAGGCCTATGGAAAAGCACAGTCTATTCATATGTTGAAGGGAGAGGGTCCCTTTGTTTCGGCTGCCCGGCTAGCTTATACCCAAAATAATCACACATAAACTGTATTTATTTAAACACTGCCTGGTCCATTAGCTCTAGTTTCTTATTGGCTAATTCTTACATCTTAATTTAACCCATTTCTATTAATCTGTATGTCACCACAAGGTCATGACTCACCAGGAAAGATTCAGCATGTCTGACCTGGAAGCTCCACGGCGACTCTGTCTGCCCTTCTTCCCAGCATTCAGTACTGTCTACTCCTCCTACTTAAATTCTGCCCTATCAAAAGGCCAAGGCAGTTTCTTTACTCAATCAATGAAAGCAACACATAAAGTGATGATGGAGAGATCGGACAATGGAGTATGGGGGTAGTTGCTAGCTATTTACCTTCCTGCAACATTCATACCCTAAGTTGCTTTCACAAATCCAGTGTGTACAAAATCTCCAAGAGAATTTAAAACCCCTGGTTTCATCCTGACTCTAAGTAATCAAATCCTTTCTCTATTGAGCCCCTCTGATGGAATTGTTCATGATCCAGCATCCAAGTGCTTTCTATTTACTAACAAAAAAAGCAGTATTTTCCCATTTCACCTGTTTTGCCTATACAAGTGTTTCAGTGTACTTGACACAGACCCTGGAGACCAGTCCCCAGCTCTGCTTCAGGTAGTAAAAAGAAGACCTCAGAGTAGCAAGAACTTAGAAAAAGTCTTACCTACCTCAAAAGGCCTTTAGGAAAAAAACAGGCTCATATGATCTGAAGGTTACTTTCATTATAACCGTTTCTTGAACAATTCTTATCTATCTGAGTTTTAGGCTTTTTCTATCTGAGGAGAAAAATAGCAAAACACACACTTTCCGATGGTAAGCTTTTCTTTTATTTCACCTGAATCTCTCTTGACAATCTCTCTACAGAGTTCTATCTCTTTATATACATATACATATTTATATTTTTATACACACACTATCTCCTGCACAGTTAAATATTTCCATATTCAGATACATCTTTCACATGACTACACATCTTTCTTTTTTTTTTCTTGTTCAGTCTCAGTTTTCCCTTATTTATTAGAATGTTGATTGTAGGTTTGTGTATAAAGGTTTGTTCATTACTATGTTGAGATACATTTTTTACACATCTTTCTTTTACACACATTCTTTTTCTACATCTCTTTTTGATACAGGTTCTTCTTTCTTGCTTCCACAGAGTTACAAATCTCCCCAGAGCCATAGCTATACATCTCATTTACATAGCTCTCTCACCATACAGCACTTTACACAGGTCCTAGGCATGGTTCCTCCACATAGCAGCAGCTCTCTCACACTATCTCTCTCTGTCTCACTCACTCACTCAATCACTCACTCACTCACTCACTCACTCACTCACTCACTCACTCTCTCACACTCTTCTCTTTTTTTATTATTTTTTATTAATTTTTTAAATTAAAAATTCCACCTCCTCCCTGCCTCCCTTTCCCCCCCCACTCCCCCAAATCCCCACACCCCACTCCCCTCCCCGTCCCTCTCCAGTCCAAAGAGCAGTCAGGGTTCCCTGCCCTGTGGGCAGTCCAAGGTCCTCCACCCTCCATCCAGGTCTAAGAAGGTGAGCATCCAAACCGGCTAGGCTCCCACAAAGCCAGTACATGCAGTAGGGTCAAAACTCAGTGCCATTGTCCTTGGCTTCTCAGCAGCCCAAATTGTCCACCATATTCAGTGAGTCCAGTTTTATACCATGCATTTTCAGTCCCAGTCCAGCTGGCCTTGGTGATCTCCTATAGATCAGCCCCACCGTCTCAGTGGGTGGGTGCACCCCTTGCGGTCTTGACTTCCTTGCTCCTGTTCTCCCTCCTTCTGTTCCTCATTTAGACCTTAAGAGCTCAGTCAGTTGCTCCAATGTGGGTCTCTGTTTCTATATCCATCCATCGCCAGATGAAGGTTCTATGATGATATGCAAGATATTCATTAGTATGGCTATAGGATTGGGCCATTCCAGGCTCTCTCTCCTCAGCTGCCCAAGGACCTAGTTGGGTACATCTCTCTGAACGCCTGTGAACCCCTCTAGAGTCAAGGCTCTTGCCAACCCTAAAATGGCTCCCTTAACTAAGATATATACTTCCCTGCTCCCATATCCATCCTTCCATTATCTCAACCATCACATTCCCCCAAGTTCTCCCTATCCTCTCCTTCTCACTTTTCTCTCCCATCCCACCCCACTCCCCTCCCCGTCCCTCTCCAGTCCATCCCACCCCACCCCTCAGTTCCCAAATTTTTGCCCAGCAATCTTGACTACTTCCAATATCCAGGGCTATAAGTATATATTTTTCTTTGGGTTCACCTTTTTATTTAGCTTATCTAGGATCACGAATTATAGGCTCACTGTCCTATATTTATGGCTATAAACCAATTATTAGTGAGTACACCCCATGTTCATCTTTTTGGGTCTGGGTTACCTCACTCAGGATAGTGTTTTCTATTTCCATCCATTTGCATGCAAAATTCAAGAAGTCATTGTTTTTTACGGCTGAATAGTACTCTAATGTGTATATATTCCACACTTTCTTTATCCATTCTTCCATGGAAGGGCATCTACGTTGTTTCCAGGTTCTGGCTATTACAAATAATGCTGCTATGAACATAGTTGAACAAATACTTTTGTAGTATGATAGGGCATCTCTTGAGTCTATTCCCAAGAGTGGTATTGCTGGGTCCTGAGGTATGTTGATCCCAAATTTCCTGAGAAACCGCCACACTGCTTTCCATAGTGGTTGCACAAGTTTGCAATCCCACCAGCAATGGATGAGTGTACCCCTTACTCCACATCCCCTCCAGCAAATGCTATCGTTGGTGTTTTTGATTTTAGCCATTCTGACAGGTGTAAGATGGTATCTCAAAGTTGTTTTGATTTGCATTTCCCTGATTGCTAAGGAGGTAGACCATGACCTTAAGTGTCTTTTGGCCATTTGAACTTTTTCTGTTGAGAATTCTCTGTTCAGTTCAGTGCCCCATTTTTTAATTGGGTTAATTAGCATTTTAAAGTCTAGTTTCTTGAGTTCTCTGTATATTTTGGAGATCAGACCTTTGTCTGTTGAGGGGTTAGTGAAGATCTTCTCCCAGTCAGTAGGCTGCCTTTTTGTCTTAGTGACAGTGTCCTATGCTTTACAGAAGCTTCTCAGCTTTAGTAGGTCCCATTTATTCAATGTTGCCCTTAGTGTCTGTGCTGCTGGGGTTATACATAGGAAGCGATCTCCTGTGCCCATCTGTTGTAGGGTACTTCCCACTTTCTCTTCTATCATNTGAAGATCTTCTCCCAGTCAGTGGGTTGCCCTTTTGTCTTAGTGACAGTGTCCTTTGCTTTGCAGAAGCTTCTCAGTTTCAGTAGGTCCCATTTATTCAATGTTGCCCTTAATGTCTGTGCTGCTGGGGTTATATGTAGGAAGTGGTCTCCTGTGCCCATATGTTGTAGAGTACTTCCCACTTTCTCTTCTATCGAGTTCAGAGTGTTCAAACTGATATTGAGGTCTTTAATCCATTTGGACTTGAGTTTTGTACATGGTGATAGATATGGATCTATTTTCATTCTTCTACAGGTTGACAACCAGTTCTGCCAGCACCATTTGTTGAAGATGCTTTCTTTCTTCCATTGTATACTTTTAGCTCCTTTATCAAAAATGAGGACTTCCTAGGTTTGTGGGTTAAAATCTAGGTCTTCTACTTGATTCCATTGATCTACTTCTCTGTTTTTATGCCAATACCAAGCTGTTTTCAATACTGAAGCTCTGTAATAGAGTTTGAAGTCAGGGATGGTAATGCCTCCAGAAGTTCCTTTATTGTATAAGATTGTTTTGGCTATCCTGGGTTTTTTGTTTTTCCATATAAAGTTGAATATTGTCCTCTCAAGGTCTATGAAGAATTTTTATGTGATTTTGATGGGGATTGTATTGAATCTATAGATTGCTTTTGGTAGAATTGCCATTTTTACTATGTTGAACCTCCCAATCAAAGAGCAAGGGAGATCCTTCCATTTTCTGGTATCCTCTTCAATTTCTTTCTTCAAAGACTTAAAGTTCTTGTCAAATAGGTCTTTCACTTCCTTGGTCAGAGTTACCCCAAGATATTTTATGCTATTTGTGGCTATTGTATGCTATTTGTGAAAGATGATGCTTCTCTGAATTCCCTCTCTGTTTCCTTATCCTTAGTGTATAGGAGGGCAACTGATTTTTTTCGGAGTTGATCTTGTATCCTGCCACATCACTAAAGGAGTTTATCAGCTGTAGGAGTTCTTTGGTAGAGTTTTTGGGGTCCCTTATGTATACTATCATATCATCTGCAAATAACGACAGTTTAACTTCTTCCTTTCCAATTCGAATCTCCTTGATCCCCTTATGTTGTTTTATTGTTATTGCTAGAACTTCAAGCACTATATTGAAGAGGTATGGAGAGAGTGGACAGCCTTGTTGTGTTCCTGATTTTAGTGCTATGGCTTTGAGTATCTCTCCATTTAACTTAATGTTAGCTGTCGGTTTGCTGTAAATAGCTTTTATTATATTTAGATATGGCCCTTGTATCCCTACTCTCTCCAAGACTTTTATCATAAAGGGATGTTGAATTTTGTCAAATGCTTTTTCAGCATCTAATGAAATGATCTTATGGTTTTGGATTACATTGACAGATTTTCGTATGTTGAACTGCCTTGCATCTCTGGGATGAAGCTTACTTGATCATGATGGATAATTTTTCTAATGTGTTCTTGGATTCAGTTTGCCAGTATTTTATTGAGAATTTTTGCGTCGATGTTCATGAGTGAGATAGGGCTGTAATTCTCTTTCTTGGTTGGGTCTTTGTCACATTCCTCTCTTACACTTCTCTCTCTCCACAGTCACCCCCTTCATAGCTCTACACACCACTCCTCTACAGTGCCACTGCTCCTCTCCTAGCCAAACTCTGGACAATATAAGTTACATTTTCAGGGCCTGACCCATTCTTATAACACAGGATAAGTCATTTAGCTTCTCTTAGGCTGAGCATGTCAATATGTCCAGCCAGTGAGTAATGCCTGGACATGCCGTAGCTCAAATGGTCATGGTTCCCAGACAGAAAATGACATTGGAATTCAAGACTTAACAATAACAGTTCGTTATCTGGATTTTGAGTGGTAAGAAGTACATTATGCAGACTAAAGTGGCTTCAGACTTTTACCTTGAATCACCAACAAACAATACCTGGGAAAATTACTTTATGTATTTGTCTCTATAGGAAACCAGATATTCTTCTCCACAGGCAACCAGCCTGCTTTGAATTTGTTTCAGAGTCTAAAATTAGCTGTCTGTGTAAAAGGCTGTCTTTGTGCCTGAGAATCTTATGTCAGTCTGAGTAATGCAAAATATACTAGTATTTTTATTTCTGTTCATCAAAATTTACAGCTTTGGCAGAAATCATATTGCTATGCACACACAGCTATATCTGTGCCCAAAAGATGGAATATTTTAATGAGAAACATACAAGCAGTGAGCAAACACCCAAAACTGTTTTTAAAGAAATGAAGTTGCTCATGAGGGAAATTACAGACAGCGAGTAACCCCATGGCCTCTCCAGGTGAGGCTCCCCAACAGGAAACCACTCGTCTGCTGGGGTGATGAATACTCCCATGGCTCTCTTCATCTAATAGTCTTGATTCTTAGTGCTTTTGATAGAAATTTAGGATTTCTGAAGATCCTTTTTTCTCCCTCCACAGTTTTTAGTACACCCGCTGATGCTTTGGGAGCTAATCTTTGGTAAGAATTCTTGGGTTGGTTCCAATTTTACTCTTTACAATCCTTTCTATAAAGTATTTGTTGTATTTAGTAAAAAGATCTTACACTTATATGCTTGAGAGAAACCAAAGGCAGTGCTAATACCTTACACTGTTTAAGGAATCTCTGGAACTCCCAACAATACCAAGGAAGTTTTCCTTTTCTTGCTCTAGGTACTTTGTTAATTGTGGAGTTGTGGAAGGTTTTCACACCCCCTGTGTCAAACTCTTTGTAAACTATAGTATATTGTTTTAATTTCACAGATAATGATAATCCTAAAACCATGATAGATAACCAAAATTATTATTTTTTAGCTATGGTCTCAATATGTATCCAAGACTTACATAGAAGTCATGATTCTCTTTAAATCCTCCATTTTTTGATGGAACTGCAATTGTGCCTTCATTTCTGAATCATCTAACACTGAAATACTTTTACATCATTGTTCCATTTTAATTTAAAGTTGTTTTCTAAGAAAAATATAACCCAGAAATAAAGCAATGCCTTGCTTATTACTAAAACCTTAATTATATTGATCTACATCCACTAGTGCAGTATGTACAGTACAGTCAGTAGCTTGGACTTAGGTGCAATGCTGATTAAAATTTGGCAAGAACAGAATATAACAGGAATCTACAACTGGAGAAAAAGCAGAAAACAAAGCCCCATGGGTGCGTAACCAAAAGAGGTTCATCTAGAATGTAGCATCCAAATTAAGGTTCAGGTGCCATTAAGAAAGAAGGCTCTAAATAACTCTCAGATCTAGTGGCCAGGAAGATTTTGCAAAATTGTGCCTTCTGACACGAAACAGATATTGAATCTATGAAATCTCAGTAATATGGATGTTTAGACAAGATCTGTGCAATGTAAACACCATTTGACATACAAACACTAATGGGGGAAACTTCAAAACTCTACTAAATGAAGAGTTGTCTACTATCAATGAGTGGTGAAAGAAGAATTCAGTTTTCTTCAGGGTTAAATCCTAAACTCCCCAGTAGGTATCCAACCATAATGACCAGCAGTACACACACACATACACACACACACACAAATAGACACACACATACACACACACATATATGAAAACACAGAGAGAGACAAGTACATATATAAATAGACAGGTTGATTACCAACAAAAATTTGTTCATTGACATGTATGTGTGTGACAGTAATGAAGATTTCCTGAATTTGAGAGGGAATTGGGTCACATGGGAGAGTTGAAGGAGTGAGGGGTTAGACTGTGTCTTATGTAGGAAATTAATCCAACAAATAATTTAAATAAAAACATTTTGTAAATGACATATTTGATTTTCTAAATGCTAAGACAGTTTTCTACTTTTAAAAGGAGAGAGTCCATTTCAAGTAAACAGACAAACATTGTTTAAGGTCTTGCTCGTTTTGAGTTTGCTATATTGGTAACCTGTTCTGATCAAGAGGCTGACATTGTTACCCTGGGCCCTTCTTCAATGGAGAATCAAGAGAGCTTTCTCTGTGTCCTCAGCAAATTCCATGCCATTACAATGCTCTAAGATTTATGTCTCTTCAACAACTTCTGCCAGTGCTAATCTTTGCCTCACAGAAGATTTGACAAAAACTCCCTCAGAAACTAGTTTTAAATTCCTGGACAATTCCATTTTTATCATAATTCTTAATCAAAATTTTTTTTATTGAGAAATGGTACATCTGCCCCATAAGTGTCTTGAAATGTAGGAGAACTTCTGACTTAGAGAATAATGTTTTCCCCATTTATGCAACTAAGATTTGAACATCTTTACTACTGTGTGTTGGTTTAGGTCTCTTCACATCAGTTCTCTGGGGACATTGATATGACCCAAAAATACCATGATAAATTTCATGACAAAAATCAAAGGTTTGTGGGTTTCACATGAGCTTTGGAATGGGCTGGAGGACATGTGACATCTGTAGGCAGGGCTGGAGCATTGCAATCTTTAGAAACATGAGAATGTGCATAAAGCTGAGGAGGAAGAGACAATTGCTGTCAAGTCTATGGTAAACATTATGTTCACAGGGCTATGTATATTGTATATGATTTTTAGTTCGGTTGTGGAATATGAAATATTGTGAATGATTGATATTGTTACAGGATGGGCTTACCCCTCTGATGCTAGCACTCCAAAAAAGGAAACTCCTCATTGCAGAATACCTAATCACTAAAGGGGCAAATATTCATGTACGTGATGGTCATCAAAGGTAGTGTATTTTGATTTTTAAATCACTATCTGTGTTTTAAAATAGTCTAGAATAGTAAAAATCATTGACTTCAAAAGTATTATAAAATATACTAGAAAATGTCAGCAAAAATCAGTTACATATCTGAAAAATATCTATTTAATAAATGATTATAGGAAAAATGCTATATAGTCAGGTTCATATTCCCTATTTTAATGAGATGTTTTCCTAACTTAATTTTTTATTTTGACTGCCATATGGTCTTATATGACTTGATAGAGCTTGCATTAGATTTTACATATACAGCATCAGTTGCAAATTTTTCCAGTTTGCAATCACAAAACCTTGTGAACACTTATAAAATTCCAAATGCTTTTTGGTGGTGAGCAACATGAATTGTAGTTATAAAGTTATGTGGCATAATATTAGTGTCAGTATTTGAAACACTCATTATGTTTACCATTAAAGTTATTTGATAATTATATTACTATTTTTATGCAAGTGGAAATTCCTTATTTGACAGTGAATTAGACTAAGAAAAGAAATGACATTTTTCATATAAATCTTTCTATTTTTCTGAGAAAAAATCTTCACACAGTTATTCACCACAAACAACTTAAAATAGGAATCCTGCTGTATAAATTACCAAAAGGGGGCAACAAACTTTCCTGCTTGTTTTCTCCTTTTAGCTTTGGAAATACTTTATGAATCTTAACTCTGTGCTTTTAAGGTGCTTACATATACTTAGTTAATGGTCAATTATACACATGAAGGCCTTATAGTGATTTGGTAAAATATATAAAGTCATTGTTTAAATAATTTAATCATCTCTGTCATTCTAGAACAACACTCATGTATGGAGTTAAATGGGATTGTCCAGGCATTGTTGAGCTTTTATTGAAGAGAGGTGTTGATCACACCTTAAGGGATGAATTCAGATGGAGTGCCCTGCAGTATGCCGCTGTGGGGAAACGCAAAGTGTAAGTAAAAGAGTTAAAGTGTTGATGGAAACTGTATGTAGGCATGAAATATATACCGGTGTCATATTTTAACCAGGTGTGAATTCATTATTTTAATACTTTTGGAAGGGAAGCATCTTAGTCAGCTTGACTTCCCACGGGACAGGCAAAGGGATAGCTTGATCAGAAAAAGCAATGGATGCAGGGGAGTATCTCAAGGCTGAGGTTGCCCAACAACCCTACATGGTCCCTCAGTACAAGAAAGTAAAAACTCTTACATGTTCAGTGTGGCAGACATGAGGAAAACTCAGGAAGTACTTATTCACAGGAATTATGTGATTATGCCTGTGCTTCAGTCTGTTGTTTATGAGACTCAACTATCAGGTTTCACCTACTGATTATGATCTCTGTGTCTTTTTCATAATAATCACGGAGCCATGAGAACTGTGTCGTCCACACGCTCATGTGTTTGTAAATTCAGGTTTTCTCCTAATATAACATAGTGTGCTCTGGCAGCTGAGATTCTTAAGATTCTCCAAAGCCATTGCTAGGCATCTGAAACTTATCATGTATTCAAAACATTCCAGTATCCTAGAAGACCATCAAAGCACGGTACTTTGGAGAAGTCTCTATTTGAAGTCATCAAACAGGTTTATGAATATACTGTTTATCCCATGAGTTCAAACACTTGCAGAAAAAAAGACAGTCTTTCTCTCTTTTGTAGTAGTCCATATGCAAGGGTGCCTTCACATCGTCCTCTGTCCAAAATTTATGTGTGTGACAGAGCTCTAGCTCCTTTCTTAAGGAATGTGAAAGGGAGTGATTGGTACCAAGTGCTTCTTCCCTATCAAGGGACATTTTAAAACCCTTGAGTTTGTACCTCAAGAGTTCAGGATATGCCACAACTCTTCCTCAGAAGGTAGACACTGAGTATAACTCTCTGAATCTAAATTATATTAACTCAATTTAATAACTAAAATCTCATCATATCTCATGAGTACACTTAATGCATTTATTAAAGATGATTTTATTCTCTTCTGTATGTTATTTGTGAAAATGTGATTTGCATGAGTAAAATGACATAACATCAAATCATTTTATGACTTCCTTTCCTAAGTATGTCATTTAAGGAAATGTTTTCTTTTTATGCATTTTAAATAAGTGTAATTAGATCATTTCCCTACTTCCCCATCTTCCCTCCCACACTCCTCATGCTCAAGCATCTTCCACGTTCCCTTAAACCTCAAATTGATAAGATTGATAGTCTCTTCTCTCCATGTTCTGTAAGCATGGAGATTCAGGATCATTATGACAAAACTCAGCTTCCTGTTTCTCTTCTTGGCTAAAGGAAGACCAGCAAAAGAACTATACCTTGGAGTTCATTAGTCTTCTCACTAAGACTACTTTTTAGTTCAGTAATACCAATTTCTGAATTCAGCAGCATTTGATAATAGGGCCATTCACGAATTATATAATGGTTTTCATTTAGGATTCTAATCAGTTCAAGATTGAGAAGTAAATAGAATACTACTTTACTAGTTCCATGCCTGTTTATGGTTGGTGAAATTTTCATAGCTCCCTGGTAAACTAAAGTAGTAAAATCCTGAGTTTTGGAAGCCCAAGTTGGAGCGTCAGTAAACACTGTCCCCAAACAAGCCGACTTAGGACTCTTTCCAATATCAGGGCACTTTTCATCCTATCAATACAATCTAGGTGGTTTCAACCATAATGCTCTTGACTCACCACCATCTCACTTTGTACTTTCCCTCAAAAATGAGAAACTTTGTAAAAACCTTTCAGAACTCAAATATTTGAAGTATATGTCCAAATGACCTGATACAATCACTCATAATTTATGAAGTATTCTTGAGTATTTACTATCTTGATTAGTAGTTTCCTATTCGTATTCACTTTTTCCACAACCATTTCTGTATGTGGCAGAAGGAGGCTGATTTTCAAACATGTGGATTCACTTTTCTCAAGGACACATAATAGCTTCATAGGTAAGTATTCTTATAGTTTCCTTCTCTATAATCGTTTCTTAGATTAAAAGTGTTGGATTCAGACTTTTTGATTCTCTGTAAATCAGCATTGTTTGTATATCCCAAGAGTAGTTTAGTTGGATCTTGAGGTAGATCTTTAAACAGCTTCCTGAATAACAGCCAAATAGCTTTCCATAATGGCTCTATATAAGTTTATATTTCCAGCACCAGTGGATGAGTGGTCCTCTTACCCTACATCTTCAAAGAACAGATTTCACTTATCAAATGCATTTTAATTATGATATAATTATTTCATTTCTTCATTCCTTTCTTCTTTCCAGTTATTCCTAGGCAGTTTTTAAAACCAGTGTCTATTGAAGTCTGAATTATTTAGGAAATAGTTGTATGAAAATGTGTTTTATAATACATTTATCAGTTTTGAACTGGAATTATATACTCATGTGTAGAAATATTTTTAAATTAGCATTTTGTGATGAGAAGTCTGCCTCTAGCCAACACCAGCACATTTTAGTGTACTTTATACATTTTTATTCTAAAAATATTAACATATTGTATATTTTCTTACTAGTACACGGTATTGGAATTCTACATTTTATTTATTTATTTTATCTTATGTGTGAGTGTTTGCCTGCAGGGACATCAGGTATGTACACCATGTTCATGTCTGGTCCTTGCAACAGTGAGAAGATGCTGTTGTATTCTGTGGAAATGGAGTCACAGATGGAGCCACATAGATTCTGGGAACTAAATCCAGGTTCTCTCAAAGAACAACATGTGCTGTTAACTTCTAAGTTGTCTTTTCAGCCACTCACACACATTATAAAGAATACATTTTTGTTTCACAGTATGAATGAGTGTATTGCAGTAAGTGAGTGTGACTGTTCTGTTATACATATCACAGAAAATCTGATTTGTACAAGTAAAATAAGACAAAATATTAAATCATCAAATCATCTCATGGCTCTCTTTCCTATGTGTGTTATTTAAAGGAATGTTTCTTCTGTGCATTTTAACTAAAGTATAATTACATCACTTCCCCACTTCCTCTTCTTCCCTCCAGCACTCACCTTGCTCAAGATTCTTCCATGTTCTCTTAAATCTCAAATTGATAAAATTGATAGTCTCTTATTCCCGTTATTGGTAAATGTGTTCTCTCTCTCTCTCTCTCTCTCTCTCTCTCTCTCTCTCTCTCTCTCTCTCACACACACACACACACACAGAGACATTTGGTGTCTGTTTAACTCTGTTTTATATCCACTTGTACATTCTGGTGATGGTCTTTTGCTATAAAGAGAAGCTTTTTGTGAGTGAGTCTGTGGATCATCTTTATCTTCTTAGAAAAACAGCGCTTAGATTCATTGGTTCTTTGTATTGTTTTCTTTGCTTTTATTTACTTTATTTCTGCTTTAATTTTTATTATTCTTTGCCATCTTCTATTTAGGGAGTTGTTTGTTCTTGTTTTTCCAAATTTTTGAGTTGCATTTCTAGGCAATTTATTTGTGTATATGCATACTAGAGTTTCATTTGCTGTCAGTTTTAACTTTTATTATCTAATGGTCATGTGGGATATGGCATTTTTCAATTTTCTGCACTTTTTAAGGTTTCCTTTGTCTCCAGGCATATGCTCTACTTAAAAGAACCCTCTATGAGCTGCTGGGTGAATTAAATATTATTTTCATTATCTGTTAGGTCCTTGATTGAAGATATCATTTAGTTCTGAGGATTCTTTATTTATATTTTCTCTTTATACCCATTTATTAAAAAATGATATTTGAAATAATCTGCTATTATTTAATCTGTATTGATCTGTGCCTTTCATTCCATTAGATTTGTCTTATGAAATTGGGTGCACCCAAATTTGATGAGTGTGTGTATATATATATGTCTTCTAATTTTTCTTAATTGACACTTTAATGAGTATGAAGTACACATTTGTCTCTCCTGATTCATTTTAGTATGATAACTATATTCCAGGTATTAGGACAGCAATACCTGCTTGCTTCCTGATATTATTTATTTATAAAACTTTTTCTATACATTCATTATAAGATAGTACCTGACTATAAAACTAAGATGAACTTTTGTGTAGACAATAGATATTTGTATTTTGCTTCTTAATTTGTTTAGGTAGGCTTTGTCTTTTGATAGGCATGATTAGAGTGTTGAGGCTATTAATATTTGAAAGCTGTGCCTCAACTGGAATATTTTCCTTCCTTTCTGTTTTGTGGTGCTCAGTGTCTTTTGTATTTCCATAAATTATTACTTTGTTTTTTTCCTTTCTGAAAGTCTCTTCTTACACTTCTTCCTCTTTTCAGTTAGAAGTGTTGACTCAGTAGTCTGTTTAGAATTTTTTATTTAATATCACTGTTTTAGGTTGCTGATATGATATCATGCAAAATTTTTGTTTCTCCTTCAGCCAAGGCAGACAGTTTCACTGGGCACATGCGTACTGGTTGCCATACATGGTCCTTTAATATTTGATGTTCATTACTTCCAGACTCTTATAGTTTTCAGAGTTCCATTTGCTAAATCAGCAGTTGCTCAGGTCACTTTTTATTTCTCTATGATTTGCATGCTCTCTTTACTTATATCTTTCAATATTTTTACTATTCCTATATTTTAGAGGTTTTACTATCATATGCTTTGTAGTCTTTTTTTCTGATCTTGTCTGACTGGGATTTTGTTTGATTCTCATTTCAGTATGTGTATATCTTGCCTTACTTGGGTGAATAGGCCCTCTGTGATATTTTCATAAATCTGGTTTGCGATATTGACGTAGATTTCTTTTTCCTAATTTATGCATATATAATTCAAAGATTTGATCCTTTGATGATATCTCAAATTTTGTGCCTGATCTTTTAGTGTGCCTTTTTATTTTTCATATTATTTGATAATTTTGTCTAAATTTTCTACTTTTTATTCACATCCTCATATTCTGTCTTTTATTTGATTCATTAGATTGTTAAAGACTTTCTTCTGATCTTTCTAATTGGGATACTGAAGCTTTCAGTAATATCTTTATTTCAGCAATTGTTCTGGATCTAGTTCTTTGTGTATGATGATGGGCCCAAAGGGAAAATGTGAGGGGACGAGAAGGGGAAGAAGTGACTTAGCTATCCAAGATCATGAACAAACAGAGGGTCACAACATTGGGTCTGAAACAGGCTTGTTGGCTTCTAGAGAAAATGAAGTAGCAATCTAGTCAGCAAAGGTATCTAGGAAAAAATGGAAACCATGCTTCTTGAATGTCTAAAACGAGACATGTGGGGTTAAAGAAAGAAGTAGGGCATAGTGAAGTGGGACAAGGAAGAAGAGACTTACCCAGCAATGGAGCTCACACACCCAGAGGGTTGTAATCTGGGATCTGGAACAAGTCTGTGGGTTTATAGATGGCATTGGTTGGGGCAACGTTGTAAAAGAGACTTAATCAGGAAAGGTGGCAAACAAACCTAAAACAATTGTAATTTTGTATTCAGACAAATATATCATTTACTATTACTAAAATGTTTAATAACATGGTGATTACCCCTTGCTCTTCTATATGGTAGTGATAAGGTTCCTAAATGTATAATTGAAAAATTCATATTTCTATCTGTGAGGCATTGAACCCAAGGTTTCATTTGTAAGAGGAAGGGGCTCTATGCATCTGCTACTCCAAGGACACTTTATCTTTTTGTTTATCATCAAAAATAATGCGAACTTTTCCATGATATGAAAATCTTATTTCTTTAGATATCTCATTCGTATGAAGGGTGGACAAAAGTGGTTACATGTTTTGCAACACACCTCTAGCTAGATCTTCCTGCTCTGTGTTGCCATATAGACTCTTGAGCCCTGAAAGTCAATCTAAAGTGATCATATTTTTTCCAAACTGCATTCAAGTCTCTCACATGAGTTTTTCATGTGCTATAACCTTTAGAATGTGAATACTATAGGTGGTGCCAAAATGAACCTCTGCTTTTTATGAAAAAGAAAAGTTGAAGTCAGTCTAACCATGCCAGATTTAAATTCTGTTTTTGTTGTGAGTGATATCTGTGGTGTATATCAGTAAGTATGAAGTGAGCCATACACTATAGAATACTTGACTATTGATCCACAAACCAATTTTGTTATTCAATCCAGTTTTATAAGACAGAGGATCTATCACTTGGGAACATTTTCAATCTTCATTTTTCCATAGGAAGAGTAATGCCGATAATATCCCGTGTGTTTTCTTTCTTGCTTTATATGAAAGGAGGACTAGTTTCCTTTTCTTTCTTTTTTGATGGTGTATATATATATATATAAATATATATGTATGTATGTATATAATTTAATTTTTCTCCTTTTTAATTTAAATTTTCTCTTTTTATGATTTTTATTGAGCTATACAGTTTTCTCTACTCCCTGGTCCTCATCACCTATCTCCTACCCTTTCCCGTGACCACATTCTCAATTTACTCAGGAGAGCTTGTCTTTTTCTCCTTCCTATTTAAATCCATGTATGTGTCTTGTTGGGTACTTTTTGTTGTCTATGTTCTCTGAAGTTGTGTTTTTTCTTTGCTTTATGTCTAAAAGTCACTTATTAGTGAATACATATTATATATGTCTTTCTGGGTTAACTCATTCAATTTGCTTTTTTTCCTAGATCCATCCAGTTACCTGCAAATTTCAAGATATCATTAATTTTTACCACTGTGTAGTACTTTATTGTGTAAATGTTCCACATTTTCTTTATCCATTCTTCAGTTTGTTTCCAGGTTCTAGCCATTATGAATAATGGTGCTATGAACATAGTTGAGCACATTTTCTTGTGGCTTGATTGAGCATCTTTTGGTTATATACCCAACAATGGTACTGACATGTCTTGAAGTAGATTGTTTCTATTTTTCCGAAGCTTTTGTACAAGTTTGCACACCCACAAGCAATGGAGGTGTGTTCCCCTTGCCCCATATCATCTCCAGTATAATCTGTAATCGGTGTTTTTGAACTTGCCCATTCCGACAGGTATAAGGTGTAATTTCAAAGTTTTTTACCTTTGCATCTCTGTCAGGGCTAAGGATGTTGAGCATTCCCTTAAGTCTCTTTTAGCCTTTTGTGATTCATTTGTTGAGAGTTCTCTGTTTAGTTCTGTACCCCATTTTATTGAATTATTTGTTCTTTTGATGTCAAGTTTCTTGAGTTTTTTTTTTTACTTCTGAGTGTTAGAAATACTAAATTTATTTACATTCTGTCATACTATAAATCATCAACAGTTCACTGACATACCCCATATCATTTCATGACTAGGAATATAAAATATTGAATAAGTAACTCTTGTATGATATATATGACATAATACATACATATATTTACACATACATGCAATACATATAACACACACAAGTGTAACTTTTTTATTCATATAATTGACCTTATTTTAAAAGAAAACCAACAAAGAAATGTAAAACACTGGTGCACATATGTGTGCTCTTTGGAAACAAATTATAAGCACTTTGTGAGAATCACCCAAAGGGTGAAAACAAGAGATGTCTCAGATAATTAGCGCTATGGGGCCGGACTGAATCAACGATCTTAGTGCTCATGCTAATGAATTGTCAGCTAATATTGGTAAGATGATTGGAGATTTTTTAATTTAAAAGCACTTTGCCCATGAAAAGTATAGGATTTCAAATTTCCTGTGCCATCTGGCCTACTATACACGGTGACAATTTCATAAAAGTTTAGCAAAATGGATATATAGACATATAGGTAGAAAATGGATTCCTTTGTTTTCTATTTCAAAGGCTACTTTATTCTCCTCAGAGATCTTTTGAAATTCTGTCTCACTCCTTGCTCCGATCGTGGCAAGTAAGAAATAGAGGGGAGTAAATAACTAAATCACAAACAGCATGTACAGATGTGTGATCTACACTTTTTTTTTTGTATATTTTGGAGATCAGTCCTCTGTCTGATGTGGGGTTGGTGACGATCTTTTCCCAATCTGTAGGCTACCATTTTGTCTTGTAGGCAATGTCTTTTGCTTTAAAGAAGTTTCTCGGTTTCAGGAGTTCCCATTTATTTATTGTTGCTCTCAATATCCGTGTTATTTGGATTTTATTTAGGAAGTGGTCTCCCATGCCAAAGCATTCAAGTGTACTTCCCACTTTCTCTTCTATAAGGTTCAGTGTTGGTTGGTTTTATATAGTGGTCTTTGATCCATTTGGACTTGAGCTTTGTGCATGGCAATAAATATGGTTCTATTTGCATTCTTCAACCTTTTGATGTCCACATTATGCTAGGACCATTTGCTGAATATGCTTTCTTTTTTCCATTTTATATTTTTAGCTTCTTTGTCAAAAATTGGGTGTCCGTACGTGTGTGGATTGATATGCGGGTCTTCAATTAAATTTCATTGGTTCTCCTGTTTGTTTTTATGCCAATACCAGGCTGTTTTTAGTATTGTAGCTCTATAGTAGAGTTTGAAGTCATAATTTGTGATGCTTCAAGAAGTGGAATAGTCATTTTCTGTCCCAGTAGAAAGACATTGAGTGAGTTATTAAATGATATATATATATATGCATATCTACATACGCAGTTATAGTTTTATAACAAACCAACCTCATAGCTACTTTCTCAGGGCTATCCTTCCCAGTACTGTGTATGAGCAATGTGCCGAGTAGATAGCTTATTCAGGAGATGATTTAACCAGTGGCTATGTCCACAGGTGATGACAATAGCAATTGAGTTTTTACCTCATTGCATCATAGGTAAGAATGGGAATTACAGTCAGATCTAAAATAGCTCACCACGACCTAACCTTAGAGGCCATCAGAAAAGGCAGGCAGCATTGATTTCACCTCTCTCTTTACTTCTGACCTTTCTTTTCTGATACATTGCAAGTCTTTCGGAGAAACACTGCCCTGGTAGATTTCCATGATTTTAGGGAAGATTGAAAGGTATGATGATCATTGATGCAGGTTCTCTCTGATAGACTGTTTGACCCCTACCTAAAGAAGTGCACCCTTTTACCTGGGAAAGACTTGTTGTGTCATAACAAAATACTTATTCTATCTTTGGATTGATTATACTATCATTATTCCAGAAAAATTAGTCTCTTTGCTACTTATTTATGATAGGCACTGATTTGAGTAATGGCCTGCTTTGCCGTTAGTCGGAATTGTTGTCACTGTACATGGCCACCCACTGTAAGGTATCAAATGCTAATTTCTTTCATTCTTTTACTCAAAGTAAAAGAGTCCAAAGGAGATGAAGATTTCCTGATGCATTTGATATATTTCAGTACTATAGATATTCATTTACCCAAGAAGATTCTTCATTTTTAAATATTATATTTTATAGACTAATTTACTGATATATATTTTTACTATTGATTCAATCATAGGAAATCAGCCTAAGGACATCTTTTCAACAGGGTAAGATTTTAAGGTCTTTGAATATGAATATTAAATTATAATTAGAACCAGGGAAAGAAAGCTAGTGTTTATTAAATGTTATTCACTAGATTCCATCTGACTAAATTCATGTACATGATGTATTAATATAATCATATGTTTAATGAATTTATATCCTTATGACTAAGTGTCTTACTACTTTAGCAGAGGACATCTAGAGAGTTTTATTAATTCCATGATTCCTTAGTTAACAAGTTTCCAACTCATGACTGAACTGTCAGCCTATGCATTCTCTTCCTCCTCTGACTATGTTGAGTTGGTCACACATAGAAAGCCAGTTTTCTTATGACTCAACTCTGGGTTAGAGTTTTCCTGAGAAACAAACCCTTAACTCCATAGGGTTGTGTTAACCTTTTGAAAGTTGCTGTTAGATAGACACTACATGAATACATTGTACTAATGTCCAAGATTAGAGGGGGAAACCTCTCATAACTGTGTCATTGTGCCATAGTTTTCAAATGAGCAGGAAGAGAGAAGGCTTATAAGAATGGTAGTGTATGTCCACCTTCACAAGTTCTGTTTATTACATTGAGCATCTTTTTAAAGGAGATTTTTAACTTGTGTATTTTTTTTTCTTCAAATTACTGGATCTCCTAAGTGAGGAAGGTTTTATATTTTTGTCAAGTCTTTGTTTCCCTGTGACTTTATGCACCTTGAATTTTTTACTGTACATTTATTTTCATGTTTCTGGATGTGTAGTTTAGAATTTTTATCTGACAGATGTTGCTTATTGTTTTACTAGAGAATCCCAAATCTCAAAAAAATAATTCTCTGTACAGCAACCTATATTCACCATTGTATGAAAATTGTTATTTTTATGGAAAATCCAAAGCTAAAAAACAGGTTCTGTGATGGTGGATATACAAATGACCTAATTTAGATCCACATGTGTTCCTTCACTAAAAGACCAGTCCTCACTGATCAGTATTTGGCTGATATTTCAGTAGGAAAATATGGGAGTGGGTCAAGTTTTCCAAGTGAGAAAGAACAAGAACGGCATTAAAAAGTGCACCCAGGGTGGATGATTTAAACACCTTTTCAGTGGAAGGACAATTTCAGAATGAGCGTCACAGAGATCAATATGACTAAGGGTTTGAACTCATGATGATTTTTTTTTAATATTTATTTATTTATTATGTATACAATATTCTTTCTACGTGTATGCCTACAGGCCAGAAGAGGGCACCAGACCTCATTACAGATGGTTGTGAGCCACCATGTGGTTGCTGGGAATTGAACTCAGGACCTTTGGAAGAGCAGGCAATGCTCTTAACCGCTGAGCCATCTCTCCAGCCCCCTCATGATGATATTTTTAACACAAAATCATTTACATAGGACACAGAATGATGAAAATCATCTAGGACTGGATAGGAATGAAAGCAATTTGAAAACTATGAAGCCCTCTGTGCTTAATTGATAGAAATGACACTATCCAGGTTCTCCTATTGAAACTTACTTGGGCAACATGAGTCTTTACAAAAAAAGAGGAATGTGGTATCACAGAAGGCATGCTAGAGAAAGATCAGCACCCAGGGCTTCAAGAAGCTGAATAAAAATTCTCTGCTTCTTCTTTTTGTTATCTTTGCCAAAGTCTTATATACCTTTCCAGGTTGGAATGTGGAGCAACGTAATTTTAGGAATTAGTAACTTGTATAGACTTGGGATATATGTTGCTGATCCTCCATTTAGCTTATTTTTTGGAACCAGAGAACTTGCTGCCTTTCAGTTTCTTTGAGCCTATACTTTCAGAAATCGGCTCCTTCCTGGGATGAATATCTAATAGCTGGAGAGCATCAATGAAGACTGCAGAGGAGGGAACAAGGAAGTGGTATTGTATGGAAGGAAGCCGTCTAGGGAATATAGAGGGAAACAGAGGCAAAAACCCAAGGAATCTGTTTTTCTAAAAGTCTCTGCCATCAACCAAGCACATATGAAGGTTTTTAAGTGCTTGGTAGTTTTGGATTAAGCCTGCACCATGTAGGAATCACAACTGAGTTATTTATATTGCAATCTTTTCAGGCCCCTGTAAAAAGCACCCCTAACCTCGATGTGTACATTTGTTTGCTTGCTTATAACTTTAGTGGTCAAGGATTTTACATGTTTTTCATGACTTCATTAGCTGTTTTACAATGAACAGATGTGATGGTTTCCTTTTAATGATTATATTCCATGCTGAGTAACGAAGGTTTCCATTTATTAGTTACAATGAGTACATTTTGTTATTTTGCTTTATTTGGGGCTATTATTTTTACTTAAATTAATGGTGAAAGAGTATGTGAGCAATTGATTGTAATTTGTGTCCAAGCATCAGGGCAGACAGTTTTCAAAACAAATGATTTTGAGGTTCCAGAAACATATTGACTGACACTATTTGATGTGGAGGAATCTTTCTTAACAAGTGCAGAGATTAGGTGAAGTGGACACAGAGAGTAGCAACTGAACAAGTTTTATAAACCAGACGTGTAATAACAGAAATACTATTTACTATTGTAATAACTAAACAATTGGGGAAAAGTGTTCGACCACTACTCACATATTTTCTGTGTGCTTTTGCTTGAAAGACATCACTTCAATTTGGAGTCACCGATTTATGTGTGTTCAAGAACTGAGGACAGAGTGAATATTGAACCTGAGGACAGAGTGAATTTTGAAACTCAGGTAATCACAGTTTTTTTTTGAGATAAATTCTTGTGCTGAATTTTTCCTTTGTGGAGTTTGACAAGTTAGAACATAGCAGTTGTCAAAGTGTTATCAATTTAGATGGACAATTGACTAGAATTTTAATAAATTTATGATTATTAATTTATTGACTATTAAAAAGGAAAAAGGTTAATAAAAACCTTAAGATAATGAAGCCAAAATGAGGTAAGTATCCACAGAAAAATTATATTTGTATAGTATAACTACAGTGATGGGAATTTAAACTTTCAGGATATTTGGAAAAATAAACAGTAATGGTTTGATCTTTTATTTCTCATAGCACGACTTTCATAATTTTTAGGTTTCTCTAAATATGTGGTCTTTGTTACTTAAGATATCTGATCAATAGCTCACATTTCAAAACCATGTATCGAAGAGTACAAAAATTAGCATTACTTAAAGTTCCTTGTAAAAAATCTTTTGCAGAGTTTTATGTGTCTTGATACTTCATTTAGAAAAAAATACTAAAGTCTGTAAAATTTAGAAATTCAGTATCTTTCTCTCAAAGTTAGAGTAATAATAGCTTTTCATTATTCACTTTCATGATATGCAGGAGCCAGGCATCATGGCACACACTCTTGATCCTTGAATTCAGATAACAGAGGCAGGTTTAACATTCCATGAGTTGCAGTACTGCCTGGACATAAAGAGTTCCATCTCAGGTTTGCAGTGGATATATAATGAGGTACAAAAGAGAATGCTTTAAAGCTCTTCATATACTTGCACAAGATTTCATGTCCTTCAGCAAGAAACAAGTGTTTCCCTTTCCTTGAATCGGCCCCAGATGAGCTGTCATTTGTTTTATTGATCTTGGCCATTGTGACTTAGGTAAAATGAAATTCAAAGTGGCTTAGATTTACATTTTTTTGATGATTAAGTATGTTGAAGATTTCCTGAAGAATTTTTCAGCCCTTTGTTTTGAGGGCTCTCTGCTTAGATCTGCACCCCGCTTTTAAAATGTGCAGTTACGTAGTTCTTGGTGAATTAGATGTTAATTCTCCCATCAGATGTATAACTGGCAATGGTCTATTCATTCTCTATACCGCCACTATGTTTGTATGATGCTGTCCTTTGCTTTCAGAAGCTTTTCAGCTTCATGAGGTTCCAATTGCTTGTTTTGGGTCTTGATGCTTGCGCTATTGCTGTCTGGTACAGAGGTCATTGCCTGAAACAGAAAAGCTTTTTCCAGACATTTTCTTCCTTCTCAACCAGAGGTTATTGTCTTGTGTTAAAGCCCTTGATTCATTTGCTATTGAGATGCATGCAAGCTGATATATATGGATCATTATAGATCTTCTATGTGCTGCCATCCAGGTTGACCCGAACCATTTGTTGAAGAATCTGTAGTCACATAGAATTCTTCAGACATAACAGGCTGTGGACAAGGCCATTGGTCACAGTCCACAAGCTAATAGGAAGAGTCTATTGCTTAAGAAACCACATAATAATTCATTTTACTGGATAATTCATTTTATTGAAGATGGATTGGTGCTCATCTAGAATCCTCACACCTGCCAACAAATGTTCATGAGCTGGAAGGTACACTTCATTCTACCAGAGGAGAAATATAATCCTCATTATCACCAACTACAACCCTGTGACATACAACAGTGACCTGCCTGCAACATATGCTGATCCCATAGCAACACAAATGTTATGGGTGTAACGAATCACATTTTGGTTGGATATAAGGACTGCATGAGATGGAATACAAACCTGCTACTGTTAAAGAGGCCATGAACTTGTAACTAGAAAGGGTATGGCCCTACATGCAAACATAATACTACCATTCTGCTAAAGGAATATAACAGTAAAACCGAGTCATATCACTAAACCCATAGTTAATTGCTCTGCCCAATCCTTATCAGAGAAGTTTTCTCTTGCAGTAGTGGGAAATTAGTACAGAGACCAACAACTGGTCAAAATGCAGAGAGTGAGAGTCTATAGAGTACCTGGTGATAAATTGGATGTTTTAATCAAACCTGAAACTTTAAGGCTCAGCTTTTGTGTAATAAAGGAAGTGGGATGATTCTAAGAGGCAGTGATTATGGAGAATGTCAAGGAAACTGTCATCCATAAAAAACATGACCAAGACCAATGAACATATGAGCTCAGAGACTGTGTCAGTATACAGTTGACCTGCACAGGTTCTGACCAATCAAGTTCCCAGCACTGAAAGGTGGTAGAGGGCACGGATTTCTACTCACTACCAGGATACTCTTTGCAATTGATACCTGTTGGCAAAAGGAAATTCAGCCTTCTACTGGGAGTATCACTGGGTGGCGTGTGACTCCCCACAGTATGTTGTGAATACCATAGATTAATGAAAAAAGAAGCTGCTTTGGCCTAGGATAGGACAAAATAGAGCTAGGCAAGGAAACTAGACTGAATGCTGCGAGAAAGAAGACAGAGTCAAAGACACCGTGTAGCCAGTAGAGGAGATGGGTGCCAGGCAGAATCTTACCAGTAGGCCACGACCACGTGGCAATATACAGAATAATAAAAATGGGTTAATTTAAGATTTAAGAGCTTGCTAGAAAGACACTAAGATATCGGCCAAGCGGTGATTTAATTAATATAGTTTCTGTGATTATTTCGGGTCTGGGCAGCTAGGAACAAACAAGCAGGCTCCACCAACAAATTGGTGCCAACATGGGTAACTACATCCACACAAAAAACTAAGAGAGCACACACACACACAAACACACACATACATGTATACACACACATACACAAACAGAGATTTAGCACGATTTCTTGGTAGCCACAGTTTTTCCTATGGCCTTGCAGTGAGGAAGGTTTCTGCGGCTCCACAAAGAGATGTAGTAAAACTGCTTGGCTTCTTTAAAAACAGTGTCTAACTGGTTTGCCAGCACAAATGGCTCTGACAATTTCAGGAGACCTGGCTGTTGAAATAATAGGAGCGGCGGGGCTGCGTCCCCAGCACCCCGGCCGCCTGCTAGCTTATGCCCCGAAATAACAACACACAAACTCTATTCATTTAAACACTGCTTGCCCATTATATCTAGCCTCTTCTCGGCTAACTCTCGCACCTGGACTAGCCCATTTCTAATAATGTGTGTAAGCACCCCAAGGTGCGCGTACCGGTAAGATTCTAGCCTACGTGAATCCTGGGTCAGAGCTTCATTGCATGTGGCTCTGAGAGCAGAGCTATCGGGAGAGCGGAGCCTGGTGTCTCTGCTCCAGAGAGCAGAGCTGTTGGGTCTGAGCTCACTTCCTCTTCCTCCCAGCATTCCATTCTGTTTACTCCTCCCATCTTCCTCCTGTTTACTCCTTCCACCTATGTTTTAACCTATCAGGGCAAGCAGTTTCTTTATTTAATTAACCAATGACCTTCCTCCATCATTTCCCCTTTTTCTGTTTAAACAAAAAAAGAAGGCTTTAAATTTAACATAGCAAAATTACATATAACAAAACAGTTATCAAGTAAAAATTACAATAATCTTTATCATAACTAAGGAAAACTATAACTATGACTAACTATTCTTAACGCCATCAAAGACTCCAGAAGAATACAATATTATCTAAGAAAACAAGAAATAAGCAACTTTCAAACTCTAGAAATGACAGAGACATCTCGCTGCCTGGACAGTCACCCAAAGTTCCTCTGTACCATTGGGGCATCCATCTTCAGCCTACAAGCCCATAGTTTCCATCAGACATTTCCACAAAGCAGGAAATTTCAAAGGCAGTCACTATCTGCTTGTCCTGAAGAATGTCTTGCAGACTCTTTTATGAATCAGGAACCCCAAAAGACCATCTCACCTTTAGGCAAGTTCGGTAGTCCTCTCTCTGCAGGTTCTTTGTGTCCAGTTTATGCAACAGTCCAGGCAAGGGCAGTTTCTTGCCCAAATGGCTATCAAACTCCATAAGGTGCCTCTTCGATGCCCATCTTCCTCTTGAAGTAGATTGGTGCTTCCAGGAGCAGAGTGTCTCATAGTCATGAAAAGTCCTATGTTATTAAAACATTTAATAGCATATTCCGTAGTCTTTGAAAGATATGAAGAATGCCGATCTAACTGAAATATATATCTATATATCTAGAAAATCTAACTAACATGACTACAAACTTGACTATTATTAATGATTATCCATTAGCAACCTATATACATTACATTTTTAAATGAACTACACAATCACAATACCTTAATAAAGATCAGAAATACATA
>NW_026068073.1:3015112-3035095 GCF_014885135.2 Alexandromys fortis
AAGGATCCATAGATGTGGGGTGCTAGACACCTCTTGTAGGATCTCCCACATGGCACACTCAAAAAGGCTATTGAAGTTGGGAACGGTGATATTGTCAAACATTTTATTTATAAAAGGAAAAAAAATTTTACCTGTAATGACTGGTTCCTGCCAGAGGTGGCGAAAGAGTCCACTTGAATCCACGTGGAGAGCTGATCTGAAATAAATCTCAAGACCGAAATTTATTCAAAGTGACCCCTTCGGGGCCAAATGTGGCGGTTTGTGTTGTAAAACCGCAAATATTTAAGCTTCCGTGTTCAGCTCCAAACGTCAAGGCAGAGAGGGAGGGATTAACTCCTCTGGTGCTGCGAGAGGAACAAAGCGCTGGCTGCGGGTAGCTCGGGACCCTCGGCAGCCTAGGACCGGTGCGGGGGAGGTGCGCTGTTGTTGCTGCTTTAGCCTTTGGCGACCGCGACAAGCGGGCAAGACTGCGGGCCTAGAGCGGCCTAGAGCGGGCGGGCCTAGCGGCAACCACCCAGGACCTGCTGTGGGCGCAATGGACTAAAGAGCGGGTGCTGTCCCCCACGTTGGCGCGCCAAATGTGGCGGTTGGATTAATGAAGACCAATGATAATAGGTATTTGAACAAGTTTAATGACAAAACCAGACTCACGAAACCAAGGTTCCAGCGGAGTACCCGGAGCAGGCAGCATCTGTGCACCCAATTTATCAGTAAACATACGCCCGAGGGCAGCCCACCCCCAAGGGGAGGGCTTATCCCTACAATTCTCTGTGTATTTTCCATCTTTGTGTGCTTTATTTTAACCTCTATTTCATTTATTTTTACTTTTATTTTATATTCTCTGTATCTTTGTCCTGGAATAACTCTGTAGACCAGGCTGTCTTTGAACTCTCAGAGATCCGCCTGTCTCTGCCTCCCAGGCATTCGGGATTAAAGGTGTGTGGTACCACACCTTGAAGTCACAGAGGTCAATCTCCCTCTGCCTCCCAAATGTTGGGATTAAAGGTGTGTACTACCACACCCAACTAGTCTCTTTGTTCCTTTTTTTTTAACTTTTAAGAACTTTTAACTTTTAGCTTGCATATATTCTTAACACACTGTAAATTATTTAAAGTTTTTTTTTGTTTTTGAATGTCTTTTTACTGTATCTCTCTCTCTTTTTCTGACCACGTGAGTCTTTAAATTACTGAGCAATATGGGTAGGATTAAAGCCGTGGCTTTGCCAGCTAGATCCAGTCCATCCCTAAGCTTTCCAGCCTCATGGCAGATATACAGGCTGTAGCCAAGTTTACTGCCACAACTCTATGGCATTTCAAGGTCCCTGTCAGCAAGGGAGCTACAACAGACAACACTCAAGTTCTCTCTGTAGCCGGCCCTCCTGCCTCAAACAGTCAGAGTTTGCCCTGGCAGGATGGCCCAGAAAGCCAGCATTTTTAAAGGCGCAGCTTTTTCCCTGCTATGGCTGAAAACCGAAAAGCATGCGTTCAGCTTTTTGTCAACACCGTTTAAGTGTTTCGTGGCAGGACCTCTTAATGAGCTGCAGGGTTTTGCAGCTGAAGCTGAGTCAGGAAGCCTCTCTTAGATGAGAGCGCTTGCTTGCCTCTAGCAAGCAGAATAGACCCGAGAGAGTGTTGCTACCAAGAAACCATGCACAAAGCTGTCATTTTGCTCTAGAATCACTTCCCAAGCTGTTTCAGGCTTTATGTGGAAGCAGTTGTCCACGTGGGTGCCACCTGGCTATGGAGCATTAAGATGGGGTTTGTGAGCAGAGTGCTACAACTTGCTTAATGGCAACATAGACCACTGTGCCTGAAAATGGGGCAATGGGTCTGGCCTCTGCCATGTTTGACTGACTGGACAGAACCAACAGGCAATACTGCTTAGCATAAAAAAGATGCTCCTAGTCAGAAAATAATTACAAATATGCAAGTAAAACAGATACACACAGAAATAAACCTCTAAAGGGGTAAGAGTGTGTTTCATAAAAATGTATGTAGGTTTGAGAGAGAGAAGAAAAAAAGTATAGAGTTACAAATGAAAAGAAATAGTTTTAAAAATAAAACAAAGTCTTTAAGAGACAGAGTACAGATAATCATAGATTAAAGGAGTAGAGAAAAATAAGCCATGTAAAGATGGAAAATACAGAGAGTATAGATTATGTATATTATTCTGTTTTCTTTAAATTTTCGACTGTGAATGAGTAAAGGTGTCTTGACTTCAAAATTTCAGTCTAGAATATGTTGCTTTGAAAAAGAGGTTCTGCTTCTGTTTCCACAGAGGATGAGAACCTGTGGATTTCTTCCAGGCTAATGTGGTTAGATGGATCAAGCACCCCAAAAGATTTATGTAAACACCTAAAATTAATTCTCCCAACAAAAATCAGGAAGCAATTTGGAGAGAACTACATTCAAATTTCCTAATTTATTATTTATAATATTTTTTTACATTTAAAGGGAGATACACTATAGAGATGAATACTTTGCCTTGGTATGGATCTTGGTTTATTGATACAAATTTAAGGTCAATTTTGTTGTATATATATTTATGCTCTTGATTAAGGTATTGTGTTTATACAGCTCATTTTAAAATATAATGTGTAATAAACACAAATTGAAAGATAGTCATCTATAATAGTCAAGCTTGTAGTCATGTTTGTTAGTTTTTTAGATGTACAGAGATATATTTCAGATGACCAGATATTCTTCAAACTTTTCAAAGACTAATAGAATATGGCATTTAAAATGTTTTAAGAACTTAAGACTTTCCATGACAATGAGACACATCTGCTCCTGGCAACATTAATCTACTTCAAAATGATAATGGGCATCAAAAAAGGCTCCTTCTAGAGTTTGTTAGCCATTTGGACAAGAAACTGCCTTTGCCTATACTGCTTGATGTTATGCTGTATGAAATGAACATGAGGATTCACAGAAAAATGACTGATGAACTTGCCTAAAGAAGGTAAGATAGTTGTTCAGGGTTCATGCTTCATGAAAGAGTCTGTCGGACATTCTGCAGGAGACAGAAGGAAGAAACTGATGGACTTTGCCATTACAAGGCAGAACAGATCTTCAAATTTCCTGCTTCATGGAAAAGTCTGCCAGATAGTCTTGCCTGTAGTTTAAAAATGGATGCCACAATATTATAGGAGAACTCTGGGTGACTGTCTCAAAATGTCTCTGTCAATTCTAGAGTTCTGGAAGTTGTTTACAAAGCACTTCCTGTTAACTGGTAATATTATATCCTTCTGCAGTCTTTGATGGAACTGAAGAATAGGTAGTTACAATGATAACTTTCCTTAGTTATGATAAAAAATAAACTATATAAATATTGTTACTATAATCTTGCTTGATACCTGTTTTTATATGTAATTTTACTATGCTAAAATTAAAACCTTCCTCTTTATTTAGACAGAAAAGGAAAAGTGATTTGGGATTCCTGTCAGAATGCTGTGAATACTTTTGGTTAATGAATGAAGAAGTCACTTTGTCCTGTGATAGGTCAGAATAGAGCTAGGCAGGAAAACTTAACTGAATGCTGGGAGAAAGAAGGCAGAGTCAGAGAGATGCCATGTAATTGCTGGAAAAGACAGATGCTAGAACCTTGCCAGTAGGTCATGACCTTGTGGTGATGCACAGATTCATAGAAATGGGTTAATTCAAGATGTCAGAAATTATCAATAAGAAACCTAAGCTAATAGGCCAAGCAGTGCTGTGGTTATGGATTCTGTGTAATGATTTTGGGTCTGGGTGCTCAGGAAACGAATGATCAGCCTCCACTAACAACTGAGTAAGTCAAAGATACTCCCGAACAGACACTATGACCAGCAGTAGTAGATCAACACAAAACAAACACTGTTGGATTTTGTGATTGTGGTATCATTGGGGGCTGTTGTTTTTGTTGTAGCATTTTTGTCTATTGGTTTCAATTTGGGTATAGATTTAAGAAAGAAAGGTTATGAACTTGGATGTGTAGGAAGATAGGTAACAATCTAGAAGATATTGGATTGGAAAACATCAAAATATATTGTACGTGTAAAATTTTTAAAGCAAAACTGGAGGAAAACTCTCTTCAGATATTTGAAGTATACATGGTTTGCACCAATTATACCCAGTTCTAGAAACAGGTCCCTGGTACCTAAAGGTAAAATTTCAATTTCATCTTATTTTACACTCAGAATCTTTATCCTCAAATTGTTTGCATCATATTTAACATTTCAAGTTTTAAAAAATGTATACAAAGTAGTTTCAGTGCTCATTTAAATCTGCAGCATCACTGTGAGATCCAGGAATTTAGGCATCCTGATTCTAGGTATACTAGATCACCTGTGATTATAGTGTCCACGTTTCTTCCTTTTTGTTTTGTTAAGTATTGAGTCAGCTTTGGAGTTAGTGAATTCAAGGCAAATTCTCTACCATCCAACCACACATGCTGTCCTTCTAGTCTCATTGTTAGTAGCTGTACACAAATTCTCTAAGGTTGACTTCAGGATACAGTCGATTAGGCTTTTATTGATTTCTTTATCTGTCTTATGAATGTTAGGGACAGACTGACATGTATTTCAACAGTATTTGAAGACATACAAATCCTCCACTGTCATAATGACATTGATGTTTCATCACAGAATCTTTCTCTTTAAGGCTCCAAGTTCATGCGACTTAAATATAATATGATAACAATCAATGCTATGCTATTTCAATGTTATGATACTTAGAGACTAGGGAATCTGGTTGAATTTTAAATTGTCTTTCCAACCTCATATTGATGAATTAAAAATGGTCAGTGTATAATTGCAAAAGGATATCTCCTCTCCTATTGTCAAGTATAAGTAAGTACCTGGATGATTCCAGACATCAAGTAAATATTCTGATGCTTTCCTTCATATTGATGCTTGTTATGCTCTAATGATACCCTCTCTTCACTGGAAGAATTTATGATTTTATTGAATGTTTTGTAGAAATATGGTTTAAAGAAACAAAAATGATCCACTGATTCCTTTAAAATTTTGTGAAACTATTTTCTCTATCTCTAATTTTTTAAAAACAGTATTTTTGCTTTTTAATTTTCTAAATATATTTTCTCTCTCTAATATTTGACCAAACTATATTTGCTTCGTATATCATACTTTTTGTAAACAAAACTGAATCTAAAATATTTCAGGTTTTCCCCCATAACAAGGTCTTTATTTTATCACTCTAAGTATCTTATACTAGTACTAAATTCAGTTTATCAAAGAATGGTTCTTAAAATGAAGTGCTTTAGGATAGGAATGACACATCATGATTATTTAAATATGTTTTTTTAAAGTGTGTTTCAGTTTTGGTTAGGAATATGAGTTTCATTTTATGAATTTAGTTCCGTGTTGAACTCTGTAGGTGACCATTTTTTATTTCTGCTTCCAGCCTTGGTTTTTAGCGTATGTGATTATATGAAAGAAACAGACAGGTTGATCAAAAGAATATGATAAGCTTAGCTATGAAAATATTCTGATTTTGAAATATTCTCTTATTTTTAACTTTAATTCACAACAAATTTAATTTAATTGAAATTCAGCTATGTTCTCATTATTATGTTTCATTATTGTTATGAATTTTAGCAAGACATTCCTGAGAATATTCTGCAAAACGGTACAGATGACTTCCAAACAATGGGTTCCAAACAATATGAAAATACAGAAGCACAAGAAGGTAATGTACACACTTCTCTTATAAGATCATTTATCAGGAGCTTAAAACATGGAGACAGATATTTTAGCCAAATAGAATAACATAGTACGTTTCCATATGGTTTTCCAAGTAGAATTTTAGTAAATTCTACATCCCCATATTTCCACTATGGCCTCTCTCTTCCACTGCCCTTCCCATTTGATTGTAGTAATAAGTGTAGTGGGGCTGCGTCCCCAGCACCCCGGCCACCTGCTAGCTTATGCCCGAAATAACAACACACAAACTCTATTCATATAAGCACTGCTTGGCCCATTTCTATCTAGCCTCTTCTAGGCTAATTCTCACACCTGGACTAGCCCATTTTTAATAATGTGTGTAAGCACCCCAAGGTGCGCTTACCGGGAAGATTCTAGCCTACGTCCATCCTGGGTTGGAGCTGCCTGGGAGAGCGGAGCCTGGCGTCTCTGCTCCAGAGAGCAGAGCTGTCAAGTCTGAGCTCACTTCCTCTTCCTCCTAGCATCCTATTCTGTTTACTCCTCCCACCTATGTTTTAACCTATCAGGGCAAGGAGTTTCTTTATTGATTAACCAATGAAATCAACAGATTGATATATGATACTCCCACATCATTTGATCCTCATTCTGGTTTTCTATTCCTATATATTCTATTTCCTATTATTTGAGTGATCCTCTCCAGAATTCCTTTACTTGATGCAGAATCATAGTTGTAGTATAGTTTTTAGCATATATGTTGAAGGCTTAAATTCTAACACCCACATAAAAGGGAATACATGCAATATTTAACATTGGAATCTGATCCCTACACTCACGATAATTTTTTCTAACTTTGTACATCTATATGTAAATTCCATACTTTACTTTTTTGATAGAAGTAAAATAATATAAATGCACAAAATTTTCTTTATATACTCATAAGTCAAAGGACCTCTAGGCTGTTTCCTAAATCTGACTATTGTAACTAGACCAATAATGCACATGTTTGAGCAGGTATTTATGTAGTAGGATATAGAGTCCTTTGGGAATATGCTAGAGAGATGTACATGTAGACGTTGAGAGGGTCAATATCCAGCTTCTAAAGAAAATACCCCAGTGATTTCCATAAAAAATGTACAGGTTTGCATTCTCACAACAATGATTAAGTGTTCCACTTTTGCCATTTTCTCACAAGCATGAATTGACATTTCTTAATTGATCTTAGCCTTTCAGACAGGAGTAAAATGAAATCTCTAATAGTTTGGTTTGCATTCTCCTGATGAATAACGATATTGATCATTTATTTAATAGTTCCTCAGTTATTTTTGTTTCATCTTTTAAAAATTCTCATTGTATTCATGCACACCACGTCTATTGAGTTGTTTATGTTCTGAGAGTCCAGCTTTGTCTTCTTTATATATTTTAGATATGGTGTGTTAGATATTTGAATGTTAACAATCTTTTCACATTCTCTAACCTGATGCTTTTCCCAACTGATAATTTCCTTTACCATAAAGAATGTTTGTTTCATGTGATTCCACTTATTAAATGTGGGTCTTAGAGCTGTGCTACAGGCCTTTTTGAAAGTCTTTTCCTGTGCCAGTGAGTTCAAGCTTGTTCCACACTTTCTTTTCTGTCATATTTAGGGTTTGTGGTCTTATTTGAAATCTTTGATCCATTTGGAATTGAGTTTTGTCAGGGTAAGAAATATTGGTCTATGCACATTCTTCTTCATCTAGCCATATAATATGGTCACCATCATGAATTACAGATATTTTTTATCCAGTATGTATTTCTGTATTCTGTATCAAAACATAGGTGTCCATTGGTATCTACATTTATGTTTGAACATCAGTTTGATTTCATAGATTAACAAGCCTATTTTGATGTGAAACCACACTATTTTTATTACTCTAGCTCTGTAATAAAACATGCAATCTGGGACAGTGATTTCTGAAGCCTCATGTAGTACTAAGGATCATTTTAACTCTTCACAGCTCTTTTTGTTTGTTTAATTGCCTGATTTTGTATTTATATATGAAGCTGAAAGATTTTTTTGTTGTGGCTGGTATTTTTTCTAATTTCTTTGTCAAATTATGTTGGAATTTTGAAGGGGTTTACATTGACTATATAAATAGCCATGAATATATAGGTGTACATTTTTGTATATTTTCATTACCTGCTGTCCTAAACAGTAAATAATAGGTGTTCCTTTTGAAAAAAAGAAATGAGAACTCATTGTCATTCCCAGCCTGCATAAAGGTAGCTTTGCAGTTGTCATTGTACTTGAGATTGACTATACATTCTTTTTGTTATAGTTTGGGCCAAAAAATGTCTGCATCCAGAGGTAAATGCCTTATAATATTTATACTGAAAAATTACATGCAGATTGAAGTCTAAAACATTAAATGAATATCTCATTTCAAAATTCATTCAGCTGAGGGATTATAGTCATCAAATCTCCAAACCTGAGACTGAACCACAGCAATCTCAACCAGGTAAGTTTTGTAAGTCACACTCTCCTGATCATTGTATTTTAGTATATTTCCAATGCATATAGTCATCCTGATAACAATTAGATCTTGATGTTAATGATGGTAGGGTTTCTCATAAGCAATGCCATTACACTAGTGGCATTCATGCCTCAAACTGTTCACAATGCCATATAAAATATTTATAAATGTAAACTCAGCTTTAATATTAAATACTCATGTTTAAATGCCTTCACCTTCCCGGTGTACAATCTCTCTCTTTATTAGTGACTTATACAAGTCAACCATAAGAATTATGATACTTCTCCAGTATTTGAACATGATTTCTTGATATCTACTTCTCAGAATGCAAACCTATATTCAAAGTTTCCAAAACGGACACATATTTGAGCTAAGTGATTCAATTCAAACTACAATATACCACATCTTCAGAAAAGAAAATCAGTTTTTTTCTTGTTCTAGAACTCAGAGTGCCCTCCTTACCTTCATCTATAGTGCACTGCAATTTTTACAAGGAATAGGAAACATATTTATAAATCATATCTCAAATCTATGTAATTTAACACAACATACATTATCATATGATCCCTGAAAGTATGGTTCAGCAGTTAAGAGCACTGTCTGGTCTTCCAAAGGTCCTGAGTTCAAATCTCAGCAATCACATGGAGGCTAACAACCATTTGTAATGAAATCTTAGGTCTTTTTGAGGAAGAGATTTGGTCAGTCATCCTCGTCAACTTAGACCATAAAACCCCAAATAGACAAGTTCAACAGAACTACCCATGCGTGCTTCATCATTGCCAAGGCATTAAAAAAACACTATCATATGGTGGAGCAGCCATTGAGAATCCTATTCCTTGTATTCATATCCTGTCTTTTAAGAAGAAGCCTTCTTCAGAAGGCTTCAGTTTCATGTGGTTCCACTTATTAAGTGTGGGTCTTTGCTACAGGTGGGCTCTTCAGAAAGTCTTTTCCTGTATCAGTGACTTCAACCCTATTCTACACTTTCCCTTCTGGCATATTCAGGGTACCTGGTCTTATTTTGAGACCTTTGATTCATTTGCAGTTGAGTAAGAGATAAAGGTCTATGTGCATTCTTCTTCATGCAGCCATCATATTTGGTCAGCACCCTGTGTGAGAGCTGTGTTTAATCCAGTGTATATTTCTAGGGATTTTTAAATCAAATATCAAGTTTCCATTGGTGTGCGGACTTATGTTTGTATTCAGTTTGATTTTACTAACCATCATGGCTATTATAATGCTAACATCATGATGTTTTTATTCTTTTACCACCAAACAAATATGAAATCTCAGACTGTGGTTTCCCCAACTTTTTTAGTATTGAGGATTGTTATACCATTACACAATGTTTAATATTGTTTTTGTTTTGTTTTGTTGTATTTATATATAAAACTGAAAGTCTTTTTGATGCTGTTGTAGTTGTTTTTCCAATTTCTCTTACAAATTATGTTGGAATCTCGATGTGGGTTACATTGAATCTGTAGATTGATTTTGGTAGGTCTTAGTAAATTTCTGTCAACTGCTGTCATGAATAGTAAAATAATAGGTGTTATTTTAAAAGAAAGGAATGAGAACTCGTTGCCATTCAAATCCTACATAAAGAGAGTTTTAGAGTTCCCATTAAATATGAGATTGATTAGATATATTTTCCCTTTCAGTGTGGGCCTACAAATGTCTGCACCCAGAGGTAAATTTCATTCAATATTTATATTGAATAATTACATGTTGATTGAAGTCCAAAATATTGATTAAATATATCATTTCAAAATTCTTTTAGCTGCAAGATTCTGTTCAACAAATCTCCATACCCAAGACTGAACCACAGCAATTGCAAGGAGGTAAATTTCATGAGACACATTCTTCTGAGCAATGCATCTTAATACATTTCAAGTGCACACAGTCTTAATGATACCAACTATATCTTGATGATATTGACAGTTGTATTTGACATACGCAATGCTATTTCACTAGTAACATATGTGATACAAAGTGTAACTTTGTGATAGGGGAGGATAGAGCAGAAAAACTAAATGAATACTGGGAGAAAGTAGGCAGACTCAGAGAGATGTCATACAGTCGCCACAGGAGACAGATCCTGGACACTGGCGGGAACCTTTCCAGTAGAGCACAACCATGTGGCAATAACAGATTAATAGAAATTGGTTAATTTAAGATGGAAGGGTTAACTAGAAACATGCACAAGTTAAAAAGCCAAGCAGTGATTTAATTAATATAATTTCTGTATAATTATTTTGGGTCTGAGTGACTGGGAACAAATGAGCAGCCTCCAACAACATGTTGTCAATGTTTACTAATCAGGTTCAATCACCTTAACTTTTCGAGGATGCATTCCCTTTGTTTTAGTGACTTACAGAAGTCAACTATGAGACTAATAAACCTTCCCCAGTGTTTGAACATGATTTCTGGATATATGGTTCTCAGAATTCACTGAAAATAAACTACCTGGCCTGGAAAAGCATAATATATAACACAGCTGTAGTGCATTGCAACTGATTGACAGGCAATATTACTGGTATTTTTTAAATCATATCTATAATCTATTCCAATAAATTAAGGTACACTATCATATGACAAGCAGTTATTGAAAAATCCCATAACTTATATGCATATCTTGTTTGTTTTTCCATTTTTTTTTCAATTCTCTGTACTCTGTTGTCTGAACTCAATCTATCTGCATCAGAACAGGCATTATATCAGTAAAGAAACCATGTCTGGAGTGTCCTACTTGCAAAAGCTAAAGTCAAAACCTGTCAGGATCACACTAAGAAACTAAAGGGAAATAAAAAACAGAATCAAATGAGATCTTTTGATCTAAGGATAATCTTAAATAGAATTCCGACATGTCAAGGAGAAAAATGATACACCTGTAATAAAATGGGTTTCAGCTGAAGTGACAAGGAAGGGTTTAAGCATTATCTTGAATTAAGTTAGCTCATTTTTCTTGGAAAAATAAGGTATATAGAACAGAATGACTCCATATGCTAAAATGTGTCATAAAAGAGCAAGTTTTCAGTGTAGACTATAAGTATGTAATCCTGTTCACAGAAAAATGTTTGGTAAACTGTGTATAATTTTGATGACGTGATCATTGAGATATTTAAAGTTATTCTTACAAGGCAGAAAAGTGTACAGAGTGGACGTGCTATTTTCCCACATATTCTTCATAGTGGATGTAAGCATATATGTCATTTATGAGTTCTCTAAAAAATCGTATAAAGCAAGTATGACTCAAAACTTGCCAATATATAGTACCTATAAAATGTTAATGTTTCTACAATTACAAGATTTCCTGATGATATAAATATAATAATAATCTACATTTTTAATTGGAATAACATAAAAAATTAAACTGCTAGCTTTAAATAAATCCCTTTTTAAAACTATTCATTTTTATTGAGTATTATTTTGCCTAATTGTTTCATATTTTTATGTAAAAGATACAAATTTCTCAGAAGAAATAGATGAAGAAATACAGGAATATAAGATGGAAAAAGAAGAAAGTCTTGATAGGATTGAAGAAAATCCAGAATTTGTATGTAAAATTTCAATTTCTCATTTCCTATTATTGACTTTAATAATATTGCCATAGGCCTACATGCTACATTTTAAACCAACTTATACAGTCAACATATTAATAATTTAATATTAAAATGACAGTATTTAATCTCTTATTAATTACAGAATATTCTTAGAATCCCATGACATATTTTTCCTTGGTGTGTAGTAAGCAAATGTCTGATAAGTGTAATTGCTTCCTTTTTAATGTACTTAAACACATGGGTTTCTTCAATTTCTTTCATCAAGGATTTAAAGTTCTTGTCATACAAGCCTTCCACTAGTTTGTTTAGAGTTACTCCAAGATATTTTATGCTATTTGAGGCTATTGTGAAGGGTATTGCTTCTCTAATTTCTTCCCCAGCCCTTTTATCATCTGTGTACAGGAGGACTTCTGATTTTTTTTTAACTTAATCTTGTATCCTGCTACATTACTGAAAGAGTTTATGAGTTGTAGAAGTTCCTTGGTAGAGTTTTGGGGATTGCTTTTGGACACTATCGTATCATCAGCAAACAGTGAGAGTTTGACTTCTTTTCTGATTTGTATTCCCTTGATCACCTTTTGTTGTCTTATTGCTTTAGCTAAAACCTCAAGAACTCTATTGAAGAGATATGGAGAGAGTGGACAACCTTGTCTTGTTCCTGATTTCAGTGGAATCGCTGAGAGTATCTCTCAATTTGGTTTGATGTTGGCTGTTGGCTTGCTGTATATTACCTTTATTATGTTTAGGTATGTTCCTTGTATCACTGCTCTCTCCAAGACCTTTATCATGAAGGGATGTTGTATTTTGTTGAAAGCTTTTTCAGCATCTAATGAGATGACCATGTGGTTTTTATTTTTCAGTTTGTTTATATGGTGGATTATGTTGACAGATTTTTGTATGTTAAACCATCCCTGCATCTCTAAGATGAATCCGACTTGATCGTGGTGGATGATGGTTCTGATTTTTTCTTGTATTCGATTTGCCAGTGTTTTATTGAGTATTTTTGCATCAATGTTCATGAGTGAAATTGGTCTGTAATTCTCTTTCTTAGTAATGTCTTTCTGTGGTTTGGGTATCAGGGTAATTGTAGCCTCATTAAAAGAGTTTGGCATTGTTCCTTTTGTTACTACTGTGTGAAATAATTTGAGGAGTGTTGATTTTAGCTCTTCTTTGAAAGTCTTTTAGAATTCTGAGCTGAAACCATCTGGTCCAGGGCTTCTTTTGGTTGGGAGACTTTTGATGATTGTCTCTATTTCTTCATCAGTTATAGGTCTGTTTAATTTGCTTATCTGGTATTGATTTAATTTTGGCAAGTGATATTTATCCAGAAAGTTGTCCATTTCCTTTATGTTTTCCAATTTTGTGGACTAAAAGTTTTCAAAATGACCTGATGATTCTCTGTATTTCCTTTGTGTCTGTTGTTATGTCTCCCCTTTCATTTCTGATTTTGTTAATTTTGATATTCTCTCTCTTCCTTTAGGTTAGTTTGGATAAAGGTTTATCTGTTTTGTTGATTTTCTCGAAGAACCAATTCTTTGTCTCATTGATTCTTTGTACTGTTTTCTTTGTTTCTATTTTGTTGATTTCAGCTCTCAATTTGATTATTTCCTGCCCTCTAGTTCTCTTAGGTGAATTTGCTTCTTTTTGTTCTAAAGCTTTTAAATGTTCTCTTAATTCACTAGTGTGGGATTTTTCCAGTTTTTTTTTTATGTAGGCATTTAGTGCTATGAACATTTCTCTTAACACTGCTTTGTGTCCCATAAATTGGAGCATGTTATGCTGTCATTTTTATTGAATTTTAGGAAGTCTTTAATTTCCCCCTTTATTTCTTCCTTGACCCATTGATGATTCGGGTGAACATTGTTTATTTTTCATGTGCTTGTGGGCTTTCTGGAATTAGTGTTGCTGTTGAATTCTAGTTTTAAGTCATGGTGATGTAATAAGATACATGGGATTATCCTAATTTTTTTGTATCTGTTGAGTTTTTTATTTCCAAGTATGTGGTCAATTTTAAAGAAGGTTCCATGAGGTGTTGAGAAGAAACTTTAATCTCTTATGTTTTATGGAATATTCTATAGATGTTTGTTAAGTCCATTTGAGTCATAGCATCTGTTAACTCTCTCATTTCTCTGTTCATTTTTTGTCTGACTGACCTGTCCAGTGGTGAGAGGGGAGTGTTGAAGTCTCACACTATTAGTGTATGGAGTTTAATGTATGATTTAAGCTTTAGATGTGTTTCTTTTACATATGAGGTTGCCCTTGTGTTTGGGGCATAGATGTTCAGTATTGTGATTTCCTCTTGATGGATTTTTCCTGTGACTATTATGAAATGGCCTTCTTTGTCTCTTTTGAATGATTTTAGCTTGAAGTCTATTTTGTTAGATATTGAATAGCTACTTACACTTGTTTCTTAGGTTCATTTGATTGGTATATTTTTCCCAACCCTTTACTCTGAGGCAAAGTTTTTCTTGAGGTTGAGATGTTTTCTTGTATGCAGAAGTATGGATTCTGTTTTTGTATCCAATCTGTTAGTTTGTGATTTTTTATAGGTGAGATGAGTCCATTTACATTAAGGAATATTAATGACTAGTGATTGTTATCTCCTGTTAATTTAGTTTTCATTGTTAGTGATGTTAATTTGTGCATTATTCTCTTCTTTGGGATTTGCTGCTATGTGACCATCTGTGTTATTGTTGGTGTAGCCAACTTCCTTGGATTGGAGTTTTCCTCCTAGTATTTTGTGTAGGCCTGGGTTTTAAGAATGCAGTGATGATGGTATCCACCACAACTCTATTTAACTCCTCTATTTCAGTCTACAGATGGATGGATTTTAAAGAATAAAGGCTGCTTACCACAACTTTAATCAAGTAGTGATACCAATTGTGACTCCAATACCACATGTGGTTTCTTGAGAATTTTTGCATCGATGTTCATGAGTGAAATTGGTCTGTAATTCTCTTTCTTGGTTGGCTTTTTTCATTGGGAGGTTTTTTTATGACAGCTTCTATTTCTCATGACTTATAGGTCTATTTAAATTGTTCTCCTGGTCTTGATTTAATTTTGGTAAATGGTACTTATCTAAAAAACAAGTCCATTTCTTTTACATTTTCCAACTTTGTGGCATATAAGATTTTGTAGTAAGACCCAATGATTCTCCGAATTTCCTCAGTGTCTGTTGTTTTGTCCCTCTTTTCATTTCTGATCTTGTTAATTTGCAGATCTCTCTCTGCCTTTTGATTAGTTTGGATAAAGGTGTGTCATTCTTGTTGATTTTCTCAAAGAACCAGCTCTTTGTTTCATTGATTCTTTGGATTGTTTTCTTTTTTGATTCTATTTTGTTGATTTCGGCCCTCAGTTTGATTATTTCCAGTCTCCTACTCCTCCTGGGTGAGTCTGCTTCCTTTTTTTTCTAGAGCTTTCAGCTGTGCTGTTAAGTCTCCAATGTGAGATTTCTCCATTTTTTTAATGTGGGCACTTAGAGCTATGAACTTTCCTCTTAGCACTGCTTTCGTAGTGTCCCATAGGTTTGTGTATGTTTATTTTCATTGAATTCAAGAAAGACTTCAATTGCTTCCTTTATTTCTTCCCTGACCCAGGTGTGGTTCAGTAGTTGACTGTTCAGCTTCCATGAGTTTGTGGGCTTTCTGGGGATAGAATTATCATTAAATTTTAACTTTATTCCATGGTGATCTGATAAGACACAGGTGGTTACTAATATTTTTTGTATCTGTGGAAGTTTGCTTTGTTACTGAGTATGTGGTCAATTTTCGAGAAGGTTCCATGAGATGCTGAGAAGAAGGTATATTCTTTTCTGTTTGGGTGGAATGTTCTATAGATGTCTGTTAAGTTCATTTGATTCATTACCTCTGTTAGTTCTCTTATTTCTCTATTCGGTTTCTGTCTGATTGACCTGTCCATTGGTGAGAGAGGAGTGTTGAATTCTCCTATTAGTGTGTGGGGTTTGATGTCTGCCTTGAGTTCTAGTAATGTTTCTTTTACATAAGTGGGTGCTTTTATATTAGGAGCATAGATATTCAGGATTGAGACTTCATCCTGATGGATTGTTCCTGTTATGAGTATAAATTGTCCATCTCCATCTCTTCTGATTGATTTTAGTTTGAAGTCAATTTTGTTAGAAATTAGTATAGCCACACCCGCTAGTTTCTTAGGACTGTTTGATTGAAAAACCTTTTCCCAAACCTTTACTCTGAGTAGATGTCTGTCTTTGTGGTTGAGGTGTGTTTCTTATAAACAGCAGAATGCTGGATCCTGTTTTCGTATCCAATCTCTTAGCCTGTGCCTTTTTATAGGTGACTTGAGTCCATTGATATTAAGTGATATTAGTGACCGGTGGTTGTTAGCTCTAGTTATTTTTTCTTCATTTTTGGTGGTATAGTTTGTGTGTTTCCCTTCTTTGAATTGTGCTGGCGAAAGGTCTCTAGATGTCTGAGTTATTGTGGGCTTTGTTTGATTCCTTGGTTTGTGATTTTCCTTCTACTACTTTCTGTAAGGCTGAATTTGTGCCTGTGTATTGTTTAAATTTGTTTTTATCCTGGAATATTTTGCTTTCTCCATTGATGGTGAATGTAAGCTTGGCTGGGTATAGCAGTCTGGGGTTGGATCCACGGTCTCTTAGTTTCTGCAGCACATCTACCCAAGATCTTCTGGCTTTCATGGTTTCCATAGAGAAGTCAGGTGTAAGTCTGATCGGTTTACCTTTATAAGTTACTTGACCTTTTTCCTTTGCAGCTCTTAATATTCTTTCTTTAATTTGTATGTTTTTGTTTTGATTATTATATGGCGAGAGGATTTTTTTTGATCCAGTCTATTCAGTGTTCTGTATGCTTCTTGAACTTTCATAGGAATATCCTTCATTAGGTTGGGAAAGTTTTCTTCTATAATTTTGTTGAATATATTTTCTGGCCTTTGAGCTGTAATTCTTCTCCTTCTCCTCCCCCTATAATTCTTAGGTTTGGTCTTTTTATTGCGTCCCAAATTTCCTGGATGTTTTACGATGAGAATTTGTTGGATTTGCTGTTTTCTTTGATCAGTGCGTTTATTTCCTATATAGTGTCTTCAGCATCTGAGATTCTTTCTTCTATCTCCTGTATTCTGTTGGTTATGCTTTTCTCTGTAGTCTCTGTTCATTTACCTAGATTTTCCATATCAAGTCAGCCCATGGTTTGTGTTTTCTTCATTGCCTTCATTTCAGTTTTCAAATCTTGAACTGTTTCCATTATTCGTTTGATTGTTTTTACTTGGTTTCCATGGGTATCTATTAGGGATTTATTCATTTCTTCAAAGTGTTTTTATTCTTCTCATCCATTACTTTAAGGAAGTTTTTACATCCTGTTTAATGGACTCTATCACTTTCACAATGTCTCTTTTTTCTACTTCCTCTGAATTAGGCATGTTCAAGTCTTCCTGTTGTATGTTCTCTGGGTTCTGGTGTTACCGTGTTGTTTTTTCAGAGTGTTGGAGAAATTCTTGCATTGGTGCCTGCCCATCTCTTTCTTCAAATGCTCCCCATGGGTCTTCTGGTACAAGATCAGGGCCCCTTGGTACCGGCCAGGGACCAGTCTGAAAGGTTGTCCTCAGCACAGGGATAGGACTCTTAGAGGCCAAAGGACCCCACAGCCCAAAGGGCAAACTTGGGGGGAGGGGAGTGTTGTGCAGAGCCAAGAAGCCCTTGCAGCAGGAGCTGGAGGTGACATGCACTCCCCTCTGGCTGGGCGGGTGCACACTCACCCCTCTGGGTGAGTAGCCTCAGTCTATATCCCTCTTTTTAAAAAGTTTTTTTAGGTTGTATGTGGATCCATGCCAGATGATGGACATCATTTTGTAATTAGAGACTACACATTCATTTCTTAGCTGCCCAGACTCAAATAATCTCACAAAAGCTGTATCTATTACAACGTTTGGCACATAATCTCAGGTTTCTTATTAAATAACTCTTATATATCAAATCAAGCCATTTCTATTAGTTTGTATTTTATCATGAGGGTCATGGTTTACCAGTAAGGTTTTTTTTTTTTTTTTATCTTTTTCCTTGGGCAACTACATGGCATCTTTCTGACTCTGCCTTCTTTTTCCCTGCATTCAGTTTAGTTTTTGAGATTGTTGTTGATTATATCTGATTTATTTACTGTGCAAAATCAGATTTAAATTTTTCTTTTCCTTTAATTTTACAAGGTTAACATTAAAAAGGGTCTTGATCTGTGATTTATTTGTGTGTGTGTGTGTGTGTGTGTGTGTGTGTGTGTGTAAATGAGCTTCATGCTGGGGTTATAATGGGAGCCCTTGGTTAACAAGGTATCTTTGTGTTAAAAAGATGGTATTTGGCCACTCTGTGTTTAAAACTTTTGGTTCAAAACCTTATACATTTTCCGTGAAGAGCATTTCTCCAGTCATCCAGAATTGGTTTTTCTGTTTCTCTAGCACCTCTGTGTCTCTTGGTAAAACAGAAAAGAACCCCATGAGCTGGAAATTAAGTGTTACTTTGTGGGGCATCACCAGTCTGAGACCTACTTCCTTCCACCCCCATCCCACTCCTGCTTATTAAATCCTCCTCTGTCAAGCAAATGCTTCTCTCTGCTGAATTAGATCAAGTTCCTTTGTTTTTTATTCTACCTTTTACTTAGGTCTTTTTTTTCTTTCTTTCTTTTTATTATCATTGAAAAAATTTCTGCCTCCTCCCCACCTCCCATTTCCCTCCCCCTCCTCACACTCCTTTCCCCCTCACTTCTCTCCCCCTCCCCCCACTCTCTTCCTCCTCCCTCTCCAGTCCAAAGAGCAGTCAGGGTTCCCTGCCCTGTGGGAAGTCCAAGGTCCTCCCACCCTCCATCCAGGTCTAGGAAGGTGAGCATCCAAACAGGCTAGACTCCCACAAAGCCAGTACATGCAGTAGGACCAAAACCCAATGCCATTGTCCTTGGCTTCTCATCAGCCCTCATTGTCTGCCATGTTCAGAGAGTTCGGTTTCTCATCACAAAACATTCAGGAAATCTGGGACACAATAAAAAGGCCACACCTAAGAATAATAGTGGTAGAAGAAGGAGAAGTACAGCTCAACGGTCCAGAAAATATATTTAATAAAATTATAGAAGAAAACTTTCACAACCTAAAAAAAGATATTCCTATGAAGGTTCAAGAAGCATACAGAACACCAAATAGACTGGATCAAAAAAAAATAGCCGGGCGATGGTGGCGCATGCCTTTAATCCCAGTACTCGGGAGGCAGAGGCAGGCAGATCTCTGTGAGTTCGAGACCAGCCTGGTCTACAGAGCTAGTCCCAGGACAGGATCCAAAGCCACAGAGAAACAATGTCTCAAAAAACCAAAAAAAAATCCCCTTGCCATGTAATAATCAAAACACAAAACATACAGAATAAAGAAAGAATATTAAGAGCTACAAAGGAAAAAGGTCAAGTAACTTATAAAGGTAAACCTATCAGACTTACATCTGACTTCTCTATGGAAACCATGAAAACCAGAAGGTCCTGGATAGATGTACTGTAACGGCGTTAGCGAATGCAGACAGATTGTCAAAATATAGACAGCTTTAATGGAGGAATAGACTTACAGAATCACCGTTCCCGCGGAGACCAGGGAAGCAGAAGTGAGCGCTGGGAGCATGCTCGCCAAATTTATAGGCAAACTTTAGCCTGAGGCGAACATGCCCCCTAAGGGGTGGGACTTATCCCTACATCTCCCCCTTTTGTCTAAATAAGACAGAACTAAACCAAATACAACTATATACAATAACAAATAAAAAATATAACAAACAATATTGAGAATCAAAAGTTTTGCTAAACATTCTATCTCAAGGAGTCTAAATAATGTAGAGAGTAACTGTTAATCTTGGGTCCCTGCCCTAGCCACGCCCACTCCCATAACCTCTGACCCGCCCATCGCCATCTTGGGACTCTCTCTCTCTTTCTGCTTCCTTGGCGTGCGCACGCGTTTTCTCTGTCTCTCTCTCCTTTTATCTCTCCTCTCTCCTTTTATCTCTTCTCTGTCTTTCTTTCTCCCCCTTCCTTAATAAATACTTATGGCTATTTCCTGTGTTTATGTGTCTGTTACCTGCCGCCACTGTGGGCCAAGGAAGCGTGCCCTCCTGTAGCCGCCCTCATGGCGGGCTCCCTCCGCCAGCCGCCCGGGGATCCTTTGTAGCCGCTTTCCCATGGCGGGCACCGCCAGCCCACCCGGGAACCATTTGTAGCCGCTCTCTAATCGTTTTTTAAGAATAACA
>NW_026068073.1:3044004-3067945 GCF_014885135.2 Alexandromys fortis
TAAAGACTTTATCATATTTCTATTATCAAACCATATAGTGCCAAGGAAAACTACGAATCCCAGAAAGATCCATAGAGCTGGGGTGATAGACACCTCTTGTAAAATCTCCCACATGGTACAATTAAAAAAAACTGTTAAATTCTTGAATGGTAACGTGTTCAGACATTTTAATTATAAAAGAAAATTTTTTTTTCTCTTACCTGCAACGACTGGTTCCTGCCGGTGGTGGTCTCTGTGGTTTTGGAGCCTGTCTTGGAACTAGCTCTTGTAGACCAGGTTGGCCTTGAACTCACAGAGATTGGCTTGTCTCTGCCTCCTGAGTGCTGGGGTTAAATAAAGGCGTGTGCCACCACAGCCTGGCTGGCCTTGAACTCACAGAGATCCGCCAGCCTCTCTGGATATTACGGGCCTGAAGGCCGAGTGTATCTCGGACTCAGCCCTGGGGCCAGAGTCACAAACTAAGAAAATGACACCCAGGAGCCTGCTGTGTTAGCTAGCAGGCTACGCGCTTGAGTCGGGGGCAAAATAGCCTGATGTTGGACACCAAAATGTAATGGCATAAGCAAATGCAGCCAGATTGTCAAAATATCGACAGCTTTAATGGAGGAATAGACTTACAGAACCACCGTTCCCGTGGAGACCAGGAAAGCAGAAGCGAGTGCTGGGAGCATGCTCGCCAAATTTATAGGCAAACTTTTGCCTGAGGCGACCACACCCCCTAAGGGGTGGGACTTATCCCTACAATGTACTGCAGACACTAAGAGACCATGGATGCAAGCACAGACTACTATACCCAGCCAAGCTTTCGTTCACTATAAATGTGATTTCTTTTTTTGTTCTTGTTAAAATTTATTAATTTTTTTTAAAAAAATACCAATCCAAGCTTCCACTCCCTCTCCTCCTCTCATTCCCTCCACACACCCTTCCACCCCATCCCTATATAATATTCAGAGAGGGTAAGGCACATTGTTTAGTGGAAGGTGCAAGACCTTCCCTACTATATCCAGGCTGAGCAAGACATACATCCAAAGAGAATAGGATCCCAAAAAGCCAATACATGCAGTAGGGATAAATCCTAGTGCCATTGCCAGTGGCCCCACAGTCTGACCCAGCCATGCAACTGTCAATCACATTCAGAGGAACTAGTTAGATCCTATGCTTGTTCCTTCCCAGTCCCAGCTGGTGTTGGTGAGCTTCCATTAGCTCAGGAATACTGTTTCAGCGGGTGAACCCACCATGGTCTTACCTCTTTGGTCATATTCTCACTCCTTCCACTCTTCAACTGGACTTTGGGATCTCAGTCCAGTGTTCTGGTATGTATCTCTGCCTCTGCCTCCCTCAGTTGCTGGAAGATAGCTCTATGGTGATATTTAAGATAATAATCAGTCTGACTACAGGGCAAGGCCAGCTTGGGCACCCTCTCCTCTATTGCTCAGGATCCTAGGTAAGGTCATCTGTTTGGAATCCTGGGAATTTCTCTAGAGCCAAGTTACTGCTAACTCTGCAATGGCTCCTTTGGAAAAGATACCTCTCTCCTTGCTCTCATCTCCGTACTTCCTCCATTCCATTCCCTCACATTCTCTTCCTCTCCCCTCCCTTTTTCCTCCTACCTTCCCTTATTCCCCCACCCCCATGCTCCCAACCATACTAGTCAATTCTGTCTGTTCCCAATTTCCAGGTGGGTCTCTATATGTTTTTCTTTAGGTTCACCTTACTATGTAGTTTCTCTAGGATCAGGAACTATAGGCTCAATGTCCTTTGTTTATAGCTAGTATCCACTTGTGAGTGAGTACATATCATATTCATCATTTTGCATCTATGTTACCTCACTCAGGATAGTGTTTTCTAATTCCATCCATTTGCATGCAAAATTCAAGATGTCATTTTTTTTTCTTTTTCTTTTCCACTGAGTAGTACTCTAATGTGTAAATGTGCCACATTTTCTTTATCCATTATTCATGTGAGGGGCATCTAGGTTGTTTCCAGGCCCTGCCTATTACAAATAATGCTGCTATAAACATAGTTGAACAAATGCTTCTGTAGTATGATTGAGCATCTTTTGGGTATATGTCTAAGAGTGGTATTGCTGGATCCTGAGGTAAGTTGATTCCCATTTTCTGAGAAACTGCCATACTGATTTCCAAAGTGGTTGTACAAGTATGCATTCCCACCAGCAATGGATGAGTGTTCCCCTTATTCCACATCCTCTCCAGCATAAGCTATCATTAATATGTTTTATCTTAGCCATTCTGACAAGTATAAGATCGTATATCAGATTTGTTCTGATTTGCATTTCCCTGATAGCTAAGGAAGTTGAAATTTCCTTAAATATCTTTTGGCCATTTGAAATTCTTCTGTTGAGAATTCTCTGTTTAGTTCAGTACACCATTTTTTTTTAATTGGATTATTTAGAATTTTAATATCTAATTTCTTGAATTCTTTATATATATATTGGAGATCAGTACTTTGTCTGATGTGGGGTTGGTGAAACTCTTTTCCCATTTAGTAGGCTATCTTTTTGTCTTAATGACAGTGTCCTTTGCATTACAGAACCATCTCAGTTTCAGGAGGTCCCATTTATTTATTGTTGCTCTCAGTGTTTGTGCTACTGAGGTTTATTTAGAAAGTGGTCTCCTGTGCCCATGCATTGAAGACAACTTCCCACTTTTGTTTCTATCAGGATCAGAGTGGTCAATTTATATTGAAGTCTTTAATCCATTTGACTTGTAGGATGCCCAAACAGACACCCCCCAATCATCCAATATGAACATTGATGAAGAAAAATATGTACTGAGGCATCTAGAGAAAAGTAAGTAGTACATTTTAAAACATACTTGCTATTTACAATGTAGGTATGCAGAACAGAACCCTATCTGTTATAAGTAAACAAAATATTATCAACTGAATATATAGAGCAAAAGAACAAGTATAATGGTGATAGTGCACACACACATTATAAATCTGAGCACTAGGTAAAATGTAGATTGTCAGTGATGGAGTCCTTTCTCCCACATCTCCCAAGTTCCCATATTTAATTAGCATTATCCTCAGAAATATATGAGATAAACCTGAATATTTAAGTATATGGGTCTTTCCCACAGCTAGGCAGACCCCTGATTAGTCAAAACTACACTCAAACCCTTGTTTTCACACAGAGATCCTTTAATAAGCAGAAAAGTAAAATTAAATATTTCCACTTAATTCAAATTATTGCTTGGGAATGGAAAATAAGTGTTTTCTCATCTCTAATTTGTATTAATTATAACAAGGAATAGGTTTTTCTTGTTTTTTTTCTTACCTATATGGTCATTAAACTTTCCTTAGTGAAATATGTGCACTTCCTAACAGAGTCTGTCATGGAAGACCAGAAGCAGACTTCAGAAGAAGAGCAGATACAGGATAGTGGTAGAAAAAAGAAAAGGACATTCGTAAGTAAATGCTTAAATTTACATTGCCCACTTTATATTGTTTCCCAAATAATGTTTCATAGGACAAATGAGGTTAAATTTAATATATCTTTTAGAAATAATACATCAAAAGTAAATGTTTGTTGAAACAGTATTGTTCTTTATTCTTTGAAACTTCCATTCACCACTGACTTCCTCAGTCTGGTACTCATCAAACTTCTTTCTCGTGGCTTAACATCTCTTAATAGTCCACTGAGTCCAATTAGGGCTGAGTGTCTGTGAATGTTTGTGAGTACACCTACTGGATCTGAACAACCCGCCAGCAGCCACAGGCCCTTAGATAAATGAGTCTCCTCCTTTCACAACCATCAGTTGCTATCTGCTCCTCAGCTAGTGCTGGGGCCTTGGGAGACACTTGCTCACTCATGCTGGAATCTTGATTGGCTTGATCGTGTGCAAGTCTAGTGTAAGACAACAACTACTTTGAGTTTATGTGCATATCAGGTATGTCATGTCCCTTCAAAGAGCATTCTTTTGTTTTCTTTTTAATTTTATTTTTTATTTCTTTAAAAAAGAAAACAAACTATCTTTTTTCATTCTATACATAACAATCCAAGTTCCTACTCCCTCTGCTCCTCCCATTCCCTCCACATACCTCTCTATCCCACCCCCATCCACTCCTCAGAGAGGGTAAGACACATTGCTTTGGGGAAGGTCCAAGGCACTTCCTACTATATCTAGGCTGAGTAAGATATCCTTCCAAAGAGAATGAGTTTCTAAAAATCTAGGACAAGCTGTAGGATAAATCCTGGTGCCACTGCCAGTGTCCCCACAGTCTTCTCCAGTCATTCAACTGTCAACCCATTGGCCCTATGCTTATTCCTTTCCTGTCTAGCTAGAGTTGGTGAGCTCCCATTAACTCATGTAAACTGTTTCAGTGGGTGAACACATCATGGTCTTGACCTCTTTACTCATATTCTCATTCCTCCTACTCTTCAACTGGAATTTGTGAGCTCAGTCCAGTGTTTTGGTGTGGGTCTCTCCCTCTGTTTCCATCAGTTTCTGGATGAAGGTTCTATGGTGATATTTAAGATATTCATCAGTCTGACTATAAGGCAAGTCAAGATCGGGCCCCAACTCCTTTATTGCTTAGGGTCTTAGCTGGGGTTGTCCTTGTGGATTCCTGGGATTTTCTCTAGAGCCAGGTTTCTTGCTAATCCCATTGCTCCCTCAGGCAAGATATCTCTTTCCTAGCTCAAAAAAGGGCATTGTAATATACTTCTCTTTAAATTAAAACTCATATTTTTTCTGACCATTCTTTCTCATTTTTTCATGAGCTTTCAGTAGTGGGAAGTTAATACAAATGACCCATCCATAGATGAGCCCTCACAGTAGCCTAATGTTATCATGTTGACTACTCATGAGTCTCTGCATTAACCACTACACTATGTAAAAAGTATTCCCTGAACAAAGTTGAGAGTAGAACAAACTATGAAAATAAACAGGAATAATAATACCACTAGTTTATTCTTTTTCTATACCATATGACTATCCCATACGTAAGCTTTTGATAAGGTTTATAGCATCAGACATTAAATCCATCCTGTGGGGCAGGTATCACATCTATCCATAACATGTTTGGTCATTTATATAAACACTATGCAATCATTGTGCACAGTTTTCCTGGATAGTCAGTGTTGTTATATGAAATGTCCAAGGCTGGACAGATCCTGTGTTTCACCACCAGTATTTCACCACCAGTGGCCTGAACTACAACTTTTATTGTGATGAAAGCCAGAGTTTCCATGTCAATTAGAGATTGTGTTCTAAATGTTTTATAACTAGATTGTGTGGTGTCTTCAGCAAGGGAGTCTTACCATTTAGCTATGACAACCAACCATAATGTGTAGTCATAGCTTGTTTTGGTGGAGGTGGAATGGAGGCCTAACTGACCAATAATTCATAAAGAGGTGTCTTGTCCCTGATTCTTGAAGCATCACCAAAAATCTCATGTCTTCTGAGGGAAGTAAACACATTCCCGGTACCTTAAGCTCTATTTTCTCATCTTTTAAATTAGTTTGCAAAATTGTAACTTCCACAAGACTTCATAGAACCTTACATTACCCTCAGTTACACGTTAGTCCCTGCCCTGACTTATTCTTCTACCTTCATTGACACTTAAACCTTACCCCAGTGTTACTTCTTGTAACACTGAATTCTTCCTCCCCACAATATATTTTGTTTAATTTGTAAGATCATAGGTTTCTATAAAGTTTTTTTTATAGCCCTTCATGTTTATTAAGCATTCACCCTTCACTCCTTCATCCTCCAACCCCTCCATGATTGAGACTATCAACACCCAGTATCCTCTTCTCTGATTTAATTTTGTATATATTTTACTCTGCCCTTCTCAATGGGTCCATCTACAATAGGCCACAAATAATTTCTTGGCTTGCTCATGTTATCCAAGTTAAACATACAAGATTCTAGGATACAAATGAGAACAACATGTCCCATTTGTTTTTCTGATTCTGGCTGCCCTCAGAAAGTAAAACATTTTTTAGATCTATCAATTTACTTGCAATTTTTGTTATCTCATTTTTCTTTACATTGAGTAATATTCCATTGTGTGTATATACCAATTTGCTTATCCATTCATCTTTTGATGGCTATCTAGATTGTTTCTATATCCTATTGTTTTTGAGTGGGATTCTTTCCTTGATATATTTTTTATTCAGTTTGTCAGCACTGCTTTTGGTGCTAAATTTATAAACTACTAATTTGTTATAGTGCCTATCAGCTGGAAGACTTTCTGTGTAGCCTTAATCGCTTTTAATCCTACCATGTGTGAGAAGGGACACTAAGAGTTCTTTTACAGTTCGTATGCTTTAATAAACTTGTTGCTTTATTGGTCTATCTAGGACTTCAGCTCTTTATTGAAAATGTATGGAAAGAGTGAACAATGTTTGCCTCCATCTCATCATAGTTGTTATTTTAAGAGTTTTTCTCCATTTAAGTAGATGTAGGTCATAGACTTATTGTTTATTGCTTATATAATTGTACCATATTCTCTGTCCATACCTTGCTTCTCTATAATTTTTGTCATTAAGGTTCAAATGTTCAACTGTATTAGTGGCCATTAGTGCATATACTGAGATGATCATGTGAATTCTTTCATTCTATTTATGTGATATCTGGTTTTATTGATTTATACACAGTTGTCTTTTCCTGAATTCTTGTTTGGAACAAAAATCGTCATAATGAGTAGTAATCTTTCTGCTGTGATCTTAAACTGACTTTGCCAGTTTCATTTTTTAATGTCTACATGTATTCTTGTTCACGGCATGTGTGCTTGATTTACGCAGAAGCCAGAAAAGAGTATCAAATTCTTTGGAACGGGAGGTACAGACAGTTGTGAAATGTCAAATGGATGCTGGGAATTAAACCTGGGTCCTTTGAAAGAATAGGCAGTTCTTGTAAATACTGGGCCATCTCCACAGACCCAGTTTGTCAATATCAGATATACAAGTTTTGTATCTATGTTCATCATGAAAATAGGTCTGTGGTTTTCATTCTCTTTGTCTGGGGCCTTTATCTAGTTTGGAATTCAAGGTATTACTGGCTTCAGAAAAAGAATTTAGAAAACTTCCTTTGTTTTTCTATTTCACGAAATTATGTGAGTAGCAATAATAATACTTTTTCCAGGCATTCTGTAGAATTCAGCAATTCTTTAGAATTTGATCCTTAGTAGTTTTTGGTTGAAAGGCATTTTGTTACTTACTCCTTCAATCTTAATAGTATATATTCTATACTATACTATTCTCTGGCACTCTTTAGGCTAGCTCACCCTATGCAGGCTATAGCGAGGAGGAGGGCCAGTTCACCCTCACTCATAGTGCCAGGGTCAGAAGTGACATGTTTTAATTTCTATTTTATTATTTTCAGCCCTGCTTTTGATTATTTCAGGACTGCTTGAATATAGTCACAATTAATTCCTTGACCTCTGTGTCCTGAAGTTCATTTAGATCATTCTCTTTAGAGGTTTTTATTATGTGACGAATAATTTTTCAGATGTTTTAGATTGTTAGTTGGATTTTTCTTCCTCCTTCCCCTTTTTAAAAGACACTCGTTTCAGTGGACACATTTAAAATCATCAGGAGAGCCTAAATCTTGGTGGTATTAGAGTGATTTTTCCTCTGTGCCACGAATTTTGAGAGATACAAGTGCTAACCTTGTCTTTATTCTGAGAGTCTGCCTCTTTCTAAGCGTAGAGCAGGGATCCTCTGTCAATACAGGTGATGCCTGGCCCGTGAAACCTCACCAACTGCAGGAGTGGCCAAAAGCAGTGCACATTGAAAGCCACTCAATTTTGTGGAGGTTGCCCAATGTCATCAGTGAGCCTAATCTCTAGAAGGCAGGGTTCTTCACTTAGTGTAGGAGGTCATACTGCTAGGGATCCTGAAGGAAAATCCCTGGGTCCTCTGATGTTTTAGGAGAACATTCAGATCAGGCCTCAAGACAAAGTTCACAGGTATCTTATGTGGCCCTAAGGAGAAACCAGGATCTTACATCTGGTTCTGGAGTTTCTGCAAAAGCAGAGGTAGCCCTGAACCCAAAAGCCAGATGATCTCCCTTAATGAAGGAGTTCTAGTAGACTATACACTGGAGCCTAAATACTTAATCCTTACAATATTCTAAAATCGTGAGTATACTTAAAATATGCAATCACCATAGTTGCCCTTATCAGTTGGATGGGATGGTTGAGATATTTCATGATACAGTTTAAATTTTCAGTCTATAAGTTCCTTTTTACACAATTCCTTTCAGATTGATGCTATAAGAGCTTGTTTTTGTTCATGTTTCACCAAAAAATCGAGCTCTTCTCCCCACCACAAGAAATAGAAGAGAAAACATCAAAAGGGGATGGTAAGAGTTATATTCTGTTTTAAAAGGTATTGTAAGAAGGTTTATCTAAAACACATGCTCAATCTTCTAGCTCAGGAATATTTCTATTTTAGTACATTATGAAGGAAAAAAGAGTTAACTATCAATGGAATGTTTATCTCATTAATCAACAATAGAATAAGTCAAGATTATCATAAATCATATACATAGATTTATAGATGGAGTATATATCTATATATATATAGATATAAAGAATGTGTGTGTTTATATGTTTTGGCCACATTTCAACAGTTCAGCAATATTAGGAAAACAGACAGAAGAGAGAAAGTTGGGAGGTAAAGAATATGAGCAGTTTCAAATGTTGGACATAAAGGAGGAAAACGGGGCAGTGTGTCTGGTAGAGGTGAAAGAATCAATTCTTTAGAAATGGAATAGCAAGGAATTGTAAATGTAATAAGAATATAAATGAGTTCCTAAAACAAAGCTTTTATTCATAGTAAGAAAAGGTATTCCGGACCACACTCCATGTTTTCCTCACCGTCTTTACATACTACAGTTAGGATCTGTTTAGAGTTTAAGGCTAGGTTGAATTTTATGAATAGGCTTCAGTTTATATATTTAGAGAAGATTTAAGGTTAGAATTTGCTGTTAGCATTAAGGTTCACTGTGTATGTAGGCCTGTCATGAACATGAAAGAAACTGATAATTATTAAATAAAACATTCATTATGGATGTAAGGTAGATCTTACAAAACAAATTTATTGACACACGTGCTGTAGGAACAAATTTATGAATGCTCTAACTAGCACTTTGCACGGTATAGTTTATTAAGCAGACAAGATCACTGAGCAGTTTTGAATGGATTATTCTCATCCTGGACTTGGACAAGCCTGCCACAATTGCCTGACAACTTCTCTGACCATCTTCAACAAAACAACTCAGGAGAAAATCTGTGCCTTCCACAATAATTGCTTCAAGAAAAGCCACATGTTTATGTTTCAGCATATTATAGTATTATATTACATAATCAGTGTTATTTCCAATTGTTTATTTTGTTTTATTATGTTGCTGTATATTATACTAATACATAATCGTCAGTGTTTATTTTCCCATGTTTATTTTATCTTTTATTTGATTATGTTATATTACATTAATATGTTAGCTTTGGTGTTTATTTTATATTTACCTTCCTTCCCTTGATGTAAACAATTTTTATTGTCCAAAGTTATTGAATAAATTTAATTTAGTTATTAGTTCAAAGTTGTTTGTTTCCACTTGATTTCTATAGTTTCCTTTAGCTCTGTAGTTACTAAGGCAGTTATACAGTAATGAGAGGGTCCATGATGGTTCAGTCACAGCTTCTTTATGAAAGTGAGCAGTGCTTTAATTAGACAACTGCACTGGAAAATTATTCTAAATCATCATTTGCAGTTTGCTGTAAATATACATGCAGGAATTTTCTTTCTACAACCACTGTTATAAATGAAAACATATATGTGATATGGCAATATTTGTTTTTAAGATGATTAAGCCTCAGATCCAAGCTATGCTGAGAATTTATTTTAAACAAGTTGTGCAGAGCAGAATTCATTCTTTCATTAGTGGCAAGTACAGAAGGCAAAAAGGAAACTATGGAGTTTTGTGTGTTCTCTGATACTGCATTGGTTCTTTAAGTCATGTGACAAACACCATCTGACAAACAAAGGATGGTTTTGGCGCATCATTTTAGAAAGTGAGAAGGGGAGGACTGGGGGAACTTGGGGAAACAGGAAGATTGGGATAAAGGAAGGTTGGATAGGGGAGCAGGGAAGCACATATCTTAGTTAAGGGAGCCACCTTAGGGTTGGCAAGAGACTTGAACCTAGAGTGGCTCCCAGGAGCCCAAGGCAATGTTCCCAGTTAGTCCCTTGGGAAGCTGAGGATAGGGAACCTGAAATGACCCTATCCTATAGCCATACTGACGAATATCTTCCATATCACCATAGAACCTTCATCTGGTGATGGATAGAGATAGAGACAGAGACCCACACTGGAGCACTGGACTGAGCTCCCAAGGTCCCAATGAGGAGCAGATGGAGGGAGAACACGAGCAAGGATGTCAGGACCACGAGGGATGCACCCACCCACTGAGACGGTGGGGCTGATCTATTGGGAGCTCACCAAGGCCAGCTGGACTGTGACTGAAAAAGCATGGGATAAAACCGGACTCTCTGATCATGGCGAACAATGAGGGCTGATGAGAAGCCAAGGACAATGGCACGGGGTTTTAGGAGTGTGAGTCCATCTGAAAGTGAAAGGCATGGCATAGTAAATCAGTGGAAGTGGTTAGACTGTGAGGTGGCAGATACTTACTTATGTTAGACCTATAAGCTGAGAAATTCTTAAACTAAGGATTGGGAATAATCTTCAAAGTGATCTTCTGTACAGAGCATTCTTCATCTTTTAAAGAACTCACAGCTTTTTCAGAAATGGCCGCTCTATTTTGAGGAAAAATGTTGCTTCATCATCCTCTGGGAGACAGTTCACAAATAAACCAAACATCCCATACAGAAGGCTCATGAATTTCTCATAATGTAAACTGTATTTAATGCAGCTTGAAGTGTTCCCATTTGGTTAATAATTTCAACAATGTGCAAAAGTTGGAAATTTGTCTGAGTCTCAAAGCTTTGATTCTTTGCAAAATCAGTAAGAATATTGAGTCTCTATACTAAAATGTCACAGATTAAAGTCCAGCATTCTCAAAGGAAATTTTAGGTAATAGCAAAGAAAATCTTGAAAAAAGGAAGATAAAATACAATTGGAAAAATACCAAAGGTTGTATCTCCAGGTTCAGCAACTTGGGAATATGACTACATGAAGTGAACTCCAAAGGACAGAGACAGAACCTTTTTAGTGACAACTTCCTCAGTACACCTGGCCTTTTTCCCAGGCTTGTTCCACTAGTTGGCAGCAAGAATCCTTACACACATTACATCCTTAGCATCTCCAGCTACCTAGCATGTCCATGGCACAATAGACCTCACCCTCATGCATAGTTGTCTTAGGTAGGGTTTTTGTTGGTGTAAATAGACACTGTGGCTACAGCAATCTTATAAGGAAAGATTTAATTGAGGGGCTCACTTACACTTTCGGAGGTTCACTCCATTACCATCGTGGCAGGGAGCATAGCTACAGGAAGACATGGTGCTAGAGGAGTAGCTGAGAGGTCTACATCTTACAGACAACAGGAAGTAGCCTGAGACACTCAATGGTCTCCTGAGCATAGCCGACTCCACACAGACACATTTCCTCTAATAAGGTCCTACCTACCATACCTACTCACTCTAACTAAACCAGTGTTCCTAATAGTGCCACTCCCTATGAGACTATAGGGGATATTTCCCAATTATTCTCCCAGAATTACATTCAAACTACTACATTCCACACCCTGGCTCCCATAAACTTGTAAAAAATAAGGCAAAATTTAATCTGACTTCAAAAGTACCCATAGTCTATCACAGTCTCAAAAATATTTTAAAGTGCAAAGTTCATAGTCTCTTCTGAGATTCATACAGTCTCGTAAATGCAATCAGTATAAAATAAAAATAAAAACATTATCACATACTTCTAACATATAATGGCACAGGATGTACAATAACATTCCAGAATGTAGGGAAGGGGTCATAGTGAGGAAATACTGGAACAAAGCAAGCCTGAAAACCAGCTGGACAAACTCCAAACACTGCATCTCCATGCCTGATAACAAAAAGCTCTTCAGATCCCCCGATCCATTCAACTTTGTTGAGTGCAACATATTTCTTTCACTTGCGCTGCTTCCTCTCCTGTTAGCAGCTCTCCTTGGCAGGGATCCCAGGACTCTGGCATCTCTAACATAGGGTTCTCCAAGTCCATACATGTTTCAGCTTCACAGTTTCACACATAGGCCTTTCTACTAGGCCTCCATTCAAGGACATCCTGACATATGCCTGGTCTCAGCAGCTTCCTTAAGGCATGGAGGCAAAATTCAAAACCCATTTCTTCTTTCCTTAAATCTAAAGCCAGAATCACACGACATAAGCTGCCAAGTTCAGCAGCTTACTGGAGCTGGAACATGGTCCACTTGTCCAAGTTACATTTTCCCCAGCTTTCTGTACTTCATTGCCTAAGCTTGGCTGTCCTGAAACTCAATCTCTAGACTGGTTGGCTTCAAACTCAGAGATCAGACAGCCTCTGCCTTCCCAGTGATGGGATTAAATTGTGGCCCATCCTACCAGTATATAAGCTTTTCTTTAGTTGCTTTCCATAAATTGGAGTGTTAGCTGGGTGGGATCTTACCATGTCACCCCTCCCTTGATATCTTTTCATAATCTGTTTATCTGCTTGAACACAGAACTTAGTTCCATTCCCTTTTAGGTGATCCTTTTCTCCTTAAATGGTTTATTTTGTACTTTACTCTGTTCAGTTTTCTTCTTCCCATTATGAATCTTCATTAGAGGTACCACTAAAAGTCACACAGCAGTGTCTAACCAGGCTTTTTTGAGATTTCCCATGCCAATAGAGTTAATCCAATTAATCCACTTTAACCTTATGCAATTTTCAGACAAGGGTAAAAAGCAGTCACTTTCTTCACCAGAACATCACAAGAATGATCTCTAGGCAACATAATAAAATTTCTCTCTTTTGAAATCTCTTGAGAAATCTTCCAATAGTCTTTCAAATCATATTCATCACCAAGGTCTTCCTTGCTCCTACTATTATGGCCCATTAAGCAGCACTAAAATCTTTCATCTGCTGTTCTAATCCTCATTTTCTCAAACAAAAATATAGTCAACCCTATCAGAGCAATGCCCCACTCCAGGAACCAACTTCTGTCTTAGGCTGGAAGCCAAACAGACACTTTCTTCCTCAGGGGTCAGAGGGTTTCATCACGGAAACACGATAATAGCTAGATCACTTGCTTTCTACATGTTTGAAAACTGTGCAGCAGAAGCAAGACAAGTTCTGCTGCCCACTTGAGCAGTGGCTGGGATTTCAGACCACAGCTGGGGTTGGAGAGAACCTAGAAAAATGCTGCTTCTCCATTCTCCCTGCTTAAAATAGTTCACAGAAATAGATTTTGACTGAACCATGATTTTCTTTTCTATAACATGAAGGACTTACTTGTGAACCAATGACACATTTATACAAAGAAAATAAGATGACATACATGAAAGAGGAAAGTACACAATGCTTTATTAAACTAAGGTTTTATTTTTATTTAATTTTCTGTGCTGTCTTGCACTGTTCAACATGTTAAAGTACTTAAATTAAGATTATACATGATCTATTAAGATCATGACCACTATGCAGTGTGTTTAGAGTAGATAATATTGTTTTCGTTAGCATCACAAAAAGAAACAACTCCCAGACATGACAGAAAAACAAAATTCTGTTCATTGAAATACTTTTATTAACTTATTTCAATCAATGTCATTGAATTGTCTTAGGATAAAATTCAAATACCTATCCTCTTCAAAATCAACAAAACTGAGACTGCAAAATGCAATTATGAAATTTTTTTTGCAATTAAATCAGATTTCTTTTTTTGTTATTTATCCATCTCTCATACATTACATCTGACTGAAGTTTCCCCTCCCTCTATTCCTTCAAGTCCTCCTCCCTCCATGTCCTCCCTCCATGTCCTCTCTCCCTCAGATCCTCTCTTCTATTTCCCTTCAATAAAAGTGCAGGCCTCCAAGAAATGTCAACAAACATGATAAAACAAGTTACAGTAAGACTAAGTGTCTGGGTGGTGGAGGCACACACCTTTAATCCCAGCACTTGGGAGGCAGAGGCAGGAGGATTTCTATGAGTTCGGGGCCAGCCTGATCTATAGAATGAGTTCTAGGATAACCAGGGTTATGAAGAGAAACCATGTCTTGAAAAAAAAAAAAAAAACTAGGCACATACCCTTATATCATAATTCTTCTTAAATGATGAGAACAATAGCTCCTATTTTTAAATGGGGGTTATTCTGTTCATTCTGAGGTTGTTCCTAGGGAGTGCTGCTAATAATAGAGGATAATAGAGCCTGAACTATTCATCTTTTGTAACCAGACAAGGCTTCCAGGTTGGGACTGGGATACCAACCCAGCCACTAAACCTTTGACCTACAATCTGTCCTACCTGGTGCAATGATGAATAACCAAACAAGGCTGACAAAAATCAATGAAATAATTTCAAATGATGTCCTACTGTATTAAAGCTGCTTAGTTCAGTGGTGATCAACCAGACTGCCACTGGAAGCTGATGGGAGAAGATGCAGAGATCTACAGAAAAAAGAAAAGACCCAGTTTGGAGGTTTCCGTCCTGTCCCTACACTCAGAGATCAGGGAATCCCAGGGATGAGCAAGAGGAATGGGATGCAGAGGGGCTGAAGACACCAGGATAGCACAGATGAGGCATCAGCTAAACAGTGCTCCTGGAGGCTCACAGAGATCCTGCATGAGTTTGTGACTGGTCCTCCGCATATCTGATATGTTGTTGGCTTAGTCTTTGGGGGGGTACTCCCGACAATGAGTGTGTGGGTGATTCTGACACTCTGCCTGCTTTGGGGACTCTTTTCCTCCGTGGGTTTGTCCCACAGAGTGAGGGTTGTTGTTGATCTTGTGTTTTGTTGGGATCTCCCAGGGAGGCCTGCTCTTTTCTGGGGAGAGACAGGAAGAAGGGATGCAGAGCAGAAGGAGGAGGTGGGGAAAGAATATGGTGGAGTAGAGAAAGGGCAAGCTGTGCTCAGGTGTACTGTATGAGAGAACAATAGAGAAATATTGTATAAAAATTATGATAGTAGTTATGCTTATTAAATAAACCATTACACATAAAAATGCTCTAATGAACCAGTTAACACATATGCTATTACTTAGTAATCTTGACTGCATGAGCACATCCTTAGCTGCTTCCGAGTAATTATAATAGACTATGTATTATTTCAAATGCAATTATTTGAGCCTATAAGTTATGAATATACAATAGAATTGTGTTTTTAACCAACAAAGAAAGACATCAATAGTATCTTGTATCTTGGGAAATTGAAATCAAACTTACAAAACTGAGATTTTTAAAAAGTTACTTTTGTTAAGATGGGAGCAAAGCCCCCAGCCCCTTCATCCATCCCAGCCTCCCTGGCCTGGAAGATGTATTGGTCTGGACTCCATCTCCCAGAACGCCAGGTCCTGACCCCTCCCTGGTATTTAAGTGGGCTCCCAGAGGAGAAACATGTGGTTTTTAGGTCTGTATGGGCTCTTTGCTGTTCTGTCTCCCCACAATGCACTCGGCCACCCGATAACATCATTCTTAATAAAACGATGGGCATTTTGATTTGGTTTTATTTGACCTAATTGGATTTCTTGTGCCGGTAGAGCTGCCATTTTCTTATTGTTTTTACTTAACATATGGAGCGTTCCACCAAGGGGCCTTAGTTTTCCCCTGCAGGGTCCAGTCCCCAGGGCCCTGGGGTTAGGACCATGCTGGAAAAACGGACCTTTCTGCACATGTACTCCGCCAGGCATGTTCAGCTTCTCTTGGTGATTTTCCCTTTTAAACGGCATGCAGGTAGGGTTTAGGGGGGTGACCTGTTTATTTTTTCAGGCCTTTGTTGGAGTCATGGGCTGTGTAGAAGGTCCGACAGGAGGCAGGGGCAGGGCCTCCTGCTGAGATGGGATTTGGGTCCTGGAAGACGTTCCCTCCCAACTTCTCATGTACCTCATATAAATACTATTTAGACTCACTCGGTGCCACCACTCTGGTGGATTCATTTGGATGGGCCTGTGTCAGAGGCATGCATTTAAAGTGGGTTTCTTGTAATTGGTGGTGGCCCACGCCTTTAATCCAAGCACACGGGAGGCAGAGACAGGCAGATCTCTGTGAATTCGAGGCCAGCCTGGTCTACAAGAGTCAGTTGCAGGATAGGCTCCAAAGCTACAGAGAAACCCTATCTCAAATATATATATATATAAATCTAACTCAAAGGAAATTACACTCCAAGCCTGCATTTTTCAAGTTTGGTGCTTCAGCCCTCCCCTTCTGCTGTTTTTTCTCTTTTCATTGACGACCACATGCTTTGTCCCGCCTCCACTTCCATCTCTTTCTGTGTGTTTGTTTGCTGGCCACGCGCTTTGTCCCACCTCTACTTCTGTCTGTCTGTCTGTCTGTCTGTCTGTCTGTCTGTCTGTCTCTCTGTCTTTATTTGCCGACCTCTCTTTGTTCTCTCCAGACATCTGCCCCTCTGTGGCCTCCGGGGTGCTCCACTCCTGTACATCTGCTGTATCTGAAGCCGTGCACGGCACTGTGCCCCTAAAAGCAGCGAAGTCCCAATTAAAATGCTGCATGACCAGTTCCTGGAGCACACTTGCCCATGTGCTGGCGGTTTGCAGAGCCGCATTTGCCCATCAGCTTCTGGGCCCAGCACAGGCTGGGCGCTCAGCCTTAAGTTACCCATCAGTTATCCGGACCCCAGCACAAGCACGGGGCTTACTCCATAGCTGTTTCCCTGGTCTCCCCTACCCTTCCCTGTTGACAAATCCGCTTCCCCTCTGCCGTCCTTCCACTCTAAACTACAAAAGTGTTTCGTCTTTATGTTTCTGTTCTTTCTTCCAATGCCTAGTCAGCTGACACAGGTCTCTAAGTCTGTCCTGTTTCTCTGTTAGAATAATGTGGCCACAATACGTGTTTATATAAATATATAACTGTGTTTTCGTAATGTAAGTTTGAGTTTTGTGTTTATCTGTTCTTCCAGATCACAACAGCTTTAAAAATTTAGTTTATATGCCCAGTTTAAAATACCAGATCATGGTACTTGGTTCTCAAATGCCTTTACAGACCTGAGATCATGGCAGTTCATTTAAAAAGAGCTTTTAACACAGAGACATGCCAGCTTCTGCAGCATCTCCTCCTAGAAGATGAAGACCTGTGTCTCCATGCTTCATCAGGGTTTGCAAAGCACCCACAAAAAAGCAAAACAGGCCTTTTCTCAGGGAATTGATCAGCTTATCTGCCAAGCCAGGTAAGATGTGCTTCCCCTCACAGAAAACATCTGTGGGCCTCTCGCACTCAACAGCTAATGGCAAATACTGCTTCTAAGCCTGATGTTCTCCAAGGACCAGGAGAGGATTTGGAATTGCCTGCTGGTCAATAGTTGTCTTGGTTTTTGCCCATCTATTCCTCCTAGATCTGTCTAAAGGCATTTGACAACTCAAGGTAACTGTTCTTTACCAGGTTTCATAGTTCAGGATTAACAGGTTTCAACCTTCAGAGGTTCAGAGTTCCCAATGTCCTCTAATAGCCTTCTACCAGTTCTCTTACAGTTTCCTGAAAAAGTTCCATTGCTACACCAAACTCAGGTCTGGTAAAATCTAGGGTTTCAAATTCATTTCATTGTTTTACTACTACACTAATCCCAGCCAGTTTTAAGCATATTTTTCAGGTTACTTCTACTGCATAAGCCAAGACCAGCCTACAAAATGCTCCCAGGACATCAAAAGCTCCCGTTTCCTGGGACTTCACCATTGACACCAGCTTTTCTCGATCATGGACACCTGCCAACTAAAATCTGGTTTCATTTGCTATTATGTCTTATACCATGGCTAGCCCCATTTCATAGAGCCCCTGTACTAACAATATTTTTTTTCTCCTAGACACCTGCCTTCTTATCTCCCTCAAGAAACAAATGCCTGACATCTCTGGGAAGACAGCTGACAGGATACCTTTCCAGCCACATCACCCGCTAAAGTGTATCCACCAACACCCAGCTCTCCCCTCCCATCCATCTATGCCTGCAGGAAGTAGCCAGACTTGAGTCTATGCCCCTTTTTCAAAGAGAGCCAAAATGTTTGTCATAACTCTCACTTCAATTTCCTGTCACCCCTATATCCAAAGAGTCTGGAATGTTAAGTTGGCAACATAGCCCTCAGCCCTTGACATCCAACCCAGCCCCCAGGCCTGGGAGTTGTATTGGTCTGGACTCCAAATCCCAGCATGCCAGATCCCAGGGGAGGGTCAGGACCACTGACACAGGGTATTTAAGTGATCCACCAGAGGAGAAACAAGTGGTTCCGGGTTTGCATGGGCTCCCTGCTTTTCTGTCTCCCGCCATGTGCTGGGCCACCTGAAGCATCATTCTTAATAAAACAATGGGCATTTTGATTTGGTTTGATTTGACCTAATTGGATTTCTTATGCCAGCAGAGCTTCCCTTTTCTTTTTATTTTACTTAACAACTTTAAGTTACTCTAGACTGGGGACTTAAGTGTGTTGTCTCTAACTATTTGAATGGTTTTAAATAAATGATTTTTCATTGAATTATATTAACTCACTGCTTAAACAAGGGAAATTTCTTCTGATCCTCAAATTAAACCAGTCTAGAAGGTGCTATAAATAAAGAAAGCAATAAATAAATAAATAAATAATTGAGATTATTTTTAACTCTTTTGGGACCATAAACAACAGTATTAAACCACATAAAGTAAAACAGAACTGTGGCCCATTGTCATAGTGCACACCTTTAATGACAGCATTTGGGAGACAGAGGCAGGTGAATCTTAGTGAGTTTGAAGGCAGCCTGATCTACATAGTAAGCTCCAGGACAGCCAAGACTATTACACAGAGAAACCACTGTGTCTCAAAAACCAAAACCAAACAAACAAAGTCAAAAACCAAAAAACACGAAAACAAAACTTAAGATAGGCTGTTGTATTTAAATTCTTGCCAAGTCTTATTAAGTTTAGCATGAAAATTTAAGGGAAAATTAAGCACTTACAATGAAAAACCATTAGAAAAATGTTGTGTGATAGTCTTCCTGGGGAGCCAAGACACATATGTATTTGTGTCAATTACTAGGATCAGTAATAGACAAAATAATGGTTACATTCATGTGCAACTTGGGCAGTCAATGAGTTTGTCAGGGTTATTTACAGGAGCTAATGAAGAAGACCCCAGCAGAGGGAAGCTATGAAAGACCCTGGAAGAGGACTTTCTCTCAGGAGGAGACATCCCTGATGCGAAGGAACAGGCTGAGACCATACAGATGCAAATCGCAAGAGGTTTATTGGGTAAACACAGGTACCTGTGGGCGGCAAGTCTTTCGGAGTACTTGCATGCCTGCCGACTGGAGGGCGGGTTTTTTTTTATAGGGAAGAGCAAAAAGCAAGTTTACAGAAGCAAAAGCGTGGTTATCGGAATGAGGCGGGGGCTCAGCATGGGTGTCAGCAAAAGTCATCCTGTTCCTGTCTTATAGATATCCTGTTTTGCAGTCAACCTGCTTTGCTGATGTCCTATCTTATTGATATCCTGCCTTGCAGTCTTCCTATCTCGTAGACATCCTGCTCTCCTAAGCAAATGGAATGTTCTTATGAGAGCAGGCTGGCTGCTGATCTGAGAATTTTTCAAGCAAACAGGGCGTCCCCTCCCCCACCCCCCCCAGAGCATGCTAGCTGTGGGTTTTGAGGAGGGGTCTGTAGGGTCTTTCAAAATTACTATATTACACACACTGCGGACCATCCTCAACAAAAGTACTTCTTGACAGGGNGAATGACTGACAGCCTGTCTTTTATAAACTGGACCAGGCGGTTTAAGATGCAGGGCCCAAACAGGAGTATCAGAAGGAGGATAATCAAGGGACCCATCAAAGAAGACAATAGAGTTGTAAACCAGGGAGAATTATTAAACCATCCTTCGAACCATCCTTGTTGTGATTCGAACAGCTTTTGTCTCTGTCTTAACCTCTCTCTAAGCTTTGTCATATTGTCTCTCACCAACCCAGTGTGGTCCGCATAAAAACAACATTCCTCTTTGAGTGCCATGCATAACCCTCCCTCTCGCAAAAACAACATGTCTAGCCCCCTCCTGTTTTTGTAGGACTACCTCTGAGAGGGAGGTTAATGATTTTTCAAGTGCGCTAACAGATTCTTCCAGCGCCTTGATATCAGTATGCATGGCTGCCTGAAGTTGTCTAAATCGGCTGGTCTCCATAAGAGCTGTGGTCCCTGTGCCTACCCGAATGGTTCCTGATCTGAGGGGTTCCAGGACTCTCCCACCAAATCACAAAGGTCGAAGTACAGGGTTGGGAAAGCGTCCGTCATCGGTGGCATTGGCTACTTTTCCTGTCATGAGATTTGTAACCCTCCAGGTTACATTGAAAACCTGGTGTGGGCTATTTTCTTGTGTCGCCATCCCCAGTCTTAGTAGGGCCCATAAAATGATCAAAGGGCCCAACGGGTAAGACTTATCTTTAAGGGGTTTTGAGTGCGTTGGATTCTTCATGCTGGGGTCGCGGCGGGCTCCGCTTTCTCAGCTGTATGGGCTGCCTTAACGTGTGAGGCGTGTATCCAGGCTGCAATGCCGCCAACCTTCAGTGCTGTTGGGGTGGTCAGAAGGGCAGTGTAAGGGCCTTTCCACCGAGGTTCCAAGTTTTTGGTCTGGTGTCTGCAGACCCAAACAGTATCTCCTATCTGGAAGGGATGCGGTACCACCAGCTGGTTCAGTTGGTCTCGGTAAGCAGCGTCCAGTGGCTTCCAAACCTCTTTCTGCACAATCTGTAATGTCTGTAAATGAGCTTCCAGAGAAGGACTGTTAGCAAAATCAGCAATGTTTGACTTTAAGAAATTTATAAATGGGGGAGGAGCCCCATATAAGATTTCAAACAGAGTCAGTCCATGAGGCCCCAGAGTGTTGCGGGCCCTGTATAGGGCCAGTGGTAAGAGGAGCACCCAGTCTCTAGTGCCAGTTGCAAGCGTTAATTTGGATAAGGTCTCCTTAATTGCACTATTCATGCGTTCTACCTGCCCTGAACTTTGGGGTCTACATGCACAATGTAATTTCCATTCGACCCCTAGGAGTTTGGCCACCAACTGACCTACCTGGGAGACGAAGGCGGGCCCATTATCGGTGCCTAAGACTTGAGGCATTCCGTACCTGGGAAATATTTCTTCCAGGAGCTTTTTGGTCACCACCTTTGTGGTTTTGTGTTTGGTGGGAAAGGCTTCCACCCATCTTGGAAAAGTCTATGAACACCAAGAGGTATCTGTACCCATAGAGACCTGGCTTAACCTCCGTAAAGTCGATCTCCCAATGTACTCCGGGACGATGTCCCTGTGCCCGAACTCCTGGACCAAGCTTGGTTCTGCCTGCTTGGAATTCATCAGTCACTTTTTGCAGGGCTCCATCCCTGTTCAGGAGGTATTGGCCTGACTCCTGTCTGTCCAACAAGGTTTTGATCGTCTTTAACCCCAAAAGAGTCAATTTATGTAAGTAATAATCTTTTCCTTGAAAACCTAATGTTGCTTTTGGGGGGTCATATGTGGCCCCCATTTTCTTTAGGAGATCAATGTCCTCTTTACTATAGGGTAACGAACTGGAGGCTTGGGCCTCTTCCAGGTTCTTCAAGGGGAAAGCTTGGGAGGTCTTGGTTGATTTCATAGCAATCTCTCGAGCAGTGTTATCTGCCAGTCTATTTCCCTTTGTCTCAGGGCTTTGGCCTTTTTGATGCCCAGGGCAGTGCATAATACTTAATTTTGGGGGCAAAAATAAGGCTTTTAGGAGTGCCAGTATCTCAAGTTTGTTTTTAATTTCCTTTCCTTCTGAGGTCAGCAGCCCTCGTCTTCGATAAATTTCCCCATGTATATGAGCCGTGGCGAAGGCATATTGGCTATCCATATAAACATTTAGCCTCTTACCTTCTGCCATCCGGAGTGCCTGGGTCAGAGGGATGAGTTCAGCCCTCTGGGCGGAGGTGCCTGCGGGGAGGGCTTCTGCCCAAATTACCTCAGTCTCCGTTGTCACTGCCACCTTCGCTCTTCGTTCCCCCTTTGCCAGGAAACTGCTGCCATCTGTATACCAAGTATAGTCAGCATCTCGGAGGGGTTGATCCATCAGGTCCAGCCTGGTCCAGTGTATTTCTGCAAGGATCTGGAGGCAGTCATGGTGTTCCGCTTCCTCCAGCAGGGGGAGCAAGGTCGCGGGATTAAGAGCGACCACAGGTCCGAAGTGCACCCGGTCCTTATCCAGGAGCATGGCTTGGTAATGGGTCATATGGGCATTAGAGAGCCAGTGGTCTGGAGGCTGCTTGACCAGGGCCTCCACTGCATGGGGCGCCAGGATAGTCAATGGCTGGCCCAGAGTCAGTTTACCTGCGTCCTTGGTGAGGACTGCAATCGCTGCTACCATTCGCAGACAGGGCGGCCACCCTGAAGCTACTGGGTCGAGTTTCTTTGAGAGGTCATCCATGAACAAATCGAAAGGCTTGGTAATGTCAGGGAGGCTAAAGCAGGGGAGGCTAATAAGGCTTTCTTAATGTTTTTGAAAGCCCTCTGTTGTTCCTCTCCCCAATCAAACATTGTTCCTTGTTTAGTTAATGGATACAAGGGTGCAGCCATCTCTGCAAACCCTGGGATCCAGAGGTGGCAGTATCCCGCTGTTCCCAGGAACTCTCTCAGCTGGCGGGGGTTCCGGGGAGCAGGAATGTTAGTGATAGTCTGTTTGCGCGCCTCGGTCAGCCATCTCTGTCCATCTTTTAATTGATAACCTAGGTAAATGACTTGTTCCTGGCATATCTGAGCCTTCCTGGCTGATGCCCGATATCCTAATCATCCCAATGTCTGTAGGAGGGCTTTTGTGCCCTCCTGACATTCTTTCTCTGAAGTGGCCGCCAGGAGGAGGTCATCAAAGTATTGGAGCAATGTCAGGCCGGGGTACTGGACCCGAAAGTCTGCCAAGTCCCGGTGTAAGGCCTCATCAAAGAGAGTCGGGCTGTTCACCTTACCGGTAGCCAGCTGAACCTTCCGATTAGTCGTCCATCGATATCTCTTGCCACCAGTGGCTTTTTGGACTCAAGCAGATCGTTCGCTGAGTGGCCCTGAAGTCTGGGTCAGGACTGAATGCTGGGCCCCAGTGTCTACTAGGAAGGTGACTGGTTGTCCCTCAACATCAAGAGTTGTCCTGGGCTGGGGGGGGGGGGCTCCTGGCCCTGAGTTCCCTAATCCTCTAAGGTGAGGAGGGAGGTTTGGGGCCTGGGCTTCCTAGGTCCCTTGTTTCTCCTGGGGCAATCCTTGATCCAGTGTCCTCGTTCCTACAATTGATCCCTGTCCACCTTGGCCCTGAGTTGTTCTCCCTTCCTGTCTCCCTCTCTATTCTGTCCCTGAACTATGGTGGCCAACACCCTAGTCAATTCCTTGTTTACTCTTTTTGTCTCTTTCTTCCTCCTGATCTTTCATTCTCTGCCATGATCTTCCTCTTTTTCTTCTGGAGTCCCTCTCTTATTGAAAATCTTCTCTGCCTCTTTTAGTAGGTCTTGTATAGTATATCCCTGGAGACCCTCAAGCCTCTGCAATTTGCTTCTAATATCTGGACTAGACTGCCAAATGAAAGACATGGATACACTTGTAGCTTGTCCTGGATCTTCAAGGTCATAGGGGGGTATACATCCTATAAGCGTCCTTGAGCCTCTCTAAGAAGGCTGAGGGCGTCTCTTCATTTCCCTGTATTACTTGCTTAACCTGGGCCAAATTGGTGGGGCAGCTTGCTGCCCCTTGGAGACCTGCTGTGAGCAACTGGCAGTAAAGACATAGGTCCCCTACCTGCGTCCATGAAGGGCGTGGGAGGTGGAATTAGGCGGTGGCTCGC